>NC_056730.1:959089944-959431303 GCF_019279795.1 Protopterus annectens | reverse complement strand
ACCTCTTTATAATGGCTGTTCAGTTTTAATCCTTCACTGGATAACTTGTAATTATTTACAACTCTCCCTGCCAAGATAGTAGCAATACTGGTGCACACCAATGGCTGTCTGTTAAATAGTTACCGGTCTTTGTGGTGATTACCTAAAGAAGGAATCAGCTAGAATTTATGTTTCACATTTATAACCAGCAATCACCTAGAATTTACATCTCACATCCATAACCAGAACATTATTCTTAATGATAGGTTGACACTGAAGGGACAGATGTTGTCAAGACATTTTCCACCTGAAGATTGTAGGCCAGCTCATGTGTGTTTTCTTTCTTTCTTTCTTTCTTTATTTCTTTCTTTTTCTCTTTTTCACTTTGTTAACTGAAATAGAGTTCTGATCTAAATTAACCTTTTTCAGGCTAAGCCTGGGGATCACAAAGGAGGAAACAAATACAAATGAATGCAATGAAATGATCAAAGAATGTACAGCAAAGTTAACAAAATCAAGGTGGGGTTTACATAAGTGGAAAAATATATTAATTTGTAAAAACTGTACATGTAATACAAGATACATTATATAAGTAAAGTCAATACACCATGTGACAATGTAACAAATCTGGTTTCAAAGTCAAAATAATTATATGAGCAAGTAATTCCTATGTTAACATAAATATTTCTCTTACACTTAGCACTTACAGAAAACAGAAAAAAGGGAAGGGAAATGAAGAATGATAAAGTGTTGGGGATGGTATGTAAAATCTACAGTTTACAAGGCTATGAATAATGAGAACAGAGAACTATGATTATGGAATGCTATGTGATTTCAGGATATTCCTTTGGAAAGAAATTACATTTTATGTCATTAAAAAGGAGTCTTTTTATGTGTTGTACAGAATAATTTGAAAATGTAACTGTCCTTGCAATACGTTGGTAGGTTTAGTAGTATATCAATCAATCAGTGTCAGTTTGAGCAACTGCTTTTTTAGCAAAAATGTTTTATGAAAAGCACTTTCATTGATAGCAGAGAATACCCTTTTCTCCAGGACTGTGTCACCTAGGAGTAGGTGTATTTAAGTTCAGGGGAGACTCCCCTTGTGGGAGAGCAGGGACCTTGCCTCCTACAAAAAACAAACGAACAAAAAAAAAAACTTACTCTGAGTTTCACCAACATTTTCTGAGTTGAATACAGTGTTGATTTATTGATGCGATTCTGTAGGCTTTCCCAGAGTTTGGGGGTTAGTACTGAGAAGCTGTGATCAGTGCAATGTAGTCCATTTCTTGAGCAAGTAATGCTGCATCACAATTGAGAAGAGATTTAAGGCTATAGTAAGAGCTTCAAGATTTGATTTAACTACTAGCAAGTGCTGGGAAGGTGATTTTGGCTGTTGGATTAGAGCATAAAAGTATGTTGGCACTTTGTTGTACAGACAGATAATTTTCCTTAGCCAGAGCTCTATGGTGATTCTTTCTTTTGTGGTCTAAGGTGGTACTATTAGAAATAAATTGATTGGTTGGAAGAACTGTTGTGATTAAATGTTTGAGCTATGATTGGTAGGCCATATTCCATTTGGTCAAGCAAGACTGCTTTCCCTATGACTTTTCTACCTTTTGCTAAGCAGAAGTGTACTGATTTTAGATTTGATTATGTGTATATGGTACTTAAAGTTAAGATTTGATCAAGCCAAATAATGAGGTAATGAAAGTGTCTGATTGTTTCAAAAAGTTCAGAGTTTTTAGTGTATAGGGGCCTGGTGTAGGGTATGCAGGATAAATTTTGTTGTGTAACAAAGAGCATAGTCATTTTTTGTGTGTGTGTTAAGTATAAATTTGTTGTCTAAGAACTATGATGAGGATTTGCATCCTCCCACCTTCATTTGCCTCACTCCAACAGTACTCCTGCATTATCTCTGAAAGGGAACACAACACCAGTGTGTTTACTTGGTTAACAAGGACGTAAAAAAATAGCATTAAAAAGTTAACTCTTTTGTGGTCCTGCTCTTGAGCAAGGAAGGTGAGAATTATTTTGTTTTATTTCATGTATTATGTGTGATTTTCTGGAAAATTGCTGCAGATTGTGGTCACTAAATAGCAGCTGGCATGTGAGTTTGTATCCTTCAGAAAATGCTTGATAATGAAAAGCTTGTTATTCTATCAACTTTCTAAGTATATCGAACTGTTCCTGATCCTGTTCCTTATTTCTGTTTCTTGAGCCTAGAAGCTGAGAAGGCAGAGGGGCGTTATACTGTATGGTTCTGACATCATGAAGCTGTGATACATTTCTGGGCCATTATTTATAAATTTATACTTTCACTTGATCTCAAGCAAATATCCGAGGTGCGCAGTCATGCAAGTGGTGTGTGTGCGTGTCTGTGTGTGTGTGTGTGTGTGTGTGTGTGTGTGTGTGTGTGTGTGTGTGTGTGTGTGTGTGTGTGTGTGTGTGTGTGTGTGTGTGTGTGTGTGTGTGTAAAAGTCTAGGATTTTTTCAACTTACTCTCAGGTCTCTAATGCTTGAAGAGCTGAATGTGTGGTAAAGGGCAATATATTAAAACTGATGTATATCATTTGTCTTATAAATAGTGTGAAAATAAAATTTTACATTGTAACCAAATGACTATGCTGGCAAGCAAGGATAGAATGGGGAAACAGAACTTTTTTAGGTATAAAATCTACAGTTTAACCATGGTGTGAGCTTTCTTCCTAGTTATTAGCAAATGTATCACACATTACCCACATATTCCATTTTATGCAAGATACTATAATATTCTGCATTTTTAAGATGAAAGATTGACTACTGCTGTAGCTTCTTGAATTCTTTTGCTTGTTGGTGCTATGGAGGGTATGGTATTTATGATATTGCAAGCCTGCTCTTACCTGTATTGCTTGATGCTGACTGGAGTTGATTTTGTTTTATGTTTTAGAATAGAGCATGTGGTAAAAATGTGGTAAAACAAGTATAATATTGTATTTTAACCATGCTGTGAGTCCCTCCCTAGCTGTTAGCAAATGTTCCACATTTTGCCCATTTGTTCCACGTCATGAGAGGTAGTATAGTGTTCCATATTTCGAAGATGGAAAGTTGACTATAGCTGCGATTTCATTAATCATTTTGCTTGTTGGTGCTATGGATATTATGGTAATGGCAAATGATACTCAATTGTCATAAAACTGAAGAAATAAGTTATAAGTTAAGGATATGTAGTTTTAATGATCTCAGTCATTAAAATTGCAGAAATGTAATGTTTTCCACTGAGATTTGTTCATAGATAGTTATAATAACATTCAGCAAATCATAACTGCCTTACTTAAAATCAAACACATCCACAAAATCATGGAATGGCTTATTGTGACCATATATTCCTTTATGAGTGCTAACTATACGGCTCAACTGTCCACATTTTTGCAGA
Organism: Protopterus annectens; assembly: GCF_019279795.1. Lineage (NCBI taxonomy): Eukaryota > Metazoa > Chordata > Ceratodontiformes > Protopteridae > Protopterus > Protopterus annectens. Next base: position 959,427,909 of record NC_056730.1, on the reverse strand, counting down.
ATGTTTCTGATTTTGCTTCAGAGGTTTGTCCTGTTACAAATTTTTCTGCATTTTTGATTTTCTGGTAAGTACTCTTGATTACGGTCAGTAAAGCCAGTCATTGGTCTTATGCTTCTTCATGCATCCTTCTACTCATCCCTTTTCCCATTTTTCACATAGGGTTAGGGTGTCACCTCAACAGTGACAAACATCCAGAGCCAAGGCTCACACCTCTGCATGGCCAGCCCTTCCACGGCTGTTCTTCCATACCACACACATGCATGCACACTACCTCCTATGGCCAATTTAGAAGTGTCCACTCTACCTACACGTGGGGGTAACTGGAGCACTTGGAGGAAACCCACATGAACAGAGGAAGGACATGCAGACTCCACACAGAAGGCACCCCAGCTGAGAATCAAACTTGAAAACCTCTAGCTGTGAGGTGACAGTGCTGTCTGCTGCACCACTGTGCTGCCCGCTCTTATGTTTCTTATTGTTCAATAAATGCATATTGATGCAAAATTTGTTCTATTGGCTATTTCTGTGCATTAGAGTAATATTTAAAAACTGTTAATGATTTTAACCCACTCTATTATTTTTGCCTTTGTCCAGAATTTTTCACTAAGTAAGTTGAGAGGTATGGTGCTACTCCAAAACATTCAGATACAAATTATTTTGATTGGTGTTATTTCAGTAAAAAATTAATTAGAGCACTATGTGGTCCATGTAGCTACATTTGCTTGGTATAGTTTTTGACTTTATCATGGCTGTTTTCCTCAGAGGGGTCTGCAAAGCTATTGAATTTGTTTGCAGTCTCAATAGCATGATAGGTAGTGCACTCTCCTTTGGTGCTGAATGTTGTAGGCTCTATTCACACCAGGTACGTGGATTGTTTTTTTTGCAATACTGACACTACAGTGCAGCATAGAGGGTTGCCGATACACTCCTGGTTGTGCTGTCCTTTGGATGGGATATTAAACTAAGGCCACATCTACATGAGTAGGGGATAGCTTAGGTGGATGTAAAAGATCCCAAGGCACTTATCAGAAAGAGTAGGAGAAGTTCTCCAGTGTCCACAAATTTCAACTTATCAGTATGAATACCAGATCACCAGGTGTCTCCTGAAACGAGGCTGTTGGTCTTGAAGAACTAACCCAGTCAACAAAAAGTATGTATGAATATATATATATATATATATATATATATATATATATATATATATATATATGGTTTACAATCAAATGGCTGAAAGTTACTTACGTGACAGACACCTCCTCGAACATGGTAGGAGTGACAGGCACAATGTTGACATTCAGGTGTAGTCTGTTCATAAGGACGTACAGAAGTAAGGGTTACGAAGCATCTACATCTATGGTAACTGTCAACTTGAACATCGACAAATGGCTGTTGATCTTATGTGTCGATGTTCTGACCTACTTATTATGCATGAGGTCAATTAAATGCATCATGGTTATGATTGTTCGAATTTCCAAATGTCAGGCTTTTGATAGTAATCTATATATATATATATATATATATATATATATATATATATATATATATATATATATATATATATATATATATATAGTTTTTTCATTATTATTATATTTGCCTTCTATTTTACTTTTTTGCCTCTTACCTACCACCCACTATGCTCCACTTTCATATTACTGGCTTGGAAACCTGGCACCTGCCCATTCTGAGTATACCAGCTTGTCTTCCTTACCTCCCCCAATTTAATCTGGTATGCTGGGGCCATCTGGAGCTCAGCATTTCCTAAGCATCCATTGGGGGAGGGTCATTTTGCTTCATGGCCTACCCATTTCCCCTTCCCCTTGCAAACCCAATGGTTTGCCCTGAGGAAGGAGTGCAATGGAGACACGAGGCATATTGCCCTGCCTCCATAGCAGATATTTTTCCTCTTTCTACCAAGGCACAAATGTCTTTGTGCATGACATTTATCCACCTCTTTTGCATTGGTAGCTACACCCCCTTGACTTGTTACATTGTAGCATACCAACACTTCATTCAATGTTATGAAAATTGCCAGGATTTATAAGATTATGGCATTTACTGTTTTTTTCATAGTTAAATGGTCTTTAATTTGTAACAGTATATTATAGGTGAGTTGTTACCATGTATCATGCATTCTATTTTATTCTATCCTGTAAGGTGTTTTGTTGTTTCTTAAACATTTCCTATGTGCCCCACCAGCTAGCTACTGTACCACTATTATGCCCTGGCAAGAAAAGGAGCATGGAGCTGTCACTGGTTAAAGTTTTTGCCACATACAGAGCACCACAGAAGTGCTTCAGTTCTAACCACAAATACAGTACCAGAATGCCAGTCATGTCCCCTAACATTTTGTTCCTGGGGTAGCTGCCCCCCTTGCCCTAGCCAAGCTACACTACTGTTGCAAGGTATCTCAGGTCATCTGGTGAGGACCAGCTAGCTGTTCCACGTTTCCAGTCTGAGAGCTTTGGCAGAATTCTGTTTGTATAGCTTGTTTCATTTCTGTGGGATCCTCTACCTTCCCTGATTCTGGTATGTGACACAAAATCCTCTTTTAGGAGGCACTTGAGATACTATGCTTTTATGTGGGTGTACTGTGAGCCCAGAAGGAGCATTCACTCTCACTTTAATACGTTTAATTGGAATGTGGCTTAATTCATTGGTTGCACTAAAACTTATGATTCTATACTGATGGTCTTAACTTACTGTGCTTTTTATTGTTTTAATGTTCAATGCTTAAGTTTAAGCATTTTAATACTTCTAATAAACGAAATAGTATGCCCACCTCCATTCCTTTTTCCTTGTAGTTCATCCTTACTTGTTTCCCTTATTCCTACTCATTTACTTATTGTCTCAGCATTTGTTCCTGCTATTTATTTGCCAAATTATTTGCTAAATAATTTCTGAAATACTACTTGTATGTATATTTTGTGATTAAATTTTGAATTTGCCTTGTTACAGCTAAGTTATGGTTGAAAAGGGCCCCTTTGGTCCTATAGCTGCTCAAATTAAATAAGCATATAAAATAATAATAAACTATTGGCAATTGTTTTCTCTTTTAGAGTTTACATTCTAAATAATGATGAGATTCAAGAATATTTTTCTACTTTGAGAGGCAGTGCACACAAAGATGCAGCAAAAATACTACATCTTAATTCATGTACAGCAGAGTATGTGAGCTATATGTTACTGTGTACCAAACAGGCAGCAGGTGCTTGGTGTACATGCAAATGAGCTACATAGCATGAGTCAGTGTATCAGCTCAGTTCAGTGACAGATATACTATGTGCCAAGATATCTACAGAAACTCCATCTTACAATTACCAAGGTTTAATAAAAAAGGAAATTCACTGTTTTATATGTCAGCACAACTTGTGATCCCCAGGTGCCTCTTCAGAATATGTGGACACAAAAAAGTTGTATCAGTCTTCCATTATCACCTGTATAAAGCACGCACTGCTATTACAGCAGCACCTTAACCACAGACAGACACACTGACAGTCCGACAAGACACATACACACACAGACACACCTACCCAACTCTTAATAAACAATACACAGAACCGATCCCCTGCACCACTTTAGTAATGGGTGCTAACCCTAACCCTAATGCTGCCTCTTCCCCCAAGGATAACCCTACACCTTAATGTCATTAAAATCTTCTCGTAAGGGGTCAGAGCCTGAATGGCTAACTGAAAGCAACAGTATTTTAGAGCTCCATATAACTAGTTAAATAAGACAGGAAAAAAATATTATTTTTTTTCTTCAAAGTTTAAAATCTTATAGATAAAGGACTAATTTATATAATTAGAAACTTTGGTGAAGTTTTCCAAATAATTTCCTGTCAAAAAGCTTGGAGATATATTCACTTGTTAAAATGAGCAACTCAAATAATTCTCACCAGGATGCTGCTTTAAAGAAGGAACTACAACAGATGGCATATACCCAGCAGGAGTTGTCTTTGAAGATGGATGATTTTAAAGAGAATCTGGAAAATCTTAAAACAAGCAGTCAAAAACAGGCTGACACCCTCAAGGAAATGCTACAACAACACCAAATAAGGATAACAGGAATAGAGGTTTCTCTAAATGACTTAGAAAGCAGACTTAAGGAAGAGGAAACAGAAATAACTGCTTCTTAAACAAAATACTTGGTTGGTTAATAAAGTAGATGACTTGGAAAATAGGGAGAGGAGAAATAACATCAGGATTTTCGGATTACCCGAAAACACAGAAGGTGAGGATATTATTTCCTTTTTATCAAGCTGGATCCCTGACTTTTTAAATTTAAAAGAAGGACTTTCCTTTGGCATTGAAATGGCACACAGAGCTCTTGGGAAACCTGCCACTAACTCAAACTCTCCTCCTATGTCAATAATTATCAAATGTCTTTCATACTTGGACAAGGAACTGATTTTAAGATCTGCTTGGAGGAAGGCATCTCCAAAATATAAACAGAGCCTGATAAGATTTGATAACGACTATTCATGTAGAATAATGGAACAAAGGAAAAAAGTGTGGCCAATGATAAAGTTTCTGAAACAAAATAACATCAAGGCACAACTTCCATATCCAGCTAAGATAAGAATACTGTATGCCAAAATGATGAGGACTTTTATTGACTTAGAGGAAGCCTCTTTATTAATTACAACTAATAATGTGATTACTTTACCAGAAGATATGGACTGGATGTCACCTTCTCTCAAGAGAACAAAAGAAACAAATGTCTGGACAGATGTCAAAAAGAAGAAGCAAAAGACTGATACTGTTACAGCCAAATCTCTCAAAGCATCTACTATGATATGAATTATTTTAACATTACTTTAAAGGACCAATTTTACTGCTTGGAATTTTAAAACAAAGGTAACTAACTACTGGAATCTTTCTTTACCTATATTTTTTGAAAATAGATGATACATGAGAGTTTTCACATCATCTCAGGTATGTAAAACAGGGTACTTTTCTTTCACAGAAGGAGGGTTATATAGCACATAAAATATTTATACTGTAAATCAACATACATAATATATGTGTATTTTCTCTTAATTTTCTCTTTTCTTTCTCTCTTCTCATTATTTATTGTAACTGCATCTTGCCTCCCTTTCTAAATTCTCTCCTATTTACTATACTAATATAGTCTGTATATATTTAATAACTCACTGTCTATACATAGATAAATAATAGTCTAAACTAAGAAGCTATTTATATTTTTAAATTTGGTACTCTGTACCCTCATGGGTTAAATGAAGAATTTAATTGGAGGGTGTTAACTTAATTGTTTTTATTGTTTAATTAATTTGTGACTGCTATATATGTATTGTGCATTTTGTAAGTTCTTTACTCCTTGAAGGCTTAGGCCGAGACGTCAGAGGAATAAAGTGTTTCTGCATTTTGTGGATTGTTTTCTTTGCTGCATTTTGCTACTGTGTTGCTACATTTGGTTCCATGGCTAGTAATCCACAACTACACATCTTCATATTTTTTTTTAATGGATGTGGTACTCAAAGGTCTTGTTAATTTCCTAACCTCACCAACTCGGACGCCTGGAGGGGGGGTTCTGTAAGAGAAATGTAACATGGGAGAAATGGGAAGAAGATAGACAAAACGCCATCCAAATCCTTTTAATAATATAGGTCAGACATTACCTGTGTCTCTTAATTCTGAAAATAAGTCTGCTTTTGAAGAACTGGAAAAATGTATGTGGAAAGAAACTGCTACATTTTTTAATTTATCTGGTTTACAGAAATATGCTGATTTGGACATTACACCTCGAGGTTTGAGGGCGTATAAGGACCCATCTACTCCGTTTGATTTAAAAAAAGACACTGATATTGCTTTTCACAAACACTGGGTAGCAGCTGCATATACTTGTGCTTCTGAATGGGTCCAAATACTCATTGAACGGGACAGAGTGAAACAGAAGGAACTGGGTGCTGAAATTAAAAAAAATGTGTGAAGATCTTTTGACATGCACTTCTACCTTTATAGTAGATGATTTCCTGTGTAAAATCAATATTAAATTGAAAGAATATGAAACTGTGTTGCTTGACAGAAAAAAAGGGAAATTACTCAGAGATTTACGTGATTATGAAAACGGCAAGGCTTTTCTTTCAAGAGCCAATAGAAACAAGCCACGTAATCGTGTACATTTACAAAATCAAACTGGGGATGTGCGGAATCATAACTCATCCTATTCAGCCTCAGAAGGCTTTAATACATCCTATGAAGAGGAAGGGGACTTGAATTCTGAATTCCCTGTATTGCCAGCTGCACACCATCCTCGTCGATTCCAACAGACTTTTTGTGGTGAAAACGCAAATTTTACAGGAGGACAACAGGGAAGAAAACGTCAGAGAGAAGCACAGGCACCAGCACAGAAGGAGCAGCACTTGCAAGGGGGTTATAAGAGAGGTAAATGGTAGTTGCCTTTCTTTACCTTATATGTCTAATTATGTTATTAATCTTTCTGGTTACTCGTTTTCTGACCTTGAACTTGCAGTGCTTAATTGTGGACTTAAGTTTATTCCTACAGTCATATCTCGACTGTATGACATTAAAAGTGATGTCTACAGGGTTCGTAGGAAACTGCATTTGAAAAGTTTTTTTTGTAACTTAAATGTGGACATGAATGAAGTTTTATCTAGTGACAGCCTTGATTCATCTATGGACAGTTTTCATACTTGTGATTCTGATAATATTTGTAATGCTTATTATAAATTTGATACTGAATGTATTAAAACTAAAAGTAATGTTATGCCCTCAGTTTTGAATAATGATGTTATACATTTCACCAGTTTATTGAATTTTTCTATTGAACGTGCACATAATGAGTTTCTGAGAAGTAAATCTGATAATTTCTATAATTTAACCCAGAAGGAATGGAGGGCTTTACTTGTGTTAAGTAAAATGAAGGAAATTGTATTCAAACCTTCTGACAAGGGTAATAAATTGGTTGTGATGCACTTTTCACAATATCTTAAAATGTGTGAAGAACATTTGAATGATGTTAGTGTTTATGAGAAGGTGGAATTCAACATGTACAGTGACTCTGTTTCTGAATATTTTGAATTAATGAAGAAGGGTGAAAGATTGGGTTATTTTTCAGATGCAGATGTTAAAAAAAAGTTTAATATAGAAGGTTGTAGAATAGCTTTGTTCTATTGTTTACCAAAAATACATAAAAGTTTAGTATCACCCCCTGGAAGACCTATTGTTTTGGGATGTAATTATTTTTTGCACAATATAGGGCTTTTTCTACATAGCTTTTTGCTGCCTACAGTTAAAGCTTTACCTTCATATATTTGTGATGCTTTTGATTTTATGAACAAAATCAAGGATGTTGAGTGGAATGAGAGTATGTACTGGTTAACCCTTGACATTAAGAGCTTATATACAAACATAAGCCATGAATTTGGCATGGAGGCCTTAAGATTCTTTTTGGGTGATTACCCAGCCACAGAATATATTAGAGAACTTATTTATTTTTGTTTAACACATAATTTTTTTGAGTTCAATAATAGTTTCTATAGACAAAAAAAAGGTACGGCCATGGGGGCAGCTTTTGCCCCTATGTATGCGAATCTGGCCATGGGCCTTTTTGAGTCTGAATATTTGTATAGAAATTCCTTTTTTTGTAAATATGTTGTTAGGTATTATAGGTTTATTGATGACCTAATTTTTCTCGTCCAAGGCGGTGAGGTTTTTGTTGATAGTTTTATTTCTGAATTACATAATAATAGATTTTTGTTAGAATTTGATGGTTTTAAAATGGGTGTGAATGTTTCTTTTTTGGATGTTGTGTTAAACATTAAGGATGGTAATAGATTGGAAACATCTGTTAATAGAAAATTTGATGAAGGTGCTCATTATGTGCATGGTATGAGTTGTCATCCCCCTCACACATTAGAAGCTTTACCATATGGTGAAATGTTGTGGGTGTCTAGATTATGCAATGTTGAATCCATCCTTCATCAGGAACTAGATGCAACCATGGGAATGTTTAAATGTAGAGGTTATAGTGATGAACTGGTTCAAAGAAGTTATAATAGATTGTTTAATATAGGTGTTAGGAGAATTAATAATAAAATACATAGAAAATATACCTTAACATCTAGTTTGGAAATTAATAAACAGCATGAGATTTTATATTTTGTAACTACATATAGTAATTTTAGTGCTGAATTGGTTAGGCTGGTTAAACATTATTGGGAATATATTTTGTTTCACTTAATAATGTAACAAGATGGTTAGAAGGTAGATTGAGATTTTCTTACAAGAGAGGCAGGAATATCCAAAATTTTTTGGTGAATAGTAAATTTCTTTTGCCCTCTGTTAGTCTTGTTGATAGTATTTCCCTTAGGGGTACTTTTAAGTGTGGCAAATGTAGAGCATGTAATTTTGTAGTTAATAGTTTTCCTTATATAAATAATGTGGGTTTTAATACATGTAATTATTTTACTTGTAATTCTGAAGGTGTGATTTGTGCACTTAGATGCCCTTGTAATAAATTTTATATTGGGGAAACTAAAAGGGTATTTAAGTTGAGATTAATGGAACATGCTAGGGACATTGTTAATAAGAAAGAGGAAAGCTCTGTGGCTATGCATTTTAAAAAATTCCATGATAGTAAAAATGAGGGGTTACAAGGTTTTGGAAAAAATAAGTTTGTATTGATTTGATACTTGTAACATAAAGCATTACTTGCTTTCCAAGGAAGGTATTTATATTTTAAAAATTGGTACTCTGTACCCTCATGGGTTAAATGAAGAATTTAATTGGAGGGTGTTAACTTAATTGTTTTTATTGTTTAATTAATTTGTGACTGCTATATATGTATTGTGCATTTTGTAAGTTCTTTACTCCTTGAAGGCTTAGGCCGAGACGTCAGAGGAATAAAGTGTTTCTGCATTTTGTGGATTACTTTGTGGTTTTCTTTACTATACTAATATAGTCTGTATATATTTAATAACTCACTGTCTATACATAGATAAATAATAGTCTAAACTAATCTAGTTTTAAGGTAGACTAATTGGAATAGTGAACTTAATTAATTGTTATTACAATATTTATTAGATTAATGATAATCACTGTTATGCTTATTGGGATTGGGGACATGTTCGTGATTAACTCTGAAATGTTCCATTCATGTACATATGTCCTTTGAATTATTTCCTTTTAGTATTAACAAATACATAAAAAAGGAGGGGAAAATGTACTGTTGCTTAAGAGAAGTGAAGCTTTCTTCACATTCTATTTACGTTGCCATAGCAACAGTAAGCAACTGCTACAGTTTCTAAGGAGACTGAATCTGCAAAGTGCATTTAGCCTCACAGATAACAAATAATAAGAAAAAGTAATGTTGTTTAGTTATTAAAATGAAAAACAATCTAAACAAGGTAAAATAAATATATAATAGGACTATTTGTATATATTTTATGATTTATCCTCATAGGATTACATATTCCTGGAAACACAACTGGAATGTTCCCAAACTATATGTGCACTGAAATGTAGCTGCTTGGTTAAAAAGTATTACTCATTTTAACATGCTGATTCCACAAGCTGCACTGTTAAAGTTACATTTTATATGTTACTTGAAACTGAGAGTCTCTACAGCACATGAAAAGATACATATTACTTTTTGCAACATGCTATTTTTGCAGTTACCTCACACTCTGTACAAACTCACTTGGCAACTGATATCTATTAATTTAAAATATCAGTTTAAATATTAAATGTGCCCTTGAAATGCTATTGACATTTTGACAAAATATAATGTGAACTGTAAAATGCATGACTTGAAAGAAGTGAAGTAATGCATAGATTTCAAAGACAGTTCTTGACACTACAGTAAAAGTAAAAATGTATATTCACAAGGAAGTATTGAAATGTTTTAGTCTTCCAGTTAAAATAGCTTACTGTCAACATTTTACGATATCAGAAAGTTTGAAGAGCTAGGAAATTACTATTCTTTGTCTTTATAATGATTATTAGACAGATGTTAGTCTCTGCTTAGTTTAATGAATTGTGACATATGTTTATGAGGAAAAGTGGACTCAATTACTCACATTGGACTACACATTCCTGGAAATTCAACTGAAATGTTCCCAAATTACTTGTGAATTTAAATGAAACTGCCTGATTAATAAGCATAATTTACTTTAACAATATGAATCCATAAGCTATCTGCTCTATATATGCTACATTATATATGTCACTTGCATACAACAGTCTCTAGAGCACACAAAAAAATGCATATTCTCCAGGATTCACTAACCTTCCATGTAAGACTAAGTTAGTCTTAGACGGAAACTGCAGCCTAAAAGTAAGACGTCAGTGCGCCATACATATTCATGAGGGCATGCTGCCTCAACTCTAAGGCTAACACGGAGCGTGCATGAGTGCAGGGGGCGTGTCGGACTGCCAAGCAGTCCAAAAATCCACGCCCCTGCATGTCTCTCAATTGGGAAATGTCAACTGACATGAGTGAGTCCGCTCAAATGTGTACATACCCAACACTACACTCCCCCACATTCTAAACCCCTGTACAATTATAAAATGCAAAACTTTTATTTTTTTTTTATTATTCCCGATATAGCTGCCCGTATTTGCGCGTATTTATGTGGGTTTGCCCATTGCTTAGCTACAGTTAGCAATTTAGACATCGAAGAGGATAATAAGAAACTTATATGCAAATTAAGCCAAATAGCACAAGCGTAGTGATAGAGCCTTCTCACAAAGAGGAGGCATTCTCGGTTCGAGTCCCACCACTCCCCTTTCTATTTTCTGTTGGAAATCTGTATATAAAAATAATTCCTGACATTTATCCTTTACATTTTAGTAAAAAGCATTGAAATGGACTATGTAGTAGTGAACAATATTTTATATATATATATATATATATATATATATATATATATATATATATATATATATATAAGAAGGTGAAATGGTGATGCATACTGATGAATGCATAAGTAACATATCTTAAGCAATGTGAAGCACTGCTAAGCAAAGTTTACCAGTATTAAGCACATTTAAGTATAATTGCTCATAGCTTAGCACTGCTTTAACTAGCGCAATGGCTTTGCACGTAGCTGCGCATCGCGCCACCTAGCGCAAACAAAATATTTTTGCATAGCTGCACACTGTGCTAACTAGCGCAATGTTGGGCAATGTCGAGCAACATCGAGCAACGTAGAGCAATGTTGGGCAAAGTTGAGCAACGTCGGCTAAACACAGCCACACCTTCTAGCCGGTCTGGCCAGTAGTAAAATAAAAAGCAATGACAGGCCTCAAACCCGAGATACTGTGCACCATAATCATAGGTTCATAGGTTCATAGGTTCATACTAGGCTATCTGCCCTGGGGCAATTATAAGCCTATCCCCATTCTGTATGGCTTACGCCACCCCTTGATTTGGGTATACTGTGCCCTTTTTAAGGTTTAGTTTACTGTGCCTCTGTCTAATAGTGACACGGGAGTAATCCCTGGGACAAACCTACGATCCCCCATCCACCTATTGAGATTCTTCTTGAAGAGATTCAGTGAGGTGCTCTGCCTCACATGAACTGGAATTCTATTCCAGAGCGAAGGGAGCCTCTGGGTTATGAACCTGTCCCTCCAGCAAGTTCTATTTATTTCTGTGCTGAGGTTCAAGTCCCTCGAGCGTGTGGCTTTAAGGATTTAGATTTACTGAGGTGGAGCATGTCCATTAATTCTGGATTTGACATTGCTTTGTATGTCAGGCATAGATCGCCTCGAATTAGGCGGTATGCAACTGAGTAGAGCTGGAGTTTTTAACCGAGCAGCATATGGCATCTGTTTGAGACCCTTGATCCTCTTGGTGAGATACTTTTGGGGTCTTTCTAATTGCTGCAGGTGTCGGGTAAGGTACATCCCAAAAGGGGCATTGTATTCTATGATGGGCCTGATGAGGGATGAATAAAGGGGCACGATTACCTCTCTTGATCTAGATGTGAAACCCTCTGTGATGAGGTGGGCTATGTAGAAGGTCTTTCTAACCACTTTGGCAATGTGGTTTTCAAAGGAGAGATTGCTATCAACTTGGGCCCCCAGGTCCCTAATAACTTTCTCTGTACTTAATGGGTTTCCGCCTATGTGGTAATTTGTGGGCACATTGTTTTTGCCAAAGGGTATGACTATACATTTTTTGGCATTTAGCTTTAAACTATGGCACTGGCACCAGTTATCTGTCTCTGTGAGACCTTTTTGAAGGATGTTTGTGTCAGCTGGAGAGTTGATTATGGCGCCCAGTTTGCAGTCATCTGCGAACTTGGTGAGCCATAGTCCTCCACGTTGCCTGTACCTCGGAAAAGTATATACCGAACAAGAGTGGTCCCAGGACAGAACCCTGTGGGATGCCACTTGTGACCGGTTTTGAGTCGGACATGGCTCCAGCAACTCTCACTCTGTGGGTTCTGTCTTTGAGCCAGTTTGCGACCCATCTTGTGACATTGGGGTTTATATTTAAGCTGGATAGCTTATCTATGATGTCAGTGGGATATTGTGTCAAATGCCTTTGCAAGGTCCAGATAGGCTGTGTGGACTACCTTCCCTTCATCTATGGCTTTGGTGACTGTTTTGAAGAAGTCAACCAGGTTCAAAAGGCAGGATCTGCCCTTGACAAAGCCGAACTGGGTAGGATCTAGTGTCTGTAGGTCCCCAATGTCTTTGTTTATGAGCTCCATGATGATCCTCTCCATAGCCTTGCAGACTAAGCTAGTCAGGCTTATGGGGCGATAGTTTCAGGGTCCATAGAGGCTCCACCTTTGTGGAGTGGGACCACTGTTGCTGCACGCCATTCTGTGGGCACATATCCTGTAGTGAGGCTGAGATTGTATAGCTGTTTTATTTGAGGGATTAGTTCCTCTTGGAGTTCATGTAGGATGCAACCTGGGACGCCATCTGGTCCCATGGAAGCAGTGTTTTTGCTTTGGAGGGGCAGCCTTCACCTGAGCATCAGAGATGTTTGGGAGGCAGCCCTCTGCTGGGATAGATACTTGCTCTTTTTGGGGGGGGGGTGGAGAAGTTTGCACTGAACCTGTCTGCCAGGATATTGGCGATGTCTGTGGGTTCAGTGTATTTTTGTCATTTAGAATCAACTCAGAACAAGTCTGGGAGTTGCATCCCAGGTTTCTAACATAACTGAAAAAGCCTTATGATTGTCTTTGGTGTCCTGTGCAATTTTTCTCTCTAAGCTGGCCTTGGAGGATTTTATGAGGGATCGTAATTTTTGCTAGTACTGATCAGAGATGCCTTCCCTATTAGGGATTTTGCTCTATTATGTAGTAGCTTCCTCCTTCTGTTGTACAGTTTATTTTTGGCAGGGTCCACCAGACTGGACGCCTGCCTTTGGATGATTGGGTCTTGGTTTTGTTTGGGATAGCATGATCCATGCATTCCTGGAGATGTCCGTAGAATGCCTTTATATAGGATTCTGCAGTTTGGGCCGTAGTTTCCACTGGCCCTGGGGCCTTGAAGGATTCCACTTCAGTTTTGAGAAGTGAGAAGTTCGCTTTTGATAAGTTTTTCACTGTGGTTTTCTGGGCTGGGGGTGGGGTCGGGATATGGACATCCAGTGAAATTAATTTATGGTCTGATCTTACCAATGAGGGATATACTTCTGGTGTGGAGCATAGAGTCCCCATGTTGGTAATGATCAGGTCTAATATGTTGTCCCCTCTTGTGGGAGTGGTGACTAGTTGTTCCATAGCATTTGAGTTTATAATTTCCAGGAACCTTTGGGCTAAGGTGCTGGGGCATGAGTAGTGATCCCAGTCAATGTTTGGATAGTTGAAGTCGCCCAATATAATGGTGTTCGGAGAGATCTTCATGTTCTCCAATGTTTTCAGGAAAGCCGAGTGGGATTCCTGACTTTGAGAGGGTGGTCTGTAGGATGCTATAAACTGAAAAGCAGTCTTGCCCACTGTTAGTTGCACATGGATGGTTTCCGATACTTCGTGTGATGCCACTAACCTGGAGGTGTGGATATCCTTGATAAATATGGAAACTCCCCCTCCTTTTGTGGTTCGGTCCGGGTTTTGGGGCCGAAAAGCATGATATGAGGTATAGCCTGGTAGTGCTGGGGTGCTCTCTGGAGCCTTGAACCAGGTTTCTGTCACTGCACAGATATCGATGTTCTCCATACTGAGGAGAGCTTTGAGTGCGTGCATCTTGAGGTTAAGACTTCTGGCATTTAGCAGCATTACCCTTAGTTTCTTGTTCCTTGTGCTGTCTATGGGGGTGGGTTTGACTTTTGAGCCTTGCCTACAAAAGGCACTATGGGGGTGGCAAGAGCCTTTGCCAATATCCAAAAGCCCAGTGGTGACAGGTGCAAGCCGTCCTAGCGGCAATGTGGCTTGTCAAGCATGTCATCCCAGGCTGACAGACACTGGATCCCCTTTGAATGACACCAAAATTTTAGCCAATTGTTAAAATCGATCATTTTGTCTTTGTACTGTGGCATCATTCTAGGTGAGGGTAAGATGCTGCTCAAGGTCAGGGTCATACCAGCCCGGGCTACATGATCAGAGAGCTCCTCTATGTCTTGTACTAAACCACTACGCCATGACAGCTTTTCATATGCATGCACTTTCAACACACACATAAATATCAATGGAAGTTTACCCATTGCTAAGCAGGTGTGCTTTCAGCTGAGATTTTTCAAAGCCAGCCAATCACAAATAAGTGAGGGAAATGAGGCATATTTAAGCTCCATAGGCGGGAATACTTGCCATAACTGGTTGTAGCTACCATCTGCAGTCAGCATGGCCGGTGTTGGAGAGGGCTCTCGATTTGGAGCGCAACATTGGGGCATTGAGGAGTCAAAAGTAATGGTTTGGCTCCTCGTCCATAATCATGATGAGAGACTCCTGCAGGGCCAGTTCCAGGGCACCCAATACAAAGCGGAAGCCTGGAACCGTCTAGCTCATGATCTCAACAGTGCCACAGGCGTCCCTCGGACTGGTGAACAGGTCAGACACCACTACTCAGACCTGAAGAGATGCAAGGAGGACCGACTGAACCAGTGGATACAGGAGGCCCGTGGGATGGAAAATGCCCCACTACTGAGTAGGTAGTCATGGAATGAAGTATGTAAGAATTGCTATTGTAGTCTATATTATGGAAAGGTATGTCTCAATATCACTTCATTTACTTCACAGCTGCAGGTGTCCGTGCTGCGAATCAGCAAGCCTATGCAGATAGGCTGCTAAGGCTGCGCCACCAGGCAGGTTAGTAATTATTCTGCATGTATTGTTATATAAAATAAGTGAGAGAGCCTGAAAAAAAGTGTTGTAGCCCAATAATAAAGGTATAAGTCTTGAATAACTTCTCTGCATGTACTGTTATATAAAATAAGTGAGAGAGCCCGAAAAAGAGTGTTGTAACCCATTAATAAAGGTATAATACGTCTTGAATAAGTCTTCTGCATGCACTGTTATATCAAATAAATGAGAGAGCCTCTAGAAAAGTGTGTTATGTAATTAATAAAAGTATAATTCCTGGAGTGTGTCTGTGTCACTTTCTTCGATATGTTGTTGTACTTTTGCATTATAGAAATAGTACTGTTGTATTAAGCTCTGTCAACCCACACTTGGGTAAGCCCATATAAAGTGGATGAAGGGAGTGCCAGTAGCTGTTAAGCATATATACAGTCCTCAACTGTCGGTTCATGGCCGGCATGTACAGGTTAATCTGGCACATGAGTAGCTTGTTATTGTGTTCCCCAGAAATGTCAGTGTGCTGCTAGAAATGTAGAGGGCTGTTAAAATATAACTGATAATGTCACCTGAACACATCTAGATATGTAGATATATAAATATAAGTATAATATACAAATACGTAGCAGTAACATCTGCATCCTGGACAGTTTGTATGTCAGATACAGGTCAGGTATATAAAGAACTAGCAAAACCCATTTTTACAATTTAACAGACATTGCGTAGTGTAATAATACATGTAGGGGATTTATACCTGCAGTCAATAGGAATGTAGTGTAAACTATAAGTATATATAATTTGTTAATGGAGGTATCTTTTTACACCCTACTGTATATGCCTAAACAATGCAATTCCACACCTCAATGGGTATGTCTAATCTTAAAACATTTGTTGGGACATATGTCCTATTGGTTTATAAATATCTGCATTTACTTTGATGCATGTGCCCTGTTCAAATACCACAATCTTGGTGGCCTGTTGCCACCAATCAATCCTGCATGCTGTTGGAATGTCCACTGTTGTTCTATATATGCATGTGTTATGCTTGCTGTTCAATTGTTGGAACTCTGGTGTGTTGGGTTAATGGGAATACTACTGCATGCTGTTACAACTAATTTGGAATGCTGTTGGCTGTTACCAACTCATATTGTCATTAAATCCTCCTAAACATAGAACGTATGGGAATCCCGGTCCCAGTGGACCCACCTGTCCCACCTCTGCTGGCGATGGCACCTGGCACCAGCAGGTCCGGTGCCCAGCCTGGGACCTCCTCCTCTGTTGGCCCTGTGCCACCTTCAGGTGGAAGTGCTGCAGGGGATGGGGCTCATCCCCCCTGTGCAAGCGTGGGTGGAGGAGGGCCACCTATCACCCTCTGAACAGTCCAGGCTGTGGTGCATAGGGAGATTGAGTGTTCTGTCGCTGATCCTCTACACCAGCTTGAGGCACGAGTGGCGCGACTCATGGGTGAGCCTGCACCTCCTACGCAGCCCCCAGCACAGCCATCCTCTGGGCTGCGAAGGTGCAGTGGTGACTGCCCATGGGTGGGGATCTCAGTTCCACTGTTGCCATCTGTGGGCTCATGGGCTTTCAATTTCCAAACATCCTTCCCTGTCAATGGTGTTCACCCACCACATGTGTCATATACCGCCCCTGTATGCGTCTTGTTTGTCTTGTCTGTTTACCTCCCCAACCTACCTCCCC
Organism: Protopterus annectens; assembly: GCF_019279795.1. NCBI lineage: Eukaryota > Metazoa > Chordata > Ceratodontiformes > Protopteridae > Protopterus > Protopterus annectens. The sequence continues at coordinate 959,410,970 of NC_056730.1, read as the reverse complement.
AAATATACCTACTTCCCCTTACCCACATTCCACTCTCACCTGAAAAAAAAAAAAAAAGGGCAATCTGCTCCCAAAAAAAAAATATGTCCCATACATAGCTGCCCATTTTGCACACATGTCCGCTGGACACATAAACTGATATTTAATTGGCAGTACAACATACTTTGTTGTCCTCACTCCTCTCTCAGGGGTGGAAGGTTTCATATTTCCCTCCAAATTTATTGCATATGCACAGTTGTTGCTGTTAAAGAAATGGGCAGCTATGGACCTTCCCTACACCATTCCTGCACATCCCGAGCTGTTTTCCCCACTGTCTTTCCCTCTTTGTGCCCCTTTTTCACCACTTTCCTATCTCCCCATTTTCTTTTCATTCAAAGAAATGAGCGAGGGGGTTAGCGGGAGTGAGCACTTTTAAGCAGTAGTTAGCGGGTTTGCGCAAGTATGCGCTTGTGTGCACTTAGCTAAGTACTGATAAGCTTCACGCAAACCCGTGCAAACCTGCTTACAACTGCTTAAAAGTGCCTTAGTCACCCTGCATGTGAGGGCCCTTGTTCTGCTTTGCAGCAAAATAAAACACCTCTATCAGTCTCGAACCCCGGACCTTGGACACACTACACTGCATGAAGTACCACTAAGCCACAGTAGATATACAGTAGGCTGTTGCTGAAATAGATATATCATGCATCAGAATGAGTGAATGTAAAGGAAAGATAGGAATGCCATAACATAAAACCTGTTCTGTGGAACTTTGCCAGCAGTTGTTGTGGAATTGCATTACATGAATGTGATAAGAGAACCAGCCATTCTAGCAGGAAATAATGTTACAGCAGCACTTTACAACCCCTACACAGTACCATAGCAGGACAATCCCCACCCAAATGTACAATATACCTGTGTGTTCAGGGTCTACCAAGGATGTAGGTAGGCATACTCAGTAGTGGAATTGTCCAGTTTTCTTGAGCATCCTATGTTAATGCCAACAATAAAAAGCACAAACTGTGCAGAAGTGAGTACATTAATATTCACAGTATAGCAGTTCACAAACAGTTCATGTGCCAAATGAATACATCTCAATAACTACTTATTTATGGCAGTTAATTGTATAAGTAGAAAGGAAACTACATACTCCCATGTATTTTGTGTTAGCATTTGTAGGGGTGAGTACAATTCTACACTGACAACTGTGTACTGGAAGTGGCAACATTCAGGTCTGAGTACAACATTTAAATCACTGACTACACCCCTAGCTTCAGATATAAGAACTATACCAACCTTACCAACCTTCTGACTTAAACAACGGTGCCCAGAGCAAACAAGCATGGGCCCCACTTTGGAAAGCTGAAAGGGCTACGCCTACCTGACTTAGCAATTTATAGCATTGGGTTGCTATGACAGTGAGTACTGCAATTACCACACAGCAGGCTGCATGCAATTACCAAATGGTGGCCACCAATTGGAGCAGAGGCCATCACATGCACATGTGCAGATACCTATAAAAGCAGGCTGTACTTGCTGTCCACACATGCAATCATTCCATTGCAGCTATTGAGAGAGAGAGAGAGAGACAGAGACAGAGACAGAGACAGAGAGAGAGAGAGATACAGACACATACCCACATCAACATCAACAAAAAAAAAAAAAAAGACACACGGAACTGAATACTACAAACACACACAAAGGAAAGGTATGTAACAGATATGTATTTACTGGCATGTACTAGATGTTTTTGAAGAGTACTCTACATACTTTGAAACATCCATATGTGGCAGCAGTACATATCTATGCACAGATGCCCTGCATAACTACTGCCATGGACAAATCAGTGTGTAGCTGTGTGCAGTGGGACATAACTGTGAAATATGTAGCTCAGCATTAAATGTCAAACATCTGATCCATGTTATCTGTGTTCTGTACAGCAGTGTGGACAATGGCTGTTTGGGGGAGTAGCGCATACAGCTATATAAACATGGATGTGACAGAGTAACACATGCATGATAGTCATATTAACGTGTAGCTTAGCATTGGCAACTGCTGTACCAGGCTAGTATGCTAATCTAGCATTTGCAGCTATATATACACCCTCTAATATTACTGTGTGCTCACATGTGACACCTGTTCATGTTGCAGCAAGGCCCAACAGGTGAGCCGTGAGGTCCAGGGACTTACAACAGTGTGGACCTTGTGTGTGTATGGCACACACATACGGAGAGATATATCTGTGTCAGATATATTAGCATCTGTACATGTGCATAAGGCAAGGGACATACTGCAACTGTTTGTGAAGGGTGGACATATTTATGTTGGTGAAGGTTGTTATGTGCATATTTGTATGTCGGTTGTAGTGTGTGGCAAACAAGACAGCATACAGTGCTGGTATTTGACATGTGGTGGTTAAACACTGTGGGTATGAATTGTTAGGTTTGCAGTGTTGCAGCCAGTGAGGTCTGCTAAAGCTACATGGGCTGAGAACACCTTCAATGCCTTCCGCACAAGACTGTGCAATATTATTACATAACTGTATACCTCACAACCTTCGCATAATTGATATTCCCACCAGGAAAGGTGGACTGTATATGTGCCTATATGTATATCTATATGTACACCAATGGATGTTTATATGTATATATATATATATATATATATATATATATAGAGAGAGAGAGAGAGAGAGAGAGACAGGGTCATATTTACGGTGACAGATGCTTGGTGATAAAGCCATGGCCTCAAGCTCAATGTTGAAAATGCATTGGCATCCCTTTTGGTAAAAACTCTGTACCCATGAACTACCACATAGGTGGTAGTCTACTTAACACCGAAAGTGTGATAAGAGACCATGAGACACAGGTGGACAATAGTCTCCCCTTTGATAATCACAGTGCCACACTAGTCATGTAATATGTCTATGTGGCACACCTCATCACAAAAGGTGTGTCATCCAGGGAAAAAGAGGTCAGTGTTCCCCTCTACTCATCACTCATAAAACCCATTATAGAGTACAATGCCCCTTTTGGTATGTACCTCACAAGACATCTACAGCAACTGGAAAGGTCACAGACATACCTCACAAAGAGTATTACCGGCCTCAAACAGATGTCCTACGCAGACCATCTCACAAAACTACAGCTAGACTGTGTTGCGTACCGCCTACCCAGAGGTGACCCCTGCCTAACATACAAAGCTATGTCAAACCCAGAGCTGTTGGACATGCGCCACGTAAACAGATCACAATCCCTACGAGCTGCACGCTCTAGGGATCTAAACCTTGTCACCTCAATAAACAGAACATACTGGAGGGATAGATTCCTATCTCAGAGACATCCCATACTCTGGAACAAACTACCTATCAATAGCAAACAAAGCTCCTCATTAGCAGTCATCATAAATAATCCTGATGACTGGATGGGAGATAGGAAATACACCCCGGGAATCACCTCTGTGCCTCTGCTTGACAGGGGCACATGAAATTAAATTACATGGGTGTCAAAGGTCAGAGTACCATATGGCTAGGCTTCTATAGGCCCTAGGGCCAATAGTCTATTATCTACCTATGAACCGATACACACCCACATGTACTTGTTGCAATAATTGCTATGTGAGTTTGACTGAGTGTGATGGTGAATGTGTTGGTGAATGTGTCAAAGTTGTGTATATGTGTGATAGCTTAGTGGGAAACTGTTTCTGTCATGGTATTTTGTGTCCTAGCTCTGATCCCAGCAAATGATGTGTATGCTATTGCTAAGCAGAAAAAGCAGTATGGCATATGGTCTGACATAGTCCCTTGGTGTTGACTGGGGTGTACTATTGTAGGCTAAAGCAGTACATGTATGCTTATTGATTGGCACTGCTGGTGAATCCAAATCCCATATGAACTGTAGTACTACCTGAAGCTGTAGGCCTAAACAGCACAGTATGGTGTATGTCCACATTGCTTGGAACCACTGTTTTGTGTGTTCCCTGTAGTCCTCACAGATTACATACCTCAGGCATAAGGTTTTGTAAGTACTGACACACAGTACTGTATGGTACACAGGTAAAGCTCATCTGGGTTGCCATACCTTTGTGTCTTGTATGTATGTCTGAAGTGTGTGTGGGTATGCCTGTAACATGCCCTTGGTCATATGTGTGTTACAGGATATAAGTGCGTATCTAGCAACATGTATAGTCTAGTACAGCAGTATGCCACCTATATTCATGAATGTGCACATATGTTAGGCAGGGGTTTGCCATCAGCAACTAGTGTGGTATACTGGTAATATATGTCTTTATGCATTAGCTTGATATATACCTCCTGTGGCTAGGTGGTGTATTGTGTCGCATACAGTGTGCCAGGTACTGTTGTATAGTCTTACATACTGGTTTTTCTTTGTTGCTGTGCAGAACATGGTTTAATATATAGAGCATGGCAGGCACTGTCAGGCAGTTGTGGGTTGAGCACTGATATGTGGTATTGAAAGTGTGTATCCTCTGACAGCCAATAGGTTGCTATATATGGCAGTTCAGTGATATCTGTACTTTAGAATGTTAAGTGCGCCACATGACTTGCTTACACATATTGTTTCATTGTCTTCCAGGGTCATGGCCCACCATCGCAACCCAACCTATAGTCCAGCTGAGGATGAAGTAATAACAACCAGTCTGGTTCAGCACTACACCCTGCTTTTCTCAAGAACCAGCCAGGACCAGCATGAGTGGACTGCACTGTGGCAAGATGTTGTTTGTAAGGTAAATGACATAGGCATGCATAACCAGACATATGAGCAGATATGCCATCACTGCAGTGATTTACTTAGACATGTCCGGCAGCATGCGTCTGATGTTCATAGACAACAGCTTGCCACAGGTGGTGGGGTTACCATCCACCCCCCCTCACCAGAGTGGAAGAGCTGCTCCTGAGCCTGGTGGCTCCTGGCCAACAACAACAGCACACATGTATCATCATGGAGGCCGGAGCCACACAGCAAGTTCACATGGAGTGTGCAGGTAACATGGCATATCTGTAGACTACTGTTCCCTCGATTGGTAGATCATGCATATGCGAGATTTGTACTGTGTAGTTAGAAGATGCGGAGCCTGGTGTTGTGCAATACTGATAATTTGGAACATAATCAGTAGGCCTGTGACTGTCAACCATTGTACTACTGTAAGATTGCAAACCCACACTAGCAATGCCACAGTTGTTGCCACTGACAAACTGTCTCATATCCCTGTAGGTCCCTCTGGTGTGACAGCAAGGCAGCAGACCCATGCTGGTGAGTGTGTTCTACATTTAATATTGCAAATAAAATGTGCGTGTCATAGGTGAGGTGTAGGCCATGTACACATGTAACACACCTACGCATAATGCATGCTGTGTATGTTTGCTGTGAGACAATGCACATCTCAGTAACGTGAGTAGCTGCCTCAAACACACGCAATACACAGAGCATCTCAAATAATTGTGGCTACACTGTAGTGGACATTGGATAGACAGAGTCCATACACATGCACACAACATACACAACTTTGTCATACGCAGTACACGTTAATATGCTACACATGGCGTATTCAGACACCCGCTGTAAGGTCACACTCCAGTATCTCAAATGTCATCCACACAGCACACATAATATACCTGAGGGGTAGAGGCCTATCATGGGGCGGTGCGACACTCTTCAACACACAACACATTCATGTTAGGCAATGCTCCCTACTGGGCACCTTACAAACCCATGTAACAACTGGCTGTGAAATGGTGAATGTAGCCATAGTACTGCAGTTCAGGTACAGCATGATAGTTGCCAGTCTGGCACACATTAGTAGCCTTGAGTGACCACATGATGCTGCATGATGATGGCTTATGGTACTACACCCCATCCAGTTACAGTAACCACAGTACTACACATAGCATTCATTGCTATACATCTCAATGTTGTGCGTGTGCAAACATATGCACATAAACACAATTTGCATAGCAATCACCATTTGCACAAAGTGACACATATATGTCTTGTAATGCTATTGAGTGTATAGGTCACATGACACACATTGAGTATGTGTGATGTTTAATGTTGCAGTTGTGTTGTAGCATGCCATGTCATGGCTGGCACTGGCATGTCCACAATATGTTCTACACTCACCATAACCACTGTACAATGGCTATGTTGAACAGTGGTATTCCATCAGGTATACATGCACCACTCATCCTGTATGTATACATAGCATGCATGAGCTAAACCTGTGTCCACAATTATCTGCTAAAGACACTGACGCTATAATCAGAAATGGATATCTATGTGACACACAGATACACATCCAGCCATGGTATGTTTACCTGTGAGTGATGGTGCACTGGACATTGAAGAGCTTTTAATACTTGCACAGCAATGTTGTGTGAATGTACACATTGCATTCCAGGGTGAGGCCAATCACTGAACAACAACACACATGCATCAAAGCCATGTATACTGTTATTAGCAAGGACTGTGTAAACTCGCACTGCATGCTGTTGAGCAACACACATCCTGCATGCTGACATGTGATGTGACTGTTTGGCTTGTGATACTGTACCCCACCATCAACCGCTATTGAGTATGTTCTGGATTGCTGGTGGTGTGTGTGTGTGTGTGTGTGTGTGTGTGTGTGTGTGTGTGTGTGTGTGTGTGTGTGTGTGTGCATGTGTGCATGTGTGTGTGTGTGTGTGTGTGTCTGCTTTAGTGAGGAGTGTATTTGTGTGCATGTGTGCATGTGTTCATGTGTGCATGTGTTCATGTGTGCATGTGTGCATGTGTTCATGTGTGCATGTGTTCATGTGTGCATGTGTGCATGTGTTCTGACATCATGTACAGGTCGTAAAGTGTGTTTCCTGTCTTCCTCTCACAGGTGCTGAGGTTGGGCTGGTTCACTGCAGCAGGGAACCTGATGTCACTGACACAAATAGTGATAATGAGGATAGGTGTGTTGAGGCACAGGTATGTTTGCCAGGGTCTGTCATTGGGCCACCAATCGACAGTACACAAGTGTCCACCCCATCCATGCACACAGTCATTCTGCCAATACATCCATCACCAATGCCCTTAGCTGAGGGACAGTGTACAGTTGGCATTGGCCAGGACAGTGTGGTATCTATGGCACATGCATCCCGACACAGCAGCCATACCCAGATGTCTGGAATGGTACCACATAGGCAGATGTCCAGGGGTTCTCGTTGGAGCACTGCTGGTCATCATGCCCCTGGCAGACGTGCCACAGGTCTTACAACCTCACGCATGTTCCAGGCTGTCATGGAGGCATAGGCACATATGGAACAGTACACCAGACAGGGACTAAGGGCACAGAGGGCATATAACACTGCTTTAAATGACAGTATCCATGACCTAGCAGGTGCCTTCCATAATTACACTGAGGTCACTGATAGACGTTGGGGTGAGACATTAGATGTCCTCCGCAATGCCATGTCCATGTGTCAGGACATTGCAGGACAGCTGAGACATCGACTTGGACGTATGTCAGCAACATCAGCAGCTGGCAGTCACCGCGGAAATCCCTCAAGTCACAGCCGCTCCCGTAGTGCCAGTACCAGCCCCAGCAATGTTGGGGGTGGGCTGTCCATAGACCATCCTAGAAGACCACGTGCATGTGGCTCTGGCCAGTCCCAGCAGGGACCTGGGTCCAGTGTACATATGTCTACCTCTGAGGATAGTACCCAGTCTGGCTTAGTACCTGATACTGTCAGTAGCACTCCTGCCAGGCACAGGTACCATATCCGTGGCCAGAGACGGTGATCTGTAAAGCCTGGCAGGTACAGTCTGTGGCTGTCCCACAAATCCCCATATATGGCAGCTGCATGGTGGAACTGTGTGCATGCAGACACACACACATAAACCAGACACCTAGGGTAACACATACCCGCACACATTACATCAACATTGGCCCATAGCAGTACTCATGGCCCTCACACACACACACACACACACATACATGTTGATTGTATGGCTCAATGTAGGCCTCTGGCAAACCAACAACACACCCTGTGCATATGATGAAACCTGTGCCACCTCCTGTCATTTGTAACATTGATGCAGGAACAGGCTAATATGGTGCTGATGCACAGGGTGACTTTATAGCAGTATAGCAATGTTAGCATGTTGTCAGCAGTAAAGTGTAATGATATCCTTGAAGGTGTAGCTGAGCAGGCATGATGCATTAAAGCTATGATTGTCAATGTAGTATTGTTTACACCAGTGTTAATTCCAATAGTGCATTGTCCACCCATGTGCCACTTGGCTGATGTGTGTAGTATTGGCAGCATGTGTTAGAGAGTGGACAGTACGTGTGGGATGTGTGCAGCACAGATTTGCAGGTGTACATTTGTGAACATGGTGGAGGTGCACTGTCTGCATGTACGTGCATAGTGGACACATGGGCAGGGTGACATGCCCTGTATTACATAGTGTTAACACTCATAGTTTCTATTGGTGGCCAGTATGCATTGTACTACACACATTTTGGAACTTGGGTATACATGTGTGTATGACATGGTTTGACACTGTGCTGTCGGTGATACTGTTACTATCTGTCATTGGTTTGCATTCTGGTAGTATACATAACCTCAACAGCCTGACCATAAACAATCGTTAGATGATGTCTTGACAACTGACACACAGATGTAGGACACACAGTAACATTTGGATCCTTCAGGTACTATACTATGCCAGTAACCAGTGGTATTCACCTGCACCCATTCCTGGGACCACTCCTGTTTGGCATATAGCTCTCTTAGGTACAAGCAAACACAGTAGGGATATGCCTTTCCATGTCTGGAAATGCATACTGTGGCTTATAATGCATTCTCCAGATGACACACACATCCTCCACAAGGGTATCATACAGACAGATACCTGTTTTCAAACCCATGCTGTAAAGCTATAAGCCAGCTAAAGCATAGTCATCCACCTTTACAAAACATGGTATTCCCACAGTACCATGTAGATAGTAGCCCCCAACATGCTGAACAGGTACCAATGTGTACATACAGCCAAGTGTTACGTCATCTCTCCTTTGGTAATCACATTTCCAAAGATATTTTGAAATCCCTCGGTGGATCACATAAGCAATAAGGGGTCTGCATGCATATCCACAAGGGTTGTTGTACACCTATAATGAATAGCCATCATTGACAGACTTTGCTGCGTTTGAACAGGTCTGAAATATACCTCAGGCATAAACCCTCACGCACACTATTCAATAGAAACCGTATTGAGTGTATGCATTAACACAACGCGCTATACACATTACTGAGAGTTCACATTTCCACAGGTATATTTGTAGGATGGTGACATCATCAGACTTGACAAAGTGGGTTACATTAGGTGACATTAGGTGGGCTACATAGAAGGAATTTCTAAACACTTTGGCCATGTGATCATCAAATGTGAGTTTACTATCTACCTGGGTTCCCAGGGCCATAATTACTTTCTCCGTACATACTGGATTACCACCTATGTGGTAATTTGTGTGCACTTTGTTTTATCCAAAGAGGATGACTATGCATTCTTTGGCATTCTGCTTGAGGGCATTGTTTTGACACCAGGTATCTGTCTCTGTAAGACCCTTCTGGAGGATGTCTGTGTCAGCCATAGAGTTGATTATGGACCACAGTTAGCAGTCATCTGCAAATTCATTCAGCCATACTCCTCCCATGCTTGCCTGTACCTCTGAGCAGTATCTACTGAACAGATGGGGTCCCAGGACCAAGACCTGTGGGATGCCATTTGTGACTGGTTTAGAGTCGGACATGGCACCCGCAACTCTGAACATGCATGTTTGATCTGTGAGCCAGTTGGCCACCCATCCTGTGACATAGCTGTTAATGTTCAAGCTGGTAAGCTTGTCCATGATGACAGAGTGGGGAATGGTGTTGAAAGGCCTTAGTGAGGTCCAGGTGGGCTGTGTGGACTACTTTCACCTCCATCAATGTCCTTGGTAACTGTTTCAAATAAGTCAACTAGGTTTAGGAGGCAGGATCTGCCTTTAACAAAGCCAAGTTGGGTAGAGTCCAATGTCTGGAGGTCCCCAATGTCTCTGTTTATGGGTTCCATGATAATTTGCTCCATAGCTTTGCAGAAAAGGCTGAGTAGGCCTATAGGGCAATGGTTTCCAGGTTCTGTTGTGACACCCCCTTTGTGGAGCTGGATGACTGTTGATGTATGCCATTCTTTGAGTACATAGCCTGTGGTAAGGTTGAGTCTGGACAGTGAATATAGGTGAGGGTGTAGTTCCTTTTGGGGCTGATGTAAGACGCAGTCTGGGACACCATCTAGTCCCATTGATGCTGTGTTCTTAGCTTTGGAGAGGGCTGTTTTTACCTGCATGTCCATGAAGTCTGGGTCTCTGCATTCTTCTGGGATGGACACAGGCTCTTTTGGAGCTGATGGGGGGGGGGAGTTTGCACTGAACTTGTCCCCCAGGATGTGGGCAATGTAAGTTGGTTCAGTGTGTTTCTTGCCATTTTGCAGTAGCTGACAGCATATTTGGAAGTTGCCACCTAAATGTTTGGTATAGCTAATGAAGGCCTTGTGGTTGTTATTCTTACATTCCTTGGCAATTTGTCTTTAGAAACTGTCCTTGGATTATTTTATGAGCGATCATTGTGTCTTCCTAATAATAATCAGTGATGCCTTTCCTTTTGTGAAGTTTGCTCTATCATGTGTTCGTTTCCTCCTTCTGTTTTATAGCTTTTTTATGGGCGACGACCACCAGATTGGTTTCTTATTTTTGGAGGAGTGCATCTTGGTTTTATTTGGGATGTCTCGATCCATGCATCCCTGTAGATGCTCATAGAATGCACTTGTAAATGATTTGGCAGATTGTTTAGCATTATCCTATAGCAAGGGGGCTTTGGAACTTTCCACTCTGGTCTTGGGAAGTGTGCAGTTTGCTTTTGAAAATGTCTTCACAGTGGTTTCCTTGACCGGTGTGGGGGGGGGGGTGTCCAGTGTGATTTCATTATGAGTGGAACACTGGTACACCATGTTGGTGATGATCAGGTCCAGTATGTTGTCACCTCTAGTGGGCGTGGTGACTAGCTGTTCCAGGGCATTTGAGTTTTTAAACTCTAGAAAACATTGGGCAAAGGATGAGCATGAGCAATTCTCCCACTCAATGTTTGGGTAGTTATAATCTCCTCATATAATGGTGTTTGATAGGACCTTTATATTTTCCACTGTTCTCAGGAATACTGAGTGAGGTTCCTGAGACAAGGTAGGCGATCTGTAGCAGGCTACTATCTGATAAGCAGCTTTGCCCTTGCACTTGCATGGTCTCCAATGCCTCATGCTGTGCCACTAACCTGAAGGTGTGGGTATCCATAAGGTAAATGGATACACCCCTTCCTTTTGTATTTCACTCGTGGATTTGGGGCCGAAGATCAGAGGGATTTTGAGTGTTTTACATGGAGTATGTCCAACAGCTCTGTGTTTGACATAGCTTTGTATGTTAGGCAGAGATCACCTCTGAGTAGGCGATATGTGAGAGAGTACAGCTGGAGCATTTTGAGATGGTCTGTGTATGGCATGTATTTCAGGCCACTAATGCTCTTTGTGAGGTATTGCTGCAGGCTTTCCAGTTGTTGTAGATGTCTTGTGAGGTACATAGCAAAAGGGGCATTGTACTCTATTATGGATCTAGTGAGTGATGAGTAGAGGGGAACAATGTCCTCTTCTATTCTGCATGAGACACCTTTTGTGATGAGGTGTGCCATATAGAAGGATTTCCTGACTACTGTGGGGATGTGATTATCACAGGTGTGTCCACTGTCCACCTGTCACCCAAGGTCTCATCACACTTTCAGTGTTAAGTATACTACCGCCTATGTTGTAGTTCATGGCTACAGAGTTTTTACCAAAGGGGATGACAATGCACTTTTTGGCATTGAGCTTGAGGCCATGGCTTAGATACCAGCCATCTGTCTCAGTGAGGCCCTTTTGTAGGATGTCCACATCTTTAGTATTTACAATTATGTCTCCTAGTTTGCAGTCATCTGGAAACTTCATTAGCCACAGACCTTCCATGTTGAAGTTTACTTCAGGGAAGTAGATACTAAACAGGACAGGACCCAGGACTGGACCCTGTGGTACTGCACTCGTCACTGGTCCAAAGTCATACTTGGAGTCTGCTACTTTCACAGTGTGTATTCTGTCAGTAAGCCAGTTGGCAACCCATCTTGTGACATAGCAATTTATACCTAGTTTAGTGGGTTTATCTATAATTCCAGAGTGTTGGATGGTGTTGAAAGCCGTGGCAAGATCTACATAGGCTGTGCCAACCACCTTACCCTTGTCTACGGTTCTGGTGACTGTTTCAATGTCATCTATCAGGTTTAGGAGACATGATCTGTATTTTACAAACCCAACATGGTTGTGGTCCAGAGTTTGGAGATTACCAATGTCTTTTTTTATAAGTTGTATGATGATACATTCCATGGCCTTGCAGAGCAGGCTCATCAGGCTAATGGGGCGCTAGTTCCTGGGGTCCATGGTGGCTCCACCCTTGTGTAGTGGGGTAACTGTCGCTGTGCACCATTCAGCAGGCACAAAGCCTGAGGTGAGGCTATGACTGAACATGGTACGTCGGTGTGGTGCCTGTTCGTTCTGTAGTTTGTGTAGAATACAGCCTGGGAAGTTATCTCGTCCCATGGATGCTGTGATACTGGCTTTGGAGAGTGTTTTTTACCTGTGCAGCTGGGATGACATCAACTTTGCAGTCTTCCATTATAGAGATGTGCTCCTTCATGGGTGAGAGGGGGTAAAGTTAGCACTGATCCTATCTGCCAGGATGTTGGCAATATCAGTTGGGTCTGTATATTTAGTGCCATTGAGCTGTAACTCAGAACAGATCTGAGTGTTGCCATGACATGGACCTGTCTGTTGTGCAGAGATCTCCTGAGTAGACAGTATGCAACAGAGTACAAATTGGGTTAAATTCAGTCTTGTTGCATGGGGCAACTGTTTGAGGCCAGTAATCCTCTTGTTGACGTACTTCAGTGGTCTTTCCAGCTGCTGACGGTGCCTAGTTGGATTCATCGCAAGTGTGTTGGGGTACTCTCTGAAGGGTCTGATGACTGATGAGTAGCGGGAACTTCCTTTGACCTACATGCAAAGACCTTGGCAGTTTGTGGGAACACATAGCATGATTTTCTGACCACTTTGTGAATGTGTTTCTGGAAGTAGAAATGACTATCCACATGTGTCCATAGATCCCTTATTATCACCTCCATATTTAGGGTGTTGGTACCTATGTGGTATTTGTATGACTGTATCTCGAGGCCATAATTTTGACACCACATCTGTCTGACTGAGACCCTTTTTAAGGATGTCTCTGTTGTCCCAAACATCGATTATGACAACTTTTTGGCAGTCATCCACAAACTTTGCTAAACATAGCCCTCATGTGTTTGACTGTATTTCTGAAAAGTATACACCAGACAGGAGGGGTCCCAGGACTGAGCCATGGGAGACAGCAGTTGTTACCAGCTTGTACATGAGACCACAATTCTTACCTTGTGTGATCTATCTGTGTCCCAGTTGGCAATCCATCAGATGACAGACATATTTATGCACAGGTTGTTGATTTTGTGGATATGACATGTGTCTGGAATGTTGGCAAAGGGCTTTTCAAGGTCTTTATGGGACGTGTGTAGCTCATTTCATTGATGTATGTCCTGGGTGACTGCCTTGAAAACAGTCTAGCAGGTTTGGGAACCTTGATCTGCCCATGAACAAACCGAAAGTGGTAGGGTTGGGTGTTTGTAGTCTCCCAATAGCTCTGTTTATGAGTTCCATCATGATGGACTCCATGGCCTTGCAGATCAGGCTTAATAGGCTTATAAGACAATAGTTCCCATGGTCTGTTGTGCACCAATACTTGTGGAGTTTGCCAAACATTGCTGTAACACATTCAACAGTTTCATATCCTGTACAGAGGGTGAGGCTCAACAGACTGTTCAGGTGCAGGGTCTGTTTGTTCTGGAGTTCACTTATGACACAGCTAGGGAAACAATGTAATCCCATAGACACTGTGTTTTCAGGTTTGGAAGGAGCTGTTTACCCATTCTATATGTGATATCTGTGCTTTCACAATCTCCAGGTATGATGATAGGGCCTTCTGTCAGTGAGAGGGGGGTATGTATGTATGAGCCTGTCTGACAGGATGTTGGCAATGTCAGTCATTTACAGTTTGCACTCACTCAGGACATATATGAGTGTACATTGCTATTTATGACATAGCAGAAGGAAGCATCATGGTTCTCTATGGACTCCTTCACAGATTCTTTTGCCAGAACATGGCTTGGATAATGTTTGGAGTGCACATTGTTTATTGATGATACTGATTGCAGGTTTATTGATCTTCTTTGCTTTTTCACTTTCTGTGAACAACTTAAGTACTTGTGGTGCATAGTTTGATTATGACAGGGTTCCAATATATTATATGTGTCTGTTTTCATATAACTGTGTGCACAAGGCAGGATTGGTGAATAGTGACAGGTTCCTGGGGTAAAACATGCAACTGCCAGATATGTGTGGCCCACTGCTGTACCCAGACATGGCCTAAGTGTGTGAGCATGCCCAGTATGACCTTTCAGTATGTTGTTGCCTGACATTGGCTTTGTTTACTTAAGTGTGTGAGCATGCCCAGTATGACCTTTCAGTATGTTGCTGACTGAAATCCACTACATTTATTGAAGTGTGTGAGCAGGCCCGGTATAGACATTTATACTATATGTGTGTGGAAAATCAAGTTGTATTTTTACTGCAGGGCTCACCTTTGTGTCATAAATCAACAGGGATCATGCTGTGCCTGCAGGGCTTCCATGAGACACTTTGCATAGACTTATCAACATTTCTACATACAGAGGGGACAGCTATTCTTTGTGCATTTCTACCCAGGATCACACCTGATTGTTACTGTGGGTGCACATAGGATGAGGGGTTCACCTGACACTTATACACATTCGCTAGGCCTGCGCTGCTATGTAAGGTACACCATTTCAGTCTGTACTGTTGCCTATCATACTGGCTTGAGGCATACTACTGTACTACAGATCTTAGCGTCCAATGTCACATATATTAGATTGCGACTTCATAGCCTACCCAACCCACATCACACCGCCTGGCCCGCTGTTCTCTGTCTGTATAGGTCTGTGGGGGAGGTTACCCATATTCATCTTTAGGGGCATGATACAGCATTTCTTTGTGTTTGCATTAGTGTACAATTGTCCTGCTGTGTCTGTGCCAGTGAAATGCTGTCATGGCTTAGTGGTTCAGTACTGTGACTATAGTGCACAATATCCTGGGTTCGAGCCCTGTCACTGCTTTTTATTTTCATACTGGGCAGACCAGACTGCTTAAGGAACAGTAAAGCAAATATGAGCATGTTTACCTGACTTTGCTCAACTTTGCCTGACTTTGCCCGACCTTGCCCAACATTGCTCAACGTTGCCCGACGTTGCGCTAGTTAGCACAGGCAATTTTGTTTATATATACTAAATAATGATAAAAGCTGCTTAGCACTGCTTTATATTGCTTAAAACATGGCAATCATGCCTCAGGTGGTGCTACAGGGCTGCCTTTGTCAGATGCACATAGTACATTACCTATACATGTTTGAAAACAGGTAGTGTCAAGTTAGGCATCCCTTTTATTTTATGTGCGAGTCAGAGAGAGGTATCATTTCCAGGGTTCCCACTGCGCCAGTGTATGTGCTATGCATTGCCTCTTTGCCAAGGCATACTGGCAACGCCTCCTTCTGCCTACTGGGGCAGGCTCAAGTTGTTCCTCCTCCGAGTCACACTCTGCCTGTGATGGCCTTGGCAATGGTGGGGGGGCTGTTTGGCCCTGCCCCATGCTGTTCCTGCTGCAGCTGTTTTTGTAGGATCATATTGTGTAGCATGGCACATAGCATGACAATTTGGGTACATGCAGTTGGTGAGTACTGCAAGGCTCCACCAGATGTGTCCAGGCACCGGAACCATGACTTGAGCATCCCAAACACACGCTCGATTACATTTTGTGTTTGTGCGTGTGCCTCATTATGGAGTTCTTGTTCAGGTGTGTGTGCATTTCTGATGGGTGTCATCAGCCACGGCTCCAGTGTGTATCCAGCATCCCCCACTAGGTGACCGTCAGGGATGTCCCCATCGGCAAATGTCTGGTACAGCTGCATCAGATGCCAGATATGGGAATCGTGGTAGCTTCCAGGGCAGCCAGCATACACATTCAGTATTATGCCCTAGGTATTGCACATGACCTGGCAGTTGAATGAGGGGAAGCCCTTGCGGTTGATGTAGGCCCTACACCGCTCACCGGCTGGTGCTTTGATGTGTATGTGCATGTAGTCAATTGCACCCACTACCTCAGGGTATTCCGCTATTTGCTGGAAAAGATGCATATTGCTGGCCAATGCCTCACGGGAATTGGGGAAATATACATGATCACCGACGTGTGCTGACATGGCATTCAGGAACTGGTGCAGTACCCTGGATGCTGATGCCTGTGAAATCCCCATAATATCACCAGTTGGTCTCTGGAAGGTACCTGTTGCTAGTATTCTTAGGCCAACACATACCTTGGTTTCCACTGGGATGGGTTCCACTCTGTTGGTTCTGTGTGTGAGTCGTGGCCTGCACAGCTCAACAATTTGCTGCAGGAGGTCTCCGTCCACTCTATAGCACTCCACTATCTCCAGCTCATGTAGCCCCTGGTAGGTTACCCTGGGTCTGTACACTCTTCTCCGTCTCCTCACTGTGGGTTGCTCAGCAGCATTCACAATGGCACCACCCTCAGCATCTTGCACATGTTGGCTTATAATAGCAATGGCAGACCCTAACATTTTTTGTCTGAGTTAGGCTTTTTAAGTTTTCGCTCTTTGTATACTGCAGTGTTGCAGTGTTTTTGAGAAAAACATGGAGGAATGTTGTTTGCAGAGTTTTAAGTGCTGGGCTGGGCTGGGCTAGTGTATTGCCTGTGTAATTGTCTGATTCTGATTTATTTCACCTGGCATCTCTGCTAGTTCTCCTTGGTTAACTTCCTACTACTTCTTTTCCTTCCTTTTCCCTTTCTGTTTCTACAAGGGGCAGTGCCATGCAAACAAGCGCAAACATGAGCACATGAGCACACACTTGCACACACAGGCTTACACAGGCTTAGATGGGTGCACACATGTGCACACAAGTGTACAGGCACACACACGCATGCACATGGTGTAAGCACGTTTGCAAGAAATTTCAGATATATCCACGGCATACATCTTCGGTTTCTGGGTTTCAGCTAGGACAACTGTAGATATGCCTTTTAGAATCCTGAGCAACTCATGTCAAACACAAGCCACTTTGCTCCAGTAAGCTTACAGTCTTTCAGACATACCCCTCATGATGCCACCTATCTTCTACTCTACTACTCCCCTACTCCTACACTTACACTCTAGGGAATTGGCTCACATGCCAGGGAAAATTGGGATTCACTATCCTTATCCTCATTTGAATAGGATTGCCCACTAATGCTTGGTTACATCTCTCAAACTGAGCTTCTCCCCTTAGCAACCACTACTCAGTAGCCATGTTGTCTTTAGCCTGCCATTCACCTGCAAGACAGAATAATCTTTTTATTAAACATGCCTAGTTTTGGCTATTTTTTAATTATTTTCTGTTTTTTTAAGTGCCACACATTTGCGCGGTGCTGCCCTATGCTTAAACATCGGAGATCGGGGAAAAAATATTTGATTTTTATTAATTTTCAACCTATAAAAATGCTAATGGCCTTATATTTAGCCATTGGCATGCTTCCTCAACTAGATGCATCCTTTATTTGGAGCTGTCATAGCTCTGTTTTGCTATTTGCAGAACGGTGCTCCGTTACCAACGGAGTACATTTCTGGAAATAACTCTACTCTTCCATGGACCGGTTAGTGTTTCCTGGATCGCAAATTTGCCTCATTTGCATAGCTTTCAGCAGCAAATGAGGTAATTTGCATATCATAACACTGTCCATGCAAGAGTAGTTTTAGGAGCTGTCATGCATGCCCCTGCCGGCTGTTGCTGAATCGCTTGGCAGACATATTGCCTGTCTGAAGTCTTACACTACTCTTAGACTCCATGCAAGCCTTCGTGAATCCGGCCCATTATTTTTGCAACATGCTATATTTGCACTAACCATACATTCTAAACTAACTCAATTGGCAACTGACAAGTTATTTGAAACATCAGTCTAAATATTAATTGTGCCCTTGAAATATTGTTGCCGTTTTGACAAAACAAACCCTGAATTGAAAAAGGAATGATTTGAAGAAGTGAAGTATTGTACAGATTTCAAAGACAGCTATTGACACTACAATTTAAGTAGAAATGTATACATGCAAGGAAAACATGGAATGCTTTATACTTTTAGTTAAAATAGCTTATTGTTAACTTTTTGCTTTATCAGAAAATTTAAAGAGCTAGAAAATTATTTCTAATTTGTCTTTATAATGTTTACTAAAGTGATGTTAGTCACTGACTTGTTTAATGGATTGTGAGTCATGTACAAGATGGACTACTGAATGTTATTTCTGTTTATTTATATTTGCTGAATTTCTTTTATTAGTACTGATTTAAAACAAGGAAAAGAAAGGGAAGGAAAATCTTTGTTTTTGGTCATGGGAGGAGAGTCTTAAGAGTAATCTAACTGCCCCGAAAGCTCTCTAAGATGCTCTAAATACTATTTGATTAATACTTACCTAAGGTAAGTCTTGATTACCATATAGGTACCTTCACATTCATTCTAGACCTGATGTGATTACCCATTCTGGAAGCAGGAGGTGCCCTATGCAGGATGGGAATTGTCAGAGTGATCATAGTTCATTCTTAGACTCTGCTTTGTAAATCTATAAATATGTAAAAGCACTGCACACTAGAATGTAGGGCACCTCTACTCAGAGTCAGGATACCACTGATAAGCCATGTCTTTTCATAAGTGTAAGTTGAAGTTGGTGAGCTGAAGAGTGGGAAAGTAAAGGAAGATAGTACACCTACAGTAAATTCATATTTCATTGGTAATCACTCACTGTCTCCCGTAGAGTCCTTTTAGTCAAATTATTTTAGTAATAATCTATTTGTTGTTGGCTTATTTAGTGTATGCTCCTCTGTTGTGTTTAATTTATCCAAAATGACATATCTGACATGTTTGAGATCTCTTAAGGGTAACTAAATATTGGATATTTTCAAAGTCAGCATAATAATTGTTTACACTACTAACATTCCATCCTGATATATAAAATACTATAGAATAATAATAGAATGATATAGAATTTCATATCTCTTTTAAGAGAATTCTCCATATAATAATTTAACATATAGAGCTCAGTTGATTGTTGGTTAAAGGTATGAGTGATAATCCAATACATCTATTTTTATCTGTTGGATTAGGAATGACTTTCATTCCATGTTTAATGGGAAATTCATATTTACTTGTATTTGATACTTTAGAATTAATGTTTTATATAAGTACTTTTTTAAAACCTGACCAGAATTTTACCGTACTTATATTTAAAGAAGAAAAAACATTAAATTACACTCCCAAGTTTACATACATAAAAATAACACCCACTGTTATCAGAGAATATGGTATAACTACTATAATCAAAATAAAAAAAGAAGCAAAAAGTTTCTTTCAACAATAACTTGAAATTAATTTGACATTCTTATCATTAAATGCTAATGGCTTAAATAATGCAAATAAAAGATCAAACTTACTAAAATATTTAAATCTAAATAAGGCACAAGTAGTATTTCTCCAGCAAATGCATTTTAAGACTAATGATAGCTTTATTTGGAACCCTAAGGACTATACAGTCTTAGCTCAATCCTCCTATAGAACAAAGACAAAAGGAGTATCAATTCTCTAGAAGAAAAACATAATCACTCCAAAAGTTATTTATAAATATGAAGACAAAGAAAGTCTACTAACAATTGTTATAATTAAATTTAATAACAGAATATGGACCATAGCTAATCTATTTTGGTTCCCAGGAATTGGAGCAGGAACGGTTAAAAAAACACCTAGATTTTATTTCCAACAATTATAAATGAAATCTTATACTGGGAGGAGACTTTAATTGAACTTTAGAAGCTTCTGAAATCACCAAGAAGTCTTTTTGCATAGCAACTATTTCAAAATCCTTAAAAAATTGATTGATTTATTTCATTTAATAGACACTTTTAAAGTAAAAGTTGATAAATACTTATTATTTTCCCATAAAGACCATAGATAGGTTAGTACTAGGTTAACTGCCCCTGCGAGCCATTTTAAGCATAGCCAGTTATCCCTTGTGAGACTCAAACCCTGCACCTTGTGTTTGTAAGGCAAACACCCTAGCCATTAAGCCACCCTCCTTTGGAACACCTTTGGAGCACAAATCAGAATAGACAAATTATTCGTAGTTCAAGATTTACAAACAAAATTCCTCAACTTCTCAATAGTTCCATGCCCCTTCTCTGATCATGACTCTCTGATAATGAAGCTCCAAATAGAGTTTAAACCCTTAATCCTCTCAACTATAATTCCATCATATATCATGAAAATTAAAGAATTCAGACCCTGGATGTTGTCAGAACTACAATTATTTCTTGAAATGAATAATACAACAGAAATCAGTAGCGTCATGGTTTGGGACTCATTAAAAGCGTATTTATTTGGTAAGACCCTTAGCTGGTACAAAAACAAAGTTAGAGAGTGGGAATCTGAATCATTAGACTTGCAAACCAGACTCTTGAATCAGAATTGTCCAGAAGTCAAAAAAGCAATAGAGGATATAAATAAAAAATATAATGAAATTCTAACACACAAAACTTGTCTAGCCTTGGAAAAATTAAAAATAAACACATTAGCCACCTCCCCCAGATATCTACATAACTTATCTACCAGAATTAAAATACAATCTAAAGCAAATAACATTAGTAGTATATATCATGAAAAGAAAGGGAAAAAAGTATTGGATATAGGAGACATCCTTAAAGCATTTTGGTTCCATTATATGGAACACTTCAAAAAAGAAAATTTAGATACCAACCAAATAAACTTAGATACAAACCTTATCAATATTAAAAAATTCCCGAAAACTTAAAACTAGACCTACAAAAACCTATATCCTACAAAGAAATTGTTGACAAGATAAAAGAAAGTAAATCTAACAAAGCTCCAGGGATAGATGGTATAATTATGGACATTTACAAACTCTTCCCTTCAACAGTAATCTCCCTTTTTCATAAAACTTTGCTAGAAGTCCAGTCAGAAGCAAAAATACCCCCTCATGGAAATATTCTCTCATAACACCAATTCTAAAAGATAATAAACCATCAGACCTTTACACCTCATACAGACCTATATCATTACTGAATAATATTCATGTCAATCCTAGCTAACAGAATGAAAATCCCACTTTCAAAGACAATTAATAATGATCAAACTGGATTTGTATATAATAGGCACACACATGATAATATTAAAAGGATACTTACTCTTATAGATTATGTGAATAAAGATAGAGAAACACTTGTAACTGGATTAGACATAGAAAAAGCCTTTGATTCCCTCAACTGGGAATATCTATTTAAAACTTTAGCATTATTTGAATTTCAACCTTCCTTCATCTCATTACTAAAAACATATATATTAATAACTTAGCCTGCATTAAATTAGGTCCTTTCACCTCAGAATCTATGCATATAACGAAAGGTACTAAACAAGGATGCCCCCTTTCTCCTATTTTATTTGCTTTGGCTATAGAAATACTAGCAGAAATACTACGTAATAATCCAAGAATAAAAGGAATAGAAATCTATGACCAGTACATATCTAAAATAATGCTTTTTGCTGATGATACTTTTTAACCCTATCAAACTCCAGAGAGTCATTAGGAGATCTAGAAGAAGTAATGGAGAAATTTTATAAGATTTCAGGTCTACACTTTAATAGATCAAAATCAAAATTTCTATTTTTAAATAAGAAAAAAGACCTACAAGTTACAGATAAATTCATCATAGGAAAACAAGAACTTACGCTAAATTATTTAGGAATAGTGCTATGCAAAAATATAAATGAAACAATATTAACAAATTGTAAAAACATTATTGAAACAATAAAACTATATATAGAAAAGTGGAACAAAATTATATTAACTTTTGAAGGCAGATTGCAATTAATAAAAATGGTCTTATTGCCAAAAATACTATATATAGCATTAGCAATACAGTTAATTTCTGAAAGATGCATTCTTAAAGAAATAAACTCACGTTTAATAAAATTTTTATGGTATCCCAAAAAGAATAGAGTAGCTCTAACTCATCACATTAGACACTGGAAACAAGGAGGATTGAACTTCCCCGAAATAGAAACATATATACAAGCATCTGTGCTTAAAACTACAATAGACTGGATAAACCCAAATTATTTTGCCAACTGGAAAGAATTAACAATGGCTATATTAACAGATTAATTTAATCTGTTAAAAAAAAATTTAATAGTAGACAAATCAAACAAACCCTGGTACATACTATGCGTAAGTATACAATATAATATAACAAAACCTTCTAAAACAACACAGATTAATCATTACATCAATTCCTTTAGGAAACTTGTCAATGCAGGCATAGATCTAAAACTTTGGTTTGACCTTTTAACCCCATTTACCATCACTAAGAACTTTCCTCACAAAATATATAGGGAAACAATAACCTCCTGGGAACAAAATGGATTCCTATGCTGGTTTCAATGTATAAATAAATTAAATGTTTTAGATATACATATGATAAAAACTGCTTACAATATTCCAACACAGGACTGGTTAACCTTACAAAGCATTCTAATGTACACTCAAGATTTATGCAGATTAATTAATAATTTCTCATTTAAAAATATTCCCAATCTAATAAGTTTTCTGTATGAATTTATATATAATAGTTGTGAAAAGAAAAATTCCATTTCAAATATATATAAAGAGTTAATAACATATAAAACAATTCCCAAACCATCATACTGGCAGTTCTTAACAAAAGGTCAGTCATTGCAGTTAACAGAAGAAATTAAAAGTAACATCTTACTATCAATTAATTACACCTCTAACACACAGTACTGGAAAATATTTAACTGGAAATACTTACATAGAGCATTTTAACACCAGATCGAATTAAAAAGATCAGTACTACTAAAAATGGTTTTTGCTGGAGGTGTGAAAAGTCAAATAAAGCAGACTGTATTCATATTTTTATGAATGTAATAAAATTAAATCATATTGGTATGGAATCAGTCATTTTTTACAAGCTTTATTTAATGAATCCTTTACCTTAACTAAAATATTGATAATACTAAATGCAAATGAAGGTCCCTACCTGAATAAGACAAATACGTATTTGTTATGGACAATACTTGTTATATCTAGGAAATGCGTAACCAGAAGGTGGAATTCAAATATACCCCCGACTTTGGAAGAATTCTACACTTTGCTGAACTCAACTGCATTGATAGAAATAAAAATCAAAGCACTACAAATCTATCCCAGGCCATTGGTAAATAATCCTTGGAAGAAAGTTATATCTTTGTTGGACACTCTTTAGTAATCAATATTGTATCTCTGGTAACTGATCTGTTAATTCTATATTTAATAACATACAGCGTATATAACTGAAAGTCAGGCTATTGCAAATATTGTATATAGTTGTTTAAAATGATATTTAAAAATATTATGTAAATGTTATTTTAATTGAAAATAAAAGAAATATTTGAAAAAAAAAAATCTTCCCGTAACACTGCCACTACGCAAGACAGACTTAGACACACAGACATTCACAAACATGCACAAACAACACTGCATCTATCCCCTAACCTAACCCTTACCCTAAAATACACAAACTCACATACAAACACACAACACTCATCCTTCAGTCATCCTCAACACTGACCCCAACTCACTCACACACACACACACACACACACACACACACACACACACACACACACACACACACACACACACACACACACACACACACAAATGCTCTCACACCTCCAACCCCACTTATCCGTATTGACGTATGTTGAATGCATAAATAATGTTTTTTAATAAAGTCTCCATACACTTTTCAATAATTCTTGTGAGTGACAGGACAGGAGATAGTTGCATTACAGAATAGGAAAAAATGGAGTCTACTGATCAGATTTCTACTCAAGACATGGTTCAAACTTTTTTTTTGAGGCAATGCCTTTGCTAATCAAGTGTGTTGCACAGAAAGCCTTTCTTACTACAGTAGACACATGATGGTCGAAGTTAAAGTCACAGTGAACTTGTGATCCTAGGTCTCTTACCACTTCATGGGTACTTAGGGTATTGTTATTGATTTGATAGTGTGAGGGGACATTGTTTGTGCCAAAGGGAATGATGATGTATTTCTTTTTATTCAGTTTGAGACTGTGACTAATACACCAGTTGATGATCTGAGTGAGACCCTCCTGGAGTATACTGACATCATTTGGGGATTCAACAATTGCACCTAGTTTGCAGTCGTCTGCAAACTTGGTAATTCGCAACCCCTTAGTTTTGACCTGAACTTCTGAGAAGTATATACCAAACAGTGGGGGGCCCAGCAGTGGCTGGTTGATGTGGAGTCACCTTACTTTGATAGTGTGTGCATCCTGTTTCTGAGCCAGTTGGCAACACATCTTACAACAAAGGGGTTTACATTCAGTTTGCTAAGTTTATTGGTAATGCCTGAGTGTGGGATTGTGCTAAAACCCTTTGCCAGGTCAAGGTATGCTGCCTGCACAGATTCACCCTCACCAATGGCCTTGGTCACATTTTCAAAGACATCCACCAGATTTAACAGGCATGATCTGCCCTTCACAAAGCCGAATTGGGTAGGATCCAGGGTTTGAAGGTCACCTATGTCCTTATTTGTAAGGTCTATAATGATATTTTTCCTGGCCTTACAGATGAGGCTGGTCCGGCTTTTGGGTCTTTAATTTCCAGGGTCTGTTGCTATGCCACCTTTGTGGAGGGGCATAACTGTTGCTGTTCTCCATTCTGTAGGAAGAAAGTCTGTGGTAAGACTATGACTGAAAAGGGTACTTAGTGGTGAAGCTAGTTCATGTTTTAGCCTGTTTAGAAGACAGCCTGGGATGTCTGGTCCCATAGAGGCTGTGTTTTTTGCCTTGAACAAGGCTTTAAGGACCTGCTCTTCAGATATATAGGGTGGGGGGGTTGGGGGAAGGTTTATTGTAAGTTAGGAGAAGATAAGGGAGTGAAATATTTGCCAGGTCTATCCACTAGCAGGTTTGCTATCTCTGTGGGGTCAGTGTATATGATACCTTTGGCCACTAGTTCAGCACATGTTTGGGTCCTACCCTTTAGATTACATACATAGCTGTAAAAGGCCTTATGGTTATCCTTGGCTGTACTTGCTATGTTTCTCTCAAAGGAGCCTTTGGAGGATTTGACAAGTTGTCTTATTTGCCTGTTGAGGCTGAGGAGGGTGCTTTTCCATTGTTGGGGCCTTGCCTTTGTTGTCCTGGACAGCAACCTTTTGCATTTATTATAAAGTTTGTTGATGCTGGATATTCACCATGTCAGCTTGTTTTTACTTGGGGCTCTGATTTAGATTCTTTCTGGTACAGCCAAGTTTATACACTTATGCAAGTAATTGTATAGGGCTTTACGGTAAGCGTCGGCGTAGTTACCACTTGCAGCTTGGAGTGGGGCTTGAAATGCATTTACACCTTCACCTAGGAGGGTATAGTTTACCTTGGTGAAGGTTTTAAGTCTGATTTCACCCTTTATGAGTTCTGGTGTTAGTGCCAGCTTGAAGGTGACTGATTTGTGGTCAGTTTCAACTAACAAGGGTCCGACAGTTGCGGCAGTGCATCTGTTTGACATGTTGGTGAGGACCAGATCCAGAATGTTTGTTCCCCTTTTTGGGCTATGGACATTTTTCTCCAGGGCATTTGAATTAACAAAGTCAAGGAACTTTTGTGCTAGTGAATTAAGGCTAGTGTAGGTTTCCAAGCTGATGGTGGGATAATTGAAATCCCTCATAACCAGTGTGTTTAGTAAAATTTGGATTGTCTCCAGTTTGGTCAAGTAGGCTTCATTGACATTGTGACCCGTGGAGGGGGATCTATAACTGGCTATAACTTGAATGGAGGTCTTACCCACCGTAACCTGGACCTGAAGTAACTCCATGGCATTGTCCAGTCTAACTAGATGTGAGGTGAATTTATCTCTAATATAGATAGAAACACCACCTGCTTTGGTTTTCACATGTTCATTTTGTGGTCTAAAGGTGTGGAAAGCATTGTAGCCTTGGAAGGGTGGGGTATTCTCTGAGGCCTTGAACTAGATTTCTTTAACTGCACAGGGATCTACATCTTCTAGTAATAGAAGTACTTCCAGAGAGTGCAGTTTTTGGTTTAAGCTCCTAGCATTTAGCAGCATGACGCTTATTTTGTTTTGATTGGTTAATTTCACATCAGTAATGTTTTTTTTCGAGACCTTGCCTAAAAACGGCACCATGGTGGAGCCAAGAGTATTTGCCAGCAGCCAAAAGCCTAGAGGTGCCAGGTGCAAACCATCTCTGGCAAAGCAGGGAGGTTTGTCCATCATGACTTCCCAGGCTGACAGGAACTGGGTCCCCTTTGAATGATTCCCAAAACTAGCCAATTATTGAAAGCAATCTTTTTTTTATACTATGGCATCATTCTAGGTGGGGGTAGTATGCTGCTCTAGGCTACGGACATACCTGCCTGGGACACATACTCAGAGAGCTCAACCATGTCTTTCTTCATATAGTATATTGAGGTACATTTCAGGTCATTCATACCAACATGAACTATGACAGAGTCATAATGGTATTTGTTGCTGAGAGACTAGAGTGCATACATGATCTGCCGAATCCTGGCACCGGACAGGCAGCTGACCATGACTTTCTCTGTGTCCAGCCTGGTGCGTGGGACATCTGTGTGTCTAACTATTGAGTCTCAAATGACAAGAAAATTAGTTTTTTGAGGGTTATGCCTTACTGGCTTGGTGGGTGAGACACTGGTGCTACTATGTGTCATGGGTGCTGTGGGGACTGTGTTAGTTGTAGCATTATTGTGTTTTGGAGGTCTCTGGTAGTTTAGTAAGTTTTTCGAGAGAACTTCCGCGTATGTGGATTTATGTGTTTGTTGTGTACTATGTGGACAAGTAGTGGTATGTGTATAAGTGGTGGTTCTATGTGAATATGTAGTGGTGGGTGAGTTGACAGCCTTCTCTGTGTTACTGTTTTTAGTGAGAGAGAGCAGGGATTCTAGATTCCTGGTGTAAAAACATCTCTCACACTCTGTACTAGAGTGTGTTATTGGTAGAGAGTTGTCTGTGTACATGAGGCAATTGCTACACTGCCTCAAGAGACCCAAGTCAACAAGTTTGGCAGGATAAACAGAGGTAGTCTAAATGTCCATAATGCTAGGTTGAAGGCTGTTGTCACTAGGTGTGGCTATTCAGAATCAATTACGGCGGAGCTCAGTGGATGGATATTTCTGCCTCGGTTTTAGGGAAAATTTTTGAATTTAACTGTCAGGCTTCGGTGCACATCTGCATGGCAGTGCAGGGTGCTGCACAATGTGCAAATAAGCAAAAACCTGCTCAAATGCAGGGCCTAAATATCAGAAGCTAAAAACCTGAAAAAAAAAAGTTTAAAAAGATTCAAAAGGACGAATGAGGATGTTTGTTCCAAGCCCTAGACCAGCTTCTCTTTATCAGACATGTCCCAATCAACACAATTCTCTCACAAATGTGCAGATAGGCCCCTTCCAATCCAAAATGGCCTGGAAAATATGCTCAGAACAAACAAACTACTGCAAACAGTTCAAGAAGCAGCAAGCCTGTATCTGGACTATGCTACAGCTACAAGCTACCCTAATTTCAGTGGGGCACACTAGAAAATATTTAAAACAGCAGATAAATAGCAGTAAAACACTACAAAAAATTTAAACCAGCAGAAAATCAGCAAGGAGGTTGTAAAGAATGTTTTAAACAGTTAACATATCAGTTATTTATTTTGGTAGGAAAACCAGAACAAATAGCTTAAAAACAATGAAAAATAGCATAAATACTTAACAGTGAAACTAACAAAAAACGCTTTGTAAATAGTGAAAACAGTAATAAAATTTGATTTAATAGGCACAGTAAACAGACAATTGCAGTGTAGATTAGTACACAGTAAATAAATACAGTATAAAAGTAGGTGACAGGCAATAAAAAAGTACAGATAGTCATACTGGAAAATTGTATGACTATTCATGTGGACATTTGCTGTCTTTTAGATGTTCATTTGTTGACTCCTAGCCAACAAAACCAGCCACAAGTATTATGAGCCTCCAGAGCTGTGGACGAGGGTAAGGGGGTCCACACAGCCTATCTGGACCTTGTCAAGGCCTTTGACACCACCCCCCACTCTGGAATCATAGATAGACTTACTAAGCTGGGCATTAATCCCTACATCACTCAATGGGTTGCCAACTGGCGTACTGAGAGAACTCACACTGTAAAAGTAGCCGACTCCAAATCCAACTCCAGACAAGTGACAAGTGGAGTACCTCAGGGTTCAGTCCTGGGACCGCTTTTGTTTGGCATCTACTTCTCTGAAGTACAGGCCAACACTAAGGGATGCTGGCTAACAAAGTTCACAGATAACTGCAAACTGGGAGCCATTATTGAATCCCCAAATGATGTGGATACTCTACAGAAGGGCCTTACAGAAATAGATGCGTGGTGCCAGATCTATGGGCTCAAGCTCAATGCCAAGAAATGTATAGTTATCCCCTTTGGTAAAAAACATGTACACGTAAATTACTACATAGGTGGCAGTACACTAAACACCAAAAGTGTGATAAGTGACTTAGGGACACAGGTGGACAGTGGTCTCACCTTCGATAACCACATTGCCACAACAGTCAGGAAATCCTTCTATTTGGCACACCTCATCACTAAGGGCTTTTCATCCAGAAAAAAAGAGGTCATTGTCCTACTGTACTCATCCCTCATTAGACCCATTATGGAATACAATGCCTCGTTTGGTATGTACCTCTCAAGACATCTGCAACAACTGGAAAGGCCACAGAAATACCTCACTAAAAGAATCACAGGCCTAAAGCAGATGCCCTACGCTGACCGCCTTAAAAATCTCCAGCTATACTCTGTCGCATATCTTCTACTCAGAGGCAATCTCTGCTTAACATACAAGGCCATGTCAAACCCAAAGCTGTTGGACATGTAACACTTAATGAAATCCCAATCCCTCAGAGCCACATGCTCCAGGGATCTAAACCTTGTCATCACAATAAACAAAACATGCTGGAGGGATAGGTTCCTGACCAGAGACTCCCCAGACTCTGGAATAGACTGCCCATACATGTCAAGCAGAGCACCTCTTTGGCCCTCTTCAAAAGGAACCTTGACAATTGGATGGGAGAAAGGAAATTCACCCTAGGGATCACGTCAGTTGCCCTGCTAGACAGGGGTCCAGGGAAGTAAATAGTGTGGGAAGAAATAGCCAGGGAATTGTTATGGCTAGGCTTATATAGGCCCTAGGGCCGATAGCCTAGTACCAACCTATGAACCTATGAGCCTATGAGGTCATAAAAATGTTTAGTCCTTTGGCTAAGATTTATGCAGAGGTATTGCTGTACTATATAAAATGGTTTAGCATTGTTAAATTCAGTTATTCCTATTCCTGATAGACTTCTTATATGTGATTTTACAGACCTTTTCAGCCTCATTCATTTTATTGTTGTACATGCACCTACTAAGTTGAAAAATTGTGAACAATTGTTTCTTATCTTAAAGCCATATGTGTTTGTCTCTATGAATGCTGTTTTAGGTGATTTAAACTGTCACATTAGATAACTATAAGGAAAGATTAACAAGGGCATTACAGTCTTCCGATATGTCCTTTCATGTGGTCATTAACACTAAATGCCAGTTTGAGACCTACTTACACTTGAGGGGCACTGGCCACAGAAATAGACTATTTTGCAGACTCCTTTGCATTCATTTTGCAAGATTTCCAGCAAACTAAATTTTTGATATCAGACCATGCAGCCTTGATATTTTCTTTATCTGAGAATAAATAATGTATAAATGTAAGTAAATGAGTTAAATGCTTACTGGATGTTTGTTAGACACAGCTTTAAGGAAACCAGAAAATATAAAACTCTGGCAACATCAGCACTGTACACTAATTAACTATTGCACCACTTAGACTAAAAGGTGCAGTATTTAAAAAAATAAATATAAGAAGCTTTATTGTCTTATGGAAACAGATACGTAGACAGATATTTGGACAGAAAGGACAAAGGAACATGCTAAGGGAACCAAAGATTATGCGCATTCCTTGCACCATATCACTTTCTTCTTTAATTCTTTAGAAAGATGTCTGAAGACTATTACAGAAGACAGAATAAAATATTTACTATTTAAGCAAAAATATGTCATCAAGGGAACAAAAGCATTGGTATCTCTCTTTTTGAGTAAAAATATGAAGAAGGAGACTTGTCTAATGGATTGCCTACCGCGCCCTGGTGGTACATATATTTAGATGCAGGAAGATATTATTGTTTTTTTGTATAACAGTATATAGCCAAAATGTATGAAGAATACCCAGCCTTGAAGTGGGTAAGATCCCTTTCAACTTTACCTGACTGCTATTCTAATCAGACCTATAGTCCTAGAAGAATTAAACTGTGTTACAGAAGGTTGCTGTTGCCTTGTCTCCTGGACTAGATGCTATATCCTTTTCTTACTATATGTCAATGCCATCATTTCAGCAAAATATTTTTTACAAGTACGCAGTGATTGGTTAGCATTTGGCATTAATGATACTACTATTTTGCAGGTATTTTGTAATTTATTTATAAAAAGGAGATAGAAAATTATTAACTAATTGAAGGTCATTAACACTTATTAACACTTCATGAATGGTTAACCAAAATTGCTGCAACATTGTTTAATCCAGAGGTTTTTGGAATATTTGTAAATATTATTAAAGATGTTTAAGTACTGTTATGAGAAACAGTTTCTAGTATTCAGCACAATAATGGACTTTTACTATCCTGTCATGTGTCAAGATTTTTTATCATGGTAGCATATTCTAGTTTATAGGTTATAATATTCATAGCTCAATTATTTCTGTCTTGCAAAGTATTTGCAGAAATTCATTGGTCAGACCATTCGTTAACAGACATTTGGGCCAAAAAATTCCAATCTAATAAGGGTGTTAAGGAAGGGTGTCCCATCAGCAGCCTGTTATTTTTTTTTTTCAAATTATGAATGTTGTTCTTATTGAGTATCCTGGCCTGTGATTAAGCTCTCCAGTGAATAGAATACCTGAGGAACACTTACCATAATTTATTTCTTATGCTGATGATTTAAACATTATTGCTAATAATGAAGAAGTTTGTCATTACTTTAAGCTTTAGAGTGTACCTTGAATACTGTAGGATTGTTCCATAATATTGCAAAATATAAAGTATTTGGAATGTCTCTTTTGTCTAACATGTCCTTTCACATAGATTGCATACAGATAATAGGTATATTATATGGAAATGAGCCTACTTACTTACAACAGGGGGATGAGTTGTTAAAAATGGTCAACAGTATTGCTAATAGTTGGAAATGTTTCCTTGTCTTACCAGAACAAAGTATACTTGTTACATTCTATTATTTTTGATAAACGTAGCTATGTAGGTAATGTATATCTATTTTCTAAAGAAAAGAAGAAAAAACAGCTACTAGGCATATTTTTCAGTTTTATAAGGATGTAGACTGAATCCCATAAAAGGGGGGTATAGTGTACTGCAAACCAAGTGATGGCAAATTAGGTATGTATAACCCTGTTGTGTTTCTTGCTTCTCTGCATTTTTATTGGGTTTTATGGATACGTCTCATTTAAAGATACTAATATAACAGGGAGGATATTATGGGTGTGATATATTACTTGTTGGGATTCAGCCTTAATAAAAAAAAATGTTATGCTAAACAATATCATTCAAAATGTCTTGAATTGAAAATCTCTTTCCAGAATGTTCTACTACATAGAAAATTGTTGCATGAGTTCATAATGGATATTTTTTATTATATCAGACCATGGACTACTTATACTATCACTGTTATGTGAACAATCACAGAACATCAGGTTAGATTTGTTAACAAATATGAAATACAGAACTTTCTATGGAGACTGATGCTGGGTAAACTACCAGTTAATGATTTAATGAAATATAAAATTAAAGAACAGAGACTTTGTTATTTATGTCATTGTGAGGAAACCATGGAACATGCTCTTATTTCTTGTGAAAAGATACAGTGATTTTGGAATGCTGTTATATCTACTTTTCATTACTAAACTTCAGACTTTCCCATTAGACATATTAATGTGTGGCACACATCCTAACTTATGTAAACAAAAGACTGAAGAATTTGATAAAATTATTGTCAGTTCTGTTTGGATGTTTTGGTTCACCAGATGTGATGAACTATTATATAATAAACTTTCTGACTGCTGTTTAATATTGAGTAAATGAAAAAAAAATGGTTATGGGGAAAAAGAGTGGGGGGGAGGACTCCTTAAAGTAGTTTCTCTGTTATCTGAAGTTCTTTTATGAGATGATTATACTTTTGTGCTGTTTCTGTAATGGTTCATTTTCTTGTATAGACAAAGTGCCCCTACTCTTTTTGATATGTGCCATTGGATCCATCACATGTACCTGAGCTACTACTAACTCAAGCAGATGAGCCTCAGTTTAACAACTCACCTCACTGCACTATTAGCAATCCATGTTTCTGGTGTGGGAATGGAACTCAAAGCCTTTGACACCAGAGGTAAGTATGCTACCCACTGCACCACTGACACTGCATTCACCCTTTCTGCTTTGCTGCCTGATCATATTGCTTCATTGTATAACTGCCTATACCTGTTTCATATTCCAATTCTGTCTTTGATCTTGATGGCACCTCGACTACCAGTACATATGTTGCAGCTCTCCTTACATTTCTTTAACTATTCTGCCAGCTATAGAGTTATTTTAGAGGTGGTGAGTAGTTACAAAAATAAAACGTGAACAGCATGTTTTTTCTGTTGTTATGTATTATTGTAATCATCTTTTCTATTCTGCATGTGAAAAACTAATGAAACATTAATGCTGTAAATATTTGACAGACATTTATGGTAATCATATAATAACTTAAAGAAAACAGTTGGTGCTGCATGTTAAAACTCCATTTAACGATTTGTACATATATTTCATACCCTCTTCACCTACTTGGAATTATAATCTAACTGTTCTGTGGATAACGTGTGTACATTCATATAATGGCTGAAAATAAAGAGACAGTACATGGCATACTTTGTCACTGATAATTTTTCCAGCTGTTTCTGTCTATAGACGTGCATAGGCTGTATGCGGATACTGACACATGCAGAAAAGGCTGGATTACGTTGCAAGTCATTCAGCATGCTTCATTTCATTGCTCCTGTTTTTGGTGATATTTACTTTATCAAACTGCATCTGAAATAATTTTACGGTGCTAATAAACTTTCTTAAAGAAATGCCAGTAAAATTAAACTAATGACTGTTTTGACCAGACGTCTTATTTTTATTTGTTAAACTCCAAAGCAGTATATGACAATAAAAAAAAAACTCTGTAATGCATTTTTTGGAGCAACTTGATAATTATTTCGGAGCACTCAGTTTATTTTGCTTTCTTAATTTTGTTAGCTGGTATATGCGGTGCTATTTTCATCTGATGCTTTTATCCTTATTTACTATAACATTCATGAGGAAACTATACAGATCTGACATTGCTTTGTAGTTTTCACTTGCTTTTGGCCACAGCTCCATAGACATTGGTCATCTAACAAGTACAGTACTGATCTTTGCCCCTTTTTTCTGCCTCTATTATAATCTAACCATCCAAACAAGAATCCTGAGAACCGAATGACAGGGACATGAGAAAAACCAATAAAGCACTTCAGTGCTATCCACTGACAACATGTGAACTTGTTACCTTGGGCTACAGCGCATCATTCGCACTTGTGAAGCTCTTCGTTAAACTGGTGAACTGGCCTCATTTCATAGATGCACAGCAGATTCACCCTCATCTAATTTAAATTGAGTCTAAGAAACTCAGGCTACCAAAGTTCTGATGTGAAATATTAGCATTCAGGTTACTGAGTCTGTCATACAGCTAAATGGATGATTTGAAGCAAATTCTATTATGCATAATTACTGTACAAAAATCTAAAAGTGAAATAAAACATTCATTAAAAAAAGTTATGGCAAAAATAATCTGTTTAGTTCACTGAAATATTTATCATAAAGTTAATATGCAACCATACTTAAGGCTGTGAAAGCTGGATGCTGCTTGTGATAATTTATTTCATGAGTTTGTGTACCTGAACTGGAATATGCAGTTTGCTTATGCTGTTCTGGAAAGATTTCTAAGCTTTGAATTAAGGAAAGAGTGGCATCTCCCTGTAACTTGTGAGAATCACACTTTTAAGGTTAACTGTGTTAAGAAAACAATAATATGAGGTTTTTATATCTTTAACACCAATATGTGAAAGTAGACTTGGAATAATCCAAAAGCAGAACAGACAGGCATATTAGACATATAAGCAATTTTGAAACAGAAACTTGAATGTTCTTCTCCATCAAAATGACCTCTAAGGTAGTGTGGTTTATCAAATTGTTGGGCACACTACTGTCATAGCTTCTGAGCTTACTTTGTTACTGTTTTGAGAAATGGTGTTTTTTTATATCATGTAATGTATTAAGTCATAGTGGTAAGTTTGCATGTGAAAACATCTCATTGCACATTGTTATAAAAAGTATTGTTAGATGATGAGTATTGCTAGATGAATTAACATTGTATGTAATGCTAAGTTAATCAATCATTGCTTATTTATGTCATATAGCAGTGATCTCAGCAACCTGACTGAAATTTGTCATCACTGCTTTAGTTTGAGTTAAGCATCTTTCACCACACTAACTCTGCCAATACTGACACCCTCCGAGTTAAGACACATTCACCACACAAAAAGTATCAGTGCTATCACACCCCAAGTTATACAGGGCTCATTACATGTAATGTATCGGTACTATCACACCCCAAGTTATACAGAGCTCATTACATGTAATGTACTAACACACCCCAAGTTATGCAGGACTCATCACATCTAATGTGCCAGTATGGACACATCCTAAGTTATGATGATTGGATGGGAAATAGGAAAATGTGAAGTTGTTCTATCTTGCCGTTTTGTTCTTACAAGTGGGTCGGAGCCGATCCCTCGGCTCCGAATTGGCCTCTTTCAAGCTCAAACTCTCAGAGAAGCTGGAGACCTAGTGTATATCCCATAATGCTCTACTGTGAATCCCCAGATCTAGTTTGCCGCTGCAACAGATCAACAGCTCGTCGGAGGAAGCTCAGGCCAGTGATTTAAAATGTTTTGTATTATTAGGATTTTCCATCTTTAAATTAGTGTTACACATACTTAAATTTCAGCCTTTATTATAGTATTAAGGTTTTTTGCCTGTTAGTATAATTTTTCGACTCATCCCTCGACGCATTCTTTGAGGCTTTCTGATGTGGATCTGGACCGAGTGGTCAAGAGGCTCTTAGAGAACCCAGCCCTGGCCAAAATGCTGTCTGCTTCGAGCCACTCAGCTTCGAAGCCTGAAACCCCAGCCATAACTTCTCCACCTCCTCCTATGAAGCCAATTGAGCATTCAGAGCCGGGGCAGGTGGAACAGATGTTGGTAGAGCCCTTGGAGCCGAGGTTCGATCCACCTCCCTCGGCTCCATCGACCTTGATCTCCTCGGTTCTGACCAGGGAATCTCGGGGCTGACTGTCCCTCGCTGGCTCCGGGGTGGAGAGTCGAACCGATACCTCGGTTCCGACCCTTCCACTTGGGCTTCGGCACAGGTGGCCTCAGCTCCGTCCTCTGGATTGGAGTGGGGGGGGGTCTCGGCTCGGGGAGAGCTGCTGGCCTCTTCAGAGCCGAAGGACTTCTCAGACCGAGATTCTGGTGCCTGCGATGCCATGAGGAAGGTCATGTCTGCTAAGACCACTACCTCCTTGGATCTGTCTTCCCCTCCCCCTAAAGGGCCTCATTCTACCTCTTCCCCATAGATCCCCACCAAGCGTCGAGATCCAGGGCTTCAGGTATCCCCATTGGGTGGCCCCTCCTCTCTAGGGACTTCACTGGACGCTCCCACCAATGAAGTACCTAGGAAGAGTTTGTGCAAGAGGAGGCCCTTGGATTCCCCACAGGAATCCCTGACATTGGATACCGACTTGGAGGAATCAGAAGGGTTCCCACGATCTCCCTCAGAGGATGTCTCATTTGCAGACATATTGGAAATCTTGAGGCAGAGGGGTGATTGGCAGTCCCTTGCCCCTACTGAGGATGAGTCAGTCCTCCTGAAGGCCTTTGGATCTCAACCTTCCACCTCCTGGGTTACTTTGCTCGAAGGGCGTGGGAGTCCCCTGATTCAGTGGAACCGGTCCCTCGGAGGCCCAACAAGTTCATTACTTCCCCTACTGATAAGGCCTTTCTAACAAAGGGAGTCCCAGTTGATGCCATGGTGGTGGCGGCGGCCACCAAGAAAGAGATGTCGGAAACCTCTTCTGCTGTCCATCCTCCTAATAGAGATTCTAGGACTATGGACAGATATGGGAAATGCATATTTAGTTCTGTGGCATTTTCCATGAGATCACTCAACTACCTGACACATTTTACCCGTCTTCAACGAGATCTCCTCAAAGAGCTGGGAGATACTCTCCAGAGTAACATAGCTGATGCAGTTTCTGAGAAGGTGACTGCACAACTCAACACCCTCAATTCCATAGTAAACTCATCCATGCGACTCATTTCTTATGCTGCCGATGGATCGAGTAGGGTGGCAGGCTCAGCGATAGCTCTTCGGAGACAGTCCTGGATGTGCCTTTGCTCCTTTGCAGAAGCCTTTAAATCTTCCTTCATCAACACTCCATTCGATGGATCCGCCTTGTTCGGACCCAAAGTTAAGGAGGCACTTACTAGGTGTGAACAAGAAGGAAAGACTCTGTCTGCCATTGGAGTCTGTTTTTCCACTCCAACTAGACCGTACCCAAAAGGGCAATGACATGGGAAAATGTGGTTCCGGAAACCCCAAGGAGCTTTCCAAAACACACCTACTGATACCCCCTCTAGGGTCAGAGGAGGGGGCAAAAATGGAAGATGCCGTCCAAATGGCAGAGGTAGTCCACAAAACTAGGGTGACAGGGAACAGTTCTCTGGGAAGCCCTATCAGCATTCCTGAAAGGAAGCCCAGCTGTTCTACTCTGGAGGCAGTCAGGGGTTGCTTGGCTTTATACTCAAATGCCTGGCTAAGCATTACAATGGATTCTTGGGTAAAAAGCATCATTGCCAGAGGTTACTACATTCCCTTTACAAACCCCACCCCCCTATGGGTACAAGGATCCCAGACATTCCACCCAGTCTGAGAGAACTAGCAGCCATAGATATTCAAAACCTGCTAGACAAAAGAGTCATCCAGCCAGTCCCGGTGGACCAAATAGGATCCGGAACTTACTCAAGGTTCTTTTTAGTTCCAAAGAAAACAGAGGACTGGAGGCCCATACTAGACCTCAGCAAGCTCAACACCTTTGTCAAGAAAGAGAAGTTCCAGATGGTCACGCTGCAATCAATTCTCCTGTTCTTAGCAGTGGGTGATTGGATGTGCTCTATAGATCTCAAGGATGCTTATTATCACATCAAAATGGACAGAGCATCCAGAGATCACCTGCATTTCCGGCTGGGGGCCAGCCATTACCAGTTTAGAGCCCTGCCCTTTGGTCTCAACACAGCCCCCAGAGTGTTCACCAAATGTATGGCAGTGGTCACGGCTCACCTGAGATGATTGGGATTCCGGGTGTTTCCATATCTGGACGACTGGCTCTTCACCGCCACCTCCAGGCATCAACTAATACAAGCAAGAGACTACACCATAAACCTTTGTTCCCAGTTGGGTATAACCCTAAACTTCATAAAATCTGCGTTATCGCCCTCGCAGCATATTATATTTATAGGGCAGAACTGGACACCGTCAATGCAAGGATCACGTTGCCCCAATCAAGAATCGTATCTCTAAAAAATCAACTATCCAGCCTGTTGGTCTGGAACAAAGCTCCTGCATCCCAAATACTGCAGCTTTTAGGCACAATGGCAGCCACTCTGATAGCAGTTCCATTAGGTCAAATGCACATGCGAATACTCCAGTGGCTACTCTTCGTGCAATGGTCTTACCAATGTCTGCCCATGTCACACGAGATCCGACTAATGAATCTTTGCAAGAAGGATCTCAATTGGTGGTTGAACAGCGACCGAGTGATAATCGGACGTCCCATTGTTCTTCCCCAACCCACAGCCACAGTGACCACGGATGCTTCCCTGATAGGGTGGGGGGGGGCTATTTCAGGGAAAGACTGTCCAAGG
Organism: Protopterus annectens; assembly: GCF_019279795.1. Taxonomy (NCBI): domain Eukaryota; kingdom Metazoa; phylum Chordata; order Ceratodontiformes; family Protopteridae; genus Protopterus; species Protopterus annectens. The sequence goes on along the minus strand of NC_056730.1, from coordinate 959,372,397 downwards.
CACTTGGTCAATCATGGAAACACATTTGCATATAAATGTCTTAGAGCTGAGAGCGGTGTTCCTAGCATTGCAACACTTTCACGATTCTCTTCCTCTAGGTACAATTGCTATCCAGACAGACAACATGTCGGTAGTCTGGTATATCAACAAACAAGGGGGGAACCAGATCATATCCCTTATGCTGGGAGGCCCTAAGAATTTGGCAGTGGGCTGTATCCACCAGACGCTTTCTGATAGCAATGCACATCCTGGGGTCATCCAACGTGATAAAGCAGAGCCATGCTGTTGCCTCATGAGTGGTCTCTCAAACAGAAGGTGGTGGAAGAGATCTTCCGCAGATGGGGCCAGCCTTGCTGTGACATATTTGCATCTCCAATGAATGCCAAATGCAGCAGCTACTTTGCCCTTTATCCCCCACCGGGGAACAAACTGAGGGACGCACTCGTACACGATTGGCCCCCGGGCCTCTTATATGCCTTTCCGCCAATACCCCTAATTCCAAAATTCATGCAGAAAGCCAAAGTCTGGGAAGGACTGTGATCTTGATAGCCCCATCTTTGCATCGACAGATTTGGTTCCCCTTCCTGCGGAAGTTTCAAGTGGAAGAACCATGGATCCTGGACACAGTCCTGGATCTTCTGACTCATTCGTCGGGAGTTCTTCATCCATCCCTCACCTCCCTGAAACTGACAGCTTGGCTGATCCAATTCCCACATTAGCCAGGTCTCAAGATTTGTCTTCTGTGGTCCAGCACATTATAGTTTCCTCTCATAAATTATCTACCAGGAAGCTTTACAATAGCAAATGGAAATGGTTTGTTCACTGGGCTTCTCAACGTGACATTGATCCGTATGTAGCACCTGTTCATATCATCTTAGAGTTCTTATCTTCCTTGTTCCATAATGGCACAGCAGCTGCCACCATTAGAGTCCAATTGGCAGCTATTTCCAATTTCCATGTGGGGTTTAATGGGTCTAACATCATGTCGCATAGACTATGTAAAGCATTCTTAAAAGGAACCCACCATCTCAGACCACCTATCAGACACCCTGTCTCTCCATGGAATTTGAATCTGGTTTTATCCCAATTGATGCTTGCCCCCTTTAAACCTGCTTCATCCTGTCACTTAAAGTTCTTGTCTTGGAAAACTATATTCCTGGTAGCCATTACATCTGCATGTAGGGTCTCCGAACTTCAAGCCTTGTCCTCCAAACCCTCATATTTGATTTTACACCCTGATAGAGTCTCCCTTAGGACTAATCCTACCTTTCTTCCCAAGGTCTGTTCAGAAGCTAACTTAAATCAGTCCATTGAGCTTCCAACCTTCTTCAGGCATCATACCAACAGACTGGAATATATGTTACACAGACTTGATGTACACAGATAACTGAGGTTCTATCTAGATAGAACGAAAGACTTCAGATAATCGGATCAACTTTTCGTCTCTTACACAGAAAATAAGAAAAGTTTTGCAGTATCAAAAATTACATTGTCTAAGTGGCTCTCTGACTGCATCAAATCCATTTATGCCTCCACTAGTCAGCGATTAGAATCTTATGTCAAGGCCCACTCAACATGAGCTGTTTCTACGTCATTAGCTCATGCAGCTCAATTATCCTTAGATACCATCTGTGCAGCTGCCACTTGGTCAAAACCTCATACGTTTATCACTCATTACAAAGTGGATAGGACCTCCAGGGACAGGGCTACCTTTGGTTCCACTCTGCTCAGGAATGTTCTCCCATGAGCCACCCAGGATCAGGGTGCTTGGGATGCTACCCACGTGTAAGAACAAAATGGCGAGATAGAACAACTTCCATAAAGAAGTTATGTCCTTACCATAACGTTCCATGTGAGTTGTTCATCTCGCCTTTTTGTTCTTACATTCTCGCCCACCTTCCCCCGCCAGTCAAGCAGGATGGTTGCCTTGGTAGATTGGTCGAGTTGTCAGTCTGTATTGCATATTCTGTTTTTCCTATCTACAATCTTTTAGCTACCTTCATAGGTAGACACTATAGTTCCATTTCTTCCTGTAGGCTGTCTTGGTTGCAGCATACTAGATCTGGGGATTCACAGTAGAGCATCATGGGATATACACTAGGTCTCGAGCTTCTCTGAGAGTTTGAGCTTGAAAGCGGCCGATTCAGAGCCGAGGAATTGGCTCCGACCCACGTGTAAGAACAAAAAGGCGAGATGAACAACTCACATGGAACATTATGGTAAGGACATAACTTCTTTTTCACCCTGGTAATCACCTCTGTGGCTCTGCTCGACAGGGGCACAGGAAAATAATTTTCTTGGGTGGCGAAAGCCAGGGTACCTTTTTGTCTAGGCTTATATAGGCCCTAGGGCCAATAGCCTAGTACCTACCTATGAACCTATGAACCTATGTAATGTACCAGCATTGATGCACTCCTATTTAATGACCATTCGACATATGAAATATACCACTTCTTATGCAGCCCACATTAAGTAACATTCTCATTCATAATTTGCAACTTAATATTTTTTTTATGTGAATGCTTTACAATGAAATGAGTCCCAAAAGGTTTTAGATTTTTTAAATTTCCTAATAGTATAAAATTTAATACTGACAATTATCATGAAATAACTGAAATGTTCAATTAGCATGGGTTTGAACCGATTAAATGTATTATTAAGTACAATGAAACACAAATTAATGACATTTTGGATGAAGTACAAACTTTGAATGAAAAAATTCTTAATGACTTGTTTGGTTACCATACGGGTAAATATGATATGTTTTTTGTTAAAACAGACCAGCAATGTATGATTACTAAGTCTAAGAAAGCTAAAAAAATTGGTTTGAGATAAGAATGATATGCAGCAACCACAGCCTAACCACTTCCTACATGGGCCAACAATGATGCCTACACTGATTTTAAATATGACAGTCACACAACACAGGGAAGTGGTGACTACAATTCCCCAGCATGACTAGAAAGTGCACACCCTACATCACAAAATGATCACAAAATTCACTTACATTTGGATAGTGCAAACTATTCCAATGGTCTTGATGACCTTTTAGAGTTCCTTCCTTTACCCCACAGGTTGGAGGTGACTAGTTAATAGGGGTGCTTAGTCTCACGACCCTCAAACATACTACTATCCCCCATGCAACTTGATGGGTTCAGGATGTGGAAGAGGGTGAGGGGGTTTATGAGGAAGGAACAAAAGGGGAAGAGACACCACAAACAACAGGAATACCTACTAGAGAACCAGACCTTAATTTCTTCAAAATATTATGGTAAGTAAGCTTCTAAGTCACAATGGGTTCAATATTTGGAAAATCTCAGTATCACCATTGATTATGTTTTTTGAGAGGTTTCCATTCTGCAGATTACATTAACACATTTATAAAGTAATTAATTGGGCTCGATAAAATGAGATTCAATGTTGTGGTGTGCCCATATTATGAAGTAGACTCGTGTATATATATATATATATATATGTATATATATATATATATATATATGTATATATATATATATATATATATATATATATATATATATATATATATATATATATATATATATATATATATATCTAGGTCTAGTGCACTGGACAAAATGTCCAGTGCCCTGATAAACTGTAGGTCAAATCCATTTTGTTGACACAGACAGGAGGTTGACTGGTATGTGAGCTTGACAAACCCCAAGTAGGGGAATGTTTCCTTTCCCTAGGGATTATGTGATTTTGGAGTTAGCATATAATTAGCAGGGGGTGCTGAGTTTAGTTCACTCCAGGGTAATTCCCGAAGCATGCAAAGAACAAGTTGATATTGGTGGGTTAGACATGTGGATGTCACTCTGCAGGTGTTGAGACACTATACATTTGATACAGTGTCTTACATCCATGTGTGTGTGTGTATATATATATATATATATATATATATATATATATATATATATATATATGTGTGTGTGTGTGTGTGTGTGTGTGTGTGTGTGTGTGTGTGTGTGTGTGTGTATCAGTGATTCTAACCCCTTCTAGTGTCAAGGAGCAGACTGCTTATAAGTCTTTCTAACCACTTTTATTGTCATTAGCAGACCAATCAAGTTTGGATTTCTGAGGCCAGAAATCCTAAGGAGAACAAGTAAAACAAAACACAGTCTTGAGCACTACCTACACACACACACACACACACACACACACACACACACACACACACACACACACACACACATACGCATATATATATATATATATATATATATATATATATATATATATATATATATATATGGGTCTACCTGAAAACGCTGAAAGTTCTAAATGCCAACGACGAGAACACTGACAATGGAAGATCGACAACGGAGAAGACCGACAGTTGAGAATCTCAATGCTGAGAACACCGACATGATAAGGTAAGTGTGCGATAGGGACGGACGTTAGGGTCAGGGTGTGGGTAAGGTAAGTGTGCAATAGTGATGGACGTTAGGGTAGGGTGCGGGTCAGGTAAGTGTGTGATAGTGACGGACTTTAGGTTTAGGGGTGGGCTAAGTGAGTTAGGGTTAGGGTGCGGGTAAGGTAAGTGTGCAATAGTGATAAAGTTAAGGGTTAGGGGTGGATTAAGTGAGTTAGGGTTAGGGTGTGGGTAAGGTAAGTGTGCAATAGTGACGGACCTTAGGGTTAGGGTTTGGGTTAAGGTTAGTGCATAGATAGTTGTGTATGTAAGATTTAGTGTAGGTTTGTAAAGTTTTTGGTGTGCTTGTGTTTTGTGTGTGTTTTTTGCGAAAGGGATTTGTTTTGTTGATTGTCGGGATTGTGGTTTGTCGGGCATGTGAGGTTTCGTGTTTTTGAACTCTCTTTTTTTTCGGTTTTGTCGTGTCGGTTATTTCGCTGTTGGTGTTTTGGCATTTTGGTGTTATCAGGTAGACCCATATATATATATATATATATATATATATATATATATATATATATATATATATATACACACACACACACACACACACACACACACACACACATACACGTGTGTGTGTATGTTTGTGTGAATTTTTTTTAATTTGTAGGGACATAGTAGGTGAACAGAAATGATCACCTAGAAATATTTAGCTCCACAATATTTTAAATACATTTTTCAGTTGCTAAACTACAATACTTAATTCATTAGCAACTGATTTTTGTGTCTATGTCCATAATTTAGGTTGAAGGTATGCACTTATAGAAACATTTCCTTTGTATTCTGCATGTGAAATAAAAGACAATTAGAAGCATTTTGCTCCTCACTGTGCATTGGTTTGTATCCCCTACTTCTGCTCAGCAGTGCTCACTGTGGGTTTCACCTTACGGACATATAGTGACATCTCTAAATAAGTTCACATTTGATGAGCACTGTGCTGAAAGATGCATTGGAGTAAAATGAAACAAACAGTACTTAATTATAGTTCACTAATGCTTCAATTAAGATGGTGCACAATTGTTAATTACCTGCTTATCTGAATCCTTCTGACTACTCATTTGAATACAATGGTGGTATAGTTTTGAGTTAAGTTTCTCTAATTACATGTTATTGTTTTACAAGCTGTTCACTTATTCACCAAGTATCAAAAGTAGCTTTTGTTTTGCAAGTCATATAACAAAGAATGTTTAAGTTTTAACACTGAATGACTTAAAAAGTTTACATGCATTTTACTATACCTACGGAACTCTAGGCTACTCTTCCTGCATTTCTCCAGACTTTTCTTAGTTTTGCTTTTACTTATTTCTTCTTTAATATACAATTTGTGCCTTGACATCAGGAAAAAATTCTACAAAAGCCAATTCAAGTAATGCAATGTAACATTTGAATGTTAACTATACAACAACATTCAAGATTCATCAAGGATATTGTTATTTTTTATTTAAATACTTGTCTTCTTCTAGCAAATGTCTTGACCAACTCCAATGTAAAGACTTCATTGAAAATATTAACATTAGGTTAACTATGACAGGATTTCACATGAGCATAGCATATGCTAATTCATGACCACTTAACTGCTAACCTACCTTCTACTTTAGGACTATGTCTTATGAAATAGCACATGATCACTTACAAAAACTTCCAACTTTTGAAAGTTAATAATATATTTTTCCTGAAATAAATTAGACATTATAGTCTGACAACTTAAATGGGAAATGAAACGTGCTACCTACCTACAGTTTGCATAAATGTATGCAAGCAGTAATGGAAATCCTCCTATATATCATCGGTTTAAAACAAAGATATATGCATAGTAAAATCTGACTTAAATGTTCAGCTGCATGTCAGAAAGCAGATTAGCAATGAATCAGCAGCTTTCAGCATTCTGAGGCAGTGTCGATGTTAGCAACACCACTGCGAGTATTGCTGAAGGTGTGGGGTACTGTACTTAAGAAATCACTGAGTAAATTTTAATATTTTTTAAATAAAAAATAAAGTAAAAGATCAGTAAATCTGACAAAATACTATTAAAATGATATCAGATGCTGAATCAGGCATATACAGACATTGACTGTCATAACACAGACTACCTGTTTAAATGATATGCTTAGTAAGTTACTGTGAATCATTTTATTCTCTGTCCTGACCATGTATTTGTGAGCTACCAGCTGAAATACATTATTATGGCTATAATTTCTTTAATAGAACATCGCAAGCAAACGTCTATCACTGTACATTGAAAATGCCTATTCTTTTTTGAGAGAGCTGAATGTGTGTGAAAACAACTAAACACTTATATGGATTTTCAAAGCTAGTGTACATTTGGGTGAAAATTTTCAGTTGATCGCAATTAATAATCTGAGATGTGCATGGTCAATAAAGTGGCTATATATTGGGGGTGCAAAGGTAGTCTGTGGATAAAAGTAATTAATCCCTATTGTCATTTGATTGCAGTTAGACAGTCACTGACCTGGCCTGGTAGAGCTATCCCATGTTTATGTAAAACAAGTTGAAATATATTACTGTAGTCATTAATTATTTATTTGATCATAGCCAGACATCTAAGGTGCATATGGATAATAAAATGGCTAAAATCAGTAGGTATGAAAGCAATGTAGTAATTAAAGTGACTGGCACATGCTGTTATTTGATTAAAGTTAGACAGTCATTGATCTGACTGGGTAGGGCTACTTTGTGTAATACAAGTTAAATACATTACTATGGCCATTATTTTTATTTTACCACAATCAGAAGTATAAAATGTACATGGTCAAGAAAGTAACTAAAATTGTTGGGGAAGAAGTCAGTCTTATGTATACGAAAACAGAGATTTCTGCAATTTTATATGTTTTAGCAAAAAACATTTTTGAGACAGGCAGATTGAGATGTACACATCTGGAATGGTGTGTTCTTCTTAACTTTAACTTTAGCACTGTTTGGCCCTATGGTGTGGTAAATAAAACCGCATATCTACTTGTCTTGTCCTGAATTTTTTTATAATGTGATTAAACAATACAAACATTTTGGCATTCAAAGACAGGAACTAATTCAGGTCAGAATTGCCATCAGAAACCGACAAACGATAACAATTGCAGAAAACTCAGTTTAGAATAAAAGTGTGTTAGAATGAAAGCATCTTCAGATAAAATAAAAACATAACTACAGTATTTTCATTATGTCATTCAAAAAAGAAATATGCATTGTATATAAATAGTGAGTTTATTTTTGCATGTGATTAAATGACTTCTTCATAGGAATTTAAGTTAATATCCAATGTTACCTTAAAAGGAAGGAGCACAATCTAAAAATTTTTTATAGATAATTACATCATAAATAATGCAAATGTGTGAAACTTTTTAAAGATGCAGACAGGAAAAAGAAATCAGTACTTTCATGGTAATCCTTCTAGATCAATGCTCCCCACTGAAAGGGTTAATACTGTCTGAGGCTCTGGAGATGAGGTTTTAGTAGCGATAGTGGATCCATAAGAATAACCTCCTATTCCTTCCTTTGGATGAGACAGTAAACTGAGATCCAATCTGCTTGCTGTTGGTTTTTGCTCAGGTGGCTGTAAAAGATTCCATGGCACCTACTGAAAAGAACAGGAGAAATTCCCTGATGCCCTGCCTAAATTTCATGTAGTAGTATAAATACTACCTTGGTCCCACTGAAAAGATGCCACTAGCATAATGGGACTAACCCAGTCAACAAAGGATGCATAAATAAATAAATACATACAATTTTCCACTGTGAGCAGATATTGCATTTGAATCAGTTAACTCACCACTACCCTCTATTTCTTTACTTCCTGTATGGTGTTAATGATGTAATCACTCTAAGGGCTTAGAAATAAGACATAAAACTATGTTTACTGCCTTTTACAAACACTGTTCTAAGAGCTTAAATATCCCATTTCTCCAACAGGAAATGCATTTAGAAATATAGAAGACACATTATTAACATATAATGTTATATGGGTTGGAGACAGTGGCACTGACGAAAAGACAAGAGTCAGAGCTGGAGGTAGCAGAATTAAAGATGTTAAGATTTGCATTGGCTATAACAAGGATTGACAGGATTAGAAATGAGTATATTAGAGGGTCAGTTCAGGTTGGATGGTTTGAAGGCAAAACCAGAGAGGTGAGCTTGCATTGGTTTGGACATGTGCTGAGGAGGGCTGCTGGGTATATTGAGAGAAGGATGCCAAGGATGGAACTACCAAGTAAGAGGAAAAGAGGAAGGCCTAAGTTAAGGTTTATGGATGTGGTGAGAGAGGACATGCAGGTGGTTGGTGTGATAGAGCAAGATGCAGAGGATAGGATGAAATGGAAACAGATGATCCACTGTGGCGACCCCTAATGGGAGCAGCCAATAGAAAAAGAAGAGGAAAAATATAGAATACACATTGTAAAAGTAAGATAAACATTTCTATATATTGTAACAAAATATATAAATCATTTTATTTGACCTTTAACATATGAATATTTGATAGCACAGTGAAATATAAAATATGTTTCAAACAAATGGAATTAGAAAAGGGCTGTCTAATCACCTAGCTAATATTAACTCTAACTGTAGATTTATGGGAGTCTGTCTACCACTACATAGAAAGTTTGTCTTTTCGGCTTTTTCCCAGTTAGGGGGTGCCACAGCGGAACTCTGGTCCGCTAATGATTGGCATTAGATTTTTTATGGTGCTGAGTTGCCAGCCTGATGCCCAACCTTCAGCAAAGGCACGCCCATTCACACATTTCTTTCTGAGGCCACTCGACTGCGGGGAGGACATGCAGACTCCACACAGAAGGCACTCCAGCCGAGAATCGAACAGGAGAACCTCTTGCTGTGAGGCAACAACACTAGCACTGTACCACCGCAGCTTTTACCACTATCTAGAAAGTGCAAGATATAAACAAGCAAATTAAAAGGAAATGATGCCAAGTAGCAGAAAGTCTGCGCACACTAAACACCTATTACGAGCTGAACTAAAAATGCTGCTGGGTTGGATTCTCTTGGAAGGGCGTCACTCCACCTAAACTCTGGAGGGATATCTTGGAATGAATCAATATTCGAGATATGACATTAGTACAGTGTCTTTTAGTAAGTTCCTACCTCCTTCTTTGTAAAACAAAAGTCAGCTCTAAATAGTATATCTTCTATAAATGTTCTACAGGTAAGATAATACATTAAGTGGCAAGAAGCAGTCAGTTCAGTCTTACTGATGTCAGTGTGTGTGTGTGTGTGTGTGTGTGTGTGTGTGTGTGTGTGTGTGTGTTTCTGGCTGCAACATACACTTTTAACACTTTTAAACATTGCTGCCTTTCCTACAGAAAAAAATCCTGCTTCTATATGTATGTCTTTTCCATTTTCCATTTACATTTTGCTGCAGTTTTATAGTAAAATAATGCATGCTTTGTACATATTTTTTTCATATTGCTTATTTTTAATTTATTGCTGTATCCTTTCAGAAAACAGTTGCAGGTTTTTATAGAGCTTGTCCAAAACTCTTATTTGTATCGCATCTTAAAAAAAAAGAAGAGAATAAATTACAACATCGACATGTTTTGTATAGCTTCTCTGAAAAACAACAGCTAAGTGCTGGGCATTTTGCACTGCATATAATCATCTCACTTCAGGTTCAAGAAGAGCAGTAGTGGTAAACATTTTACTATCATTATGTTGAAGTGGATTCGGATGAATCCACTTCAGTGAAAGGCAGGGGGTCGAATGGTGACAATGTCAAACCCAACATTGCTGAAGTACAAATCTCACCCCTATCTCGACCTATGTTAAAGCTGTTCCGTGGTCACATTCGAGAAGTAATTCGGCAATGTTGGGATTTGGCAATGTCAACTTTCGTGGACATGGGTCAATGTAAACAGCGTTCGACCGAGTCCGGTCCAACATAATGATAGTAAACCGTGATAAACACCTTAACACCTTAGCTAGACTTGTTGTTCTGTCTTTCGGCTTATTCCGGTTAGGGGTCGCCACAGCGAAACTCCGGTCTGCTAATGTTTGGTAGTGGATTTTTATGTGCCGAGTTACCAGCCCTGATGCACAACCTTCAACGAAGGCATGCCCATTCACGCATGCCTCCACACACCTCCACACAGAAGACTCTTTAGCTGAGAATTGAACACAACAACGTCTTGCTGTGAGGCGACAATGCTACCGCAGCACCACTACCGCAGTGAATAACACCTTAGCTAGACTATTGCCTCTTAATAACAGCTATAAACTTAACCAGGCCTCATGGTGCAGAGGGATAAAACTCTGACTGTGCCCCAGATGGCTCATGTTTGATTAGCTGCATGTGCACTGGAGTGATTAGACATGGGAAGATGTAAGTGACTGGTTGACTCTATTTTGATTACCCTGAAGGGATGGAGGCAACTTGGTTTGCTGCAATAGCAGCAGTAACAGCTGGGTGTGTTCCATGCCACTTGGTCGAGAGGTTATACATTTGTGGAAGCAGGTATGCACCTCCCACAAAGAGCCAAAGCAGAGTCTGCAAGATGACCATAGGGAGATGGGTTAGGGCATGCTCACTGTCAGCAGTATGACACTGCAGCAGCATCCTTAATCTCCTTACCAGTCCTGGACACAGTAAAGCCTTGGTTGGCATATCTGACTTGGTAGACATCCCAATTATTTCAGAACTGAAGGTAATTTTATCAACTGAATATTTCTGAGTCACAGTTGATTAACTGCTTACTCTGATTAGAAATGAGACCATTGCAAGGTAGGATTATTTTGGTTATATTGCTGTTTTCTGGCACCATTAACAAAAAGAATGCTCTGTGCAGATTCTCTTAATTTCACCTGTAGTATACCTGTGTTGCTAGGGCCATCAGATTTTACACTATATCCAGTGCAGAGGACCTGTGATAACCTAGAGCATTTTACATTTTATCGCAGCCATCTCTGTGGATGCAAGTACTGCATTCCCTTATTTCTCTGTTAGCTGTCCAGTGAGCATAGACTGTAATGCTCTAAACATATACAGAATGTTCCATTCCAATTGTATTCATTCATCATCTGCACTGTTCTGTGATTAGAAGATAGTCTCATGCGATTTCTTAGAAGTACCAGATGTTGATTACCATTTTTTAATTTAAAAGTAGGGACATAAATAATCATCTCTATTTTTTATTCAATATGAGAATAAACTTTCAGCAAAGAGGTTGAACCTCAGAAGGAGTAATACGTGAGGAGTGTGTGTGGGGGGATGTCTCAAAATAGGAAGCTGTGTCATTTTACTGCCCGTTTGCAGAACCATGAGCCAATCTAGTGCCTTTCACGGACACATTTATAAACAGCTTTTGTGGGAGAGAAGCAAATCCCTCAAAGTATAGCTTATTCTGACATCTGATAAAATACATACAGTAAAAAGCATAGTTGAAATTCTCGAAAGATTTACTGATGTACAGAAAGACTCTAACAGAACATACAAAGGCTTTGGTAGGCACAGAGTCCTCCACAGTGAATCCATAGTGAAGGTACAGAAAGACTAATAGAATACACATAAACTTTAGTAGAGCACATAGTCCCAAACAGTGTATCCAAAGTGACGGTGCATACTGGGGCAGGACTGCTTTTTTCATGGAGAATCTTTTGACTGAAGGATAGCTGGATAAAACTTCTATGATTTTGGAATTCCTACTAGCTTACTTATTATTTTTTTAAGAGTATGTGTGTGTGTGTGTGTGTGTGTGTGTGTGTGTGTGTGTGTGTGTGTGTGTGTGTGTGTGTGTGTGTATTAGTTCCTGATGAGTCATAAACAGCAAGATAAGTGATATTGTCATAGGTTTGGTTTAGTTTATTAGATGTTGTGAAAATGAGTCAAAATATGAGAAAGAAAAGGAAGTCTGGGTTGAATAAGGGATCTTTCAGAAGCAATATGTGTGATCATGAGTGAAAGACCTAGCCCAGGATTGTGCGCCTAACTTTTAGTTAGATTTTGCATTGATTGTTTCTGAATTGATTTTAAGTAGCAATTCATCATCTAGAAGTACCTGTAGGAGTTTGGTGAAATTACCTGCTTTTAGTATTGGGATTATTAGGGGGTATTTGATGAAGGTTTTGGGTGTCACTGGAGGTTCTGTGAGCACTATATAACATGCAGTTTGTTTTAGAAAAGTTTAGGGACAGAGATGAGATGCATAGCTATGCTTGGGTAGAGTCAAAACAAGTCTAGAGAATATAATGCACTTGTAATATAATGGGGGGGGGGCAGATCATAACACAATGCAATCACCTACATAGACTCAACCCAGCCTGAATTATTTCCATATCTCATTAATAGTGATGGAACAAATAATGAACTATACACGTAGCCCTGTAGACTGCTAATACAGAGTGGCAGGAGGGGAGATACTGTTCTCATCTGTTGGACCAAGTGCAGACTTCAAGGTAAAACCAGATTATATCAGTAGAGAATTAAACATGACAATCTGCTCGTAAGAGGTGGTGAAAGTTTATGCTGGACCAGCTAGTGAGCTTTGATATGAAATTACAACTTACGAAAAAAAGTAAGCTGTTAAGAGATGTTAATGATTTTAAAAATGGACAGATTTTTTCCTGGCCTAAGGGAGTCAAAGCAAAGAGAAAAAGTAAGAAAGAGTCTATGTACAAACTAGACAACATAACATTAATGAATACCATTGCTTCAACTTCTAATACACAAAGTGAGCCATTAGTGAATACCTCTCAGACATCAGCAGGAAGCAAACCATTGTCAATAGCAACTGTAGATGCCGGAACCCAACAGGGTGATCTATCTGTCCATCAATCTATGTCAGTTAATACATATCAGGTTTTTCAAACCCTGCCCACTCAAATCTGACTGGAATTACCAGAAAAGGTGAAACTCCATCATAGAGATCCAGCAAGAAGGAGATCACTAGGATGTCGAGATGGAAACGCAGTCAAAAAAAAATTCAGTGGTCCACAGACAAAGAACAAGATGAATCATCCAAATTGAAATATACTGATATTATTAATTTATTGGACTTAGAATTGGGAACAGATGATATTGCTGTTTTAAGAAAAAGGCTGAAATTCATACCATCTAACATGGATACTATTGACGGTCTTAAAACTTTTTACAAGAGGTATGCATTTAAAACTTACTTTTAATAATACTATGCAGGTAGCTAATAATAATTATAAAAGGTCTAGTACATTTGTACCCAATAGCTTTCCTATAGTAACAGTGTTTGAAAATATTTATGAGAGACAGTTATGTCAGATTTATCAGAACAAACCAAGTAAAAAGTATTATAATGTAACTATTGCTGAGCATAAGGCACTAATTAGACTTCAAACTGATAAGAGTACAGTAATCAAACAAGCTGAAAAGGGTGGAACGATTGTGGTAATGGACTTGGATGTCTATAATGATTATATGAATTAATTTCTTTCTAATGTGACCACCTTTGTCAAATTATGGGGTGTCTGATGTAAATAAGTATATTACTGCAGTGAATATGGTGATTTATGAGTTGTAACTCAATGGGGATATATCAGCCAATCTCTTTAATTATTTAACTGTAACCTGTCCAATTATTCCTATATTGTATGGATTACCTAAAGTTCACAAAAGTGTGACACATCCCCCTATGAGACCAATTATCTCTGGAAGAGGGCAAGTAACAGAACCCATTTCTTTTTATCTACAAATCAGTCTTAGGCAATTATATGCATAAGGTTATAAAGGATACAGGGGATTTTTTTTGTCAAAACTATATAACTGGTTTGAAAATTAGGTTGAGAAGGAATTATTTTTGGTAATCCTGGATATAAATTCCCTCTTTATTCTTATACCAAATGAGTATGGTTTGGAACCTATATGAAGTTTCCTATGCTTAGATACAGATCTTGGTAACAGAGATATTGAGAATATCTGTCAATTATTTGAACGTGTTCTTAATAATAATATATTTTTATTTAACAATCAATTATATTTGCAATAGTTGGGTGTAGCAATGGGGACTTGCTATGTGAATCTGGTACTTAATGTTTGGTAGAAAGAATTTATATATATATATATATATATATATATATATATATATATATATATATATATATATATATATATATATATATATATATGTGTGTGTGTGTGTGTGTGTGTGTGTGTGTGTGTGTATAGTGATTCTGCCCCCTATAATGGTAGAATTCTTTTTTATACACGTTTTGTTGATGACATGTTTTTGATCTGGAAAGGTTGTGAGGACCACTTAAATGGTTTTGTAGAACACCTAAACTCTTCAACGTAGCTCTTGAAATTTAAACTGACTTTCTTGAAATTTAAACTGACTTTTTCTAAGAATTCGATTGAATTCTTGGATGTCAGAATAGAGAAGAATGAAGAGGGGTTGACCACAAGTATATATAGGAAGAGTGTTCAAGCTAATCTGTATGTGCATAAAAATATGAATCCAACAAACAGCAAAAGAGTAAAACAACACGATGGCTCCAAACTCAAATTAATAAAAAATTATTTTATTAAAAAGCGAATGTAAGCAGTTTCACAGTTAATCCAATCTCTGTGGATGTTCATAAAGTAGTATGCATGCACCTCACATTTTTAATAGAATAGTAAAAAGTTAAATGTTGAGCGTAAGTAGGCTGAACACAAATGAGGATAAATTTAAACAACAAATGAAAGAAATGGCTGAAGAATTTAAAGAAAGGGGATACAATCAAGGTTTGAAAGAGCTGTGCATGAAGCAATGTTGCACAGATCTGGCATAACAAAACCATTCTTTGGTAAAAAAGACACCATATCTGGAATTCAAACAGAACATCAGAAGTAAAGGAAGTAATATCCAGGAATTGGCATATATTAAGAGCAGTGTCGGGTATAGAGTGATTTATTGAAGATGAACCGAGGTTTGCATATAGGAATAGTAGGAATTTGAAGTAGAGGTTATGTTATAAAGAAATGAAACAATCTGACAGAAGTAGATTAAGTAATATGCAGGGTACTTTTCCATGTCACAACTGTAGTTATTGTGCATATATTATAACTGAGAATATTTTTGTTCACCCTTTAACATCACAAGGATTTACTTTTTACTGTTTTGCAACTTGTAATACTGAAAACATAATATATCTTGCAACCTGTATTAAATATAATGCATTTTATGTGGGTAAATCTAGTAGGAGATTAAAAGATCATATTATAGAGCATTGATCAGAAATGCATAGAAATATTCCCTGAATGCATTAGCAAAGCATGTACCAGAGTTTTATACAAGCCATGAGATTAGGTTTAGAGCTATAGATGTAATTATAAAGAGTCTTAAGAGGGGGCAATACCAATAATGTTTTAGAAGTAAGAGAATATGAATGGATAGTGAGGCTCGCTGCAGACAGATACTCAGGAATTAATAGTGATGTTAGTCTGAAGCCTGTTTTGGCCAAAATAGAGATGCAATATAGATAATGAATGTATTATATTATTTGAAATTGTACGTGAATAATGTATAAGTCATTTTTTATATTTTTTTTGTATTTAGTTATATGTTATTGACTGACTGGGTTGATTGGGTTGTGTACATGACTTTAATTTTAAGTATTTAAGTGGGCTGGGTGTGATTAATTGTTTGTACTGCACTGAAGAAGGGCTATGCCTTAAAGCTTTACATTTTTATTATTTTATTAAACTGTGGATTTTGAGACATTTCTTGGCTTGTGTTTTGTTTAGCATTTACCTGTACACCCAACTTATTAAGAAGGATATAGTGGTCTCTCTAGTGAAACCAAGTATGACTAGCCCAGAAGAACAGGGGCTAAATGAACAAGGGACAAACTAGTGACTTTCCGAGTAGTGGACAGCTTTTGTCTACAGATGAATTTGCTGTGAAGCTATATAGTACATCATAATACATGATACCGCAGGATGGAAGGGTGTCTGTGGAAGCAGGGGGGATGAGATGAGCCTGTGCAGCTGTAGCGAGTATAAAGTTTAAGCTTATGGGCCACAATCAATGTGGACCCTAAAATCCTTACCAGTGCTGGGACTGCTATACAAAGAGGATGATTGATCTGGGACTGATAGGACTGCTGTGGAGAATGGATACCTGCAGACTCCTATGAAAAAGGTTACTTTTGGTGTAGGCATTTGGGAAATATGGGGCCTTACAGAGAAGCATTCAAGTTTTGGGTATTGATAGTCAAGACATGTCAGGACCCTTACTTAGTGGTGTCCATAAGGAAGAATCTCTGAAGATGGGTGAACCAGAATGTGGAAGCTAATGCAGTTCTCCTACTAACATTGTGTTTTATTGGGTACCATGTGACAGGTGGTGAGTACTCCTAGTTCTGAGTAAGCACATCTCAGGGAAGGGAATACTGAGGAATAATAATGTTTGATTCAGCCATACTGGAAAGCTGTGGGAGGATCAATATGTTTATGAAAAATAGCCCAGACACATGCATCCAGTATATGACAAAAATGATAAAAGAAAAGACAATAAAATAAGTTGTAAGTTAAGGAAGAGGAATGGTTAAGAAGAGAAACTAACTGTGATGGGAAATAACAGGGAGCAGTACATATGAAGACAGAGGTTTTAAACTTAAAAATCCATCATTTACTATTTATTTAAAAGGGAAATGAAACAAAGAGCGCATATTTCTACTGGCAATAATGAAACATCACAAACAAATGATTTTTATTTTGCCCCTGAATTCTATGCTGGTTAACTGGGATTAGACTGCTCAACTAAAGCAGTATATTTTCTTTAAGAACACATTCATTTACGCAAAAAGGAGAAAACGTTTAGACATGCAACATATTATAGTTCCTGTATAACTACCAAAATGGTTATGCCAGTATGAGCAAACAACAAATGGCTATGGCTATGTATTTCAAAAGACTGACGTTATCATATTTTGCAAGCCATAGTTTGCTATAAATACAGTGATAATTAAAAGTATATAATGAATGAATCCTATAAAACAATGAGATCTGAGAGGGCTGGAACTGCTGTGGAGGGCGGTTGCTGTAATATTGTAGGACTCTTTACAAAACCACAAATTACATGGGTTTGTGACCAACCTCCATGAGGTCTTTATGGAAAATGTTAAATGTTGAGATGATCAGGTGATGTATACACCCACTAACAATAAAACTTACTTTCCAAAGCTATACAGTACTACATGCTACACCTTTTCTTTATAAAAAAATAAATACTGTAGTCTCTAATGAGGCAGTTATTACTTATGTAAGTAGATATAACTTTAGCACTAGGCAGTCTTTTACCCTGAGCCAGTCTGTACATTTCTCAGTGGCAAAATCATTTTAATTACTTTACTGGAACTCTTGGACAATTTCATGAACAAATTATGTATCTGGGCATTTTTATTACTCTTCAGAATCTTAATATTTTGACTGGCTACTCATAGCTAGGTGAATTTCAGTTACAGGATCATTCTTGTAAAGTCTTAGTTGCTCTGATATTTGTGAATACATGGCAGAGATGTCCTCTTCATGTGAAACAACAATGTCAAATGTCTCTTGCATATGTATCCACCCTGGTGCTTTCTAAGCTTGCAGACGTTGCTCTGAACTAGCAGTACTTGTTTTAACTCATTAACACCACTGAACTATGGAATTCCATGCATCTAGCAGCCTATAGATATCTTTATATTTGAGAGTATTTTCCAAAAAAAAATAAGTCAAAAATCATAAACCAAACAAATGCAAATATCTTGTAAACAATAAATGTTATTAAAAAGGTACGCGTTGCAATATTATTAGATAAAGCTTTATATTGCTAATAGTCTATACATTCACAGTCATTACATCAATACTGTAATATATTATAATGCACAAAAACTCAACTACGCTTTTCTCTGAAGTTTCACAAATTCCTTTTCATATCTTAGAAAACTATACAACTGAGACATATTGAGTCAAAGCACATTTGCTCAAGTGAACTTGAGCATTTATGTGACAAGAATACATCCCTTTCTGATTTGCAGAAATATGAAAATTATGATTATTTGTATAATTAATTTAAATAATACTGAATATCTCTCAAGATATACAATGTACAGAGAAAATATCAATGACAGTTTCCTTAACATCATTAAAGGTTTCACTTAATGCCATGTAATATTTTGTAAGTTACATGTTTTTTTTGAAATAATACGTATTGAAATATTACATTCCTTTATATATACTTCCAAACAGCTAGCAATATCTCCAGTATAGCGTATTATATATGGACAGTAGCAATGCATTTTTTTTTGCCTCCACCATGACATTTACACTATATTCTCCAATAAAAATTTATGCTCATGTTTATGAAAATATGGTAAAAATATGAAAATATGAGTAACAAGTGACAAACACTTAAAAATAGTTTCTGATACATGTCGCAGTAGGTTAATAATCTTAGCACCATTTTGATCTTGCCCTTACCTGTGCTACCTACTATTAATTGATATGTCATTTAATTAAGGAAGCCAACCACAAAAAGATGCCAAGATGTTATAAGAATCTACAGCTGTTAAATGGAAGTATGCAAAAATGTCCTATATGTATGAGTCAAAGAAATGTCTTCAGTTTCTTATGTACAACTGATCATTATCATCTCTTTCAATTACAGATTCTTATTTTAGCTTATTGACTACTTACTGCAGCTCCTGGATGATGTCTTTTTAAAATCAGTAGCTCAACAGGTTGCACACTCACTTTTGGTGCAAAAGGCTATATGTTCTGTTCCCATACTAGGTACTTAAACTGATTTTAGGCTTTACTGGAAAAGCTCACTCAAACTCTACCATAGACTGCTGGGAGGGAAATGTTAGTCTGTTCTTCTTTATATGACTTTAATATATTTTGTGTTACTTTGTCGCTTTGTCTATTTTGTGTACTGCGGTATATTTTTATTACACAGTGTTTTAATTACATTCTGTTTTCTATTGCCTATTTAAACTAGAAAAGAAACCAAAGTGCAGTGTCACTTGTGAGCCACTATAAATTGGATTTTCTCCACCCTCCCACCCTGGTGGTGTTGTGTTCTAAAACTCACAATCTGTATAGTTACCCACCCCTTATGTTAATTGACAACATAATTCCTTCCCTCTCCTCCTTTATTGGCTATTGTCAGTAAGCATAAATTATCTTTTTGCGAGGTTATTCCCATCTTAAGCTATTTAAATGTATTTGTCCTCCCATTGCATTCCACGGAGCCAGAATACTGAGTGCACACCCCCATCCAATCCATCTTACTCTTTTAAAGTCAGTGACCTTCCCCTCAGATTGCTAAAGCTCAGGCAACCCCTTTCATATCTTCCTGACTGCTTAGTGTACACTGCAACTCTTTTCCCAACTTACTTTTAAAATCTACAACATCTGGTCCAAGACCACCAATAATCTGAGAGTCTACATTCTGTTTATAAGAAGTAATCTTGGGATTAGTGCTTCCATTTTGCTCCTGGTGATAAATAAGTAGCATAAGACAGTATTTCCTGGGGACTGCTGACCATCAGAAAGCCTGCTAGCTGATTCATAGGAGCCAGCTTGCAATGTGTGCTACTGTTTGCTTCTGATGAGAAAAGCAGCAGAGGGTCATTGATTCCTGGCTAAATTTGAATGGGAAGCAAGTGTCTGAGAAGGACATTCCTGACTGATACAGTTGCTACTAAGGAATCTGTAGAAAAAAGCTACAATGAGCCCACAGCCCCCTACATCATCTGGAATGAGACTGATGATCACCAAGGAGCATATGGCCTGCTTCTCATCTTGGGATTAGTGCTACTGTTTTGCTTCTGGTAAGAGAAGAAGCAAAGGGACATTGAAATCCTAGCAGAGTGAAGCTGTGGTGAGACTAGAACTAGCAGTAGCCAATTAAAGCTAAGTCTTTGTTTTCAATACCAATGGGATAATCGTTTTGACATAGCAAATCAAAATCAAGAAAATGTAAAGGTGTTACTGCTCAGTGCCAGGAGTCTGAATCAGAAATTCTACTCCCTACAAGCTTTCCTCATCCCTGAGAATGTTGACATTTGTGCAGTCACTGATACATGGTGTAAAGCCACAGGCAGCACACCAGCAGTGCAAGGCTTTAATGCCTTCAACACATATAGACCAGCTACTATACAGTTGAGGACTAAAGGTGGAGGTGCCTCTATTTACATTAAAAATAAATATACCTCAAGACTGGTCAAACAGGATGATGCACTTGAGCTTCTTCATGTTCAGATCATCATAGCAAAATCCCATACCACGCCCTTGCAAGCTATAGGTCCCTCTCTATGACCCAGGAAACCCAAAACAAGTATTTAAGCTTACTGGAGACATTCACTATCTGACTCAATACCATATTCATGTGTGACTTTAATTACCCCACTATCAACTGTGAATAATATATGATGCCAAACATGTAGGCATAAAGATTCCTGGACTATGTAAACACAAAATCCCTTGAACAGTATGTCAGTACACTGTCCAGGGGTGCAAACTGGAGCTGGCACTCATTTATATGGGAGAACACAACACACCCCATAGTGTAAATTCCTCTCTGGTAAGTGCAGATGATAAAATGGTCTTTGAAGTAAAAATAAAACCCAGAACCCCAGCTAACACTGAAATGTTCAGGAACTACTCTAAGGTTAACCTCCTACTATTAAGTGATAATCTGGCAACATTTCAAGCACCCCTAAAACCTGAGAAAACTGCTGCCTATTCAGAATTGCTCACAGAAACTTTATGCACGCATGGTAATAGCTGCATACAGGCAGCTTTACCTACCAGGATAAGAACAGAACTAAGTCAAAAAACAAGCCATCATGATGGAATCACAACATTAATAGGCTGAATAACAGAAGGAAAAAATATCATGGCAAAAATTAGGAGGTGTAGTGCTGAGCAGGATAAAAGCACTCTCACCAAATGAAACAAACACCTCAGAGGACAATAAAGTCTACCAAAGCCAAATTTGAGGTAAAGCTGGCCTTCCAGGCCAAGGACAACCACAAGGCATTCTTAAGCTTTTCTTATAATCTCAAAGGCAATGCACAATTGTGTGCAGAACTCATTGCTAATGGAGCCATTTACACAGAGCCAGGGGTCGGAGTGGAGAGATGATGGGGTCCAAATGGAGAGATGATGGGGTCTGAATGGAGAGATGAAGGAGTCTGAATGGAGAAATGATAAGTCAGCAAGCAAAGGAGAGTAGTATTGCTGGAGCTGGTGAGTACCTTCATGAGTTAGACCTTGTTTTTTTACAAAATCTCACCAAGACAACACTGATATATAGACTGCATTTTATATAGCATATATTATGGACAGACGTCAGTTAAAAAATAAAAAAGATAGCTGGATGCACAAGACCCAGCATAAAAAATGCCCAATCCTGGTAGGCGCACTGGTGCCAGGATTGGAAAAAAATGACAGTGTAGAATCCTTAAGAGATGGGAACATTCCCACAATGGGGCTAGGCTCAGCCCAGGGGGGGAAGATGGAACCCTGTTGCAGAAGGAAGTAGCAGTCCACAAAAATTGCAAAAATTGATAGGCCAAAAAAGAGCCATAAGGACAATAGTGTGTACTACTGAGGATGAGAAAGAAATGATATATTGTTACTATCATGCAAGAAGCCCAGAATTTCCAGACAGAAGATATATAAAAAGATTAAGAGAGAAATTAGAAGAAAGAAAAATACCTCCACAAGAAAAACAGTCAGAAGCTTCAAATAGAAATGTGTGTTCATTAATACAACAGATTTATATAGACCAAGAAACCTTGGGCTATTTGGAAAAAGAAGCAACTGAGGATGCACAAAAATATAAAGAACGAAATCTAGAGACTTTTGAAAGGTATAAAAAATAAATATGGAAATGGGAAAGAATGAGAGATCTGATATGGTGCAATATTTATGCAAAGGAGAAAGCTAAATTAATCAACACATAAAAGAGGCAGCCCCAAAGATATTCAAAGAGAAATACAGGCAAAGGCATGCAGATATGGAAAAAAGTCACAATAAAAAAAAATAAGATCACAGACAGGGAATGCAGAACAGGAAGATTAGTGAAGTAGATTTAAAAAAAATAGAAGATGAAGTTATGGAAACACAGGTTACATCACAGCATGATAAATCAACAAGTCCCCTGAGTAAGGAGAAACAGGGGGAGCAGGAAACATTTGAAGAAGAAATATAGACATGGGAAAGAAAGACATATTTAATATGGTGCAATATTTATGCAAAGGAGAAAGCAAAACTAATCAGTACAAAAAGAGCAGCACCAAAGCCAGTTGAAGAGAAATATAGGCAAAGGCATAAGGCCTTGGAAAAATTTACAACACAAAAACAATAAGTAAATAAAGAGGAAAAATAGAAAAGAGGATTAGTAATGGAGAAGTTAAAGAAATAGGAACAGAGGTTATGGATTACCTGCGAAGTGATGGATTTAGTTTAGAAAATCTAACTTAGATAACATCACAGCAGGATAGAGCACTGTCTCCTCAAATTAATTAGAAACCAGTGGAGTTGGAAACATCTGATCAGTGACCATATGAAGATACTTTGGAGCCTTTCCTAGGGAACCAGTGCAAACATTCAGTTAAAGTTGCACAGCAATAGAAGGAACCGGAAACTGTGACAACTCGGACACAGTCAATGTTGTGGAGTGATAGGCCAGTGAGTTCCCATATGAAAGAGCAAGGGATGACACAGGATGAAACTGAGGAGAATGTGGCACAGGAAGATGTTCTGGAAATTTCTATAGAATGTCTGCAGGAAATGGAGAACAAAGCATATGCCCTGAGTTTAGAAGAAAATGATCTAAGAGAAGAGTTGCTTGATTTAATAGAAATGGCCAGACACACTAAGATCAATGAAAGAAGCAGACTACAGAAAGTCAATAAAATCCAAAAAGTTAGAAGACTGATAAAACCAATGAACTCAATAATTAGGACTGTCCATAGAGATTCATGTGATATAACAGATGTAAATAGGATATATTACTGTGCAGCTAAATTAATAACAGATAAAGTCTTACCCCAAAAACACGGGGTAGTAAGGGAAAGGAATGGGAGAAATTGAATACCATCATGGAAGTATCAAATAGAGAAAACTATAAAGCAATTAAGACAAGACATATCATTGTTAGAATAGTATAGAAAAGGGAACATATCAACAAAAATACTCAGAAAGATAGATGTGATAAAAGCGATGCACAGTATTATAACGGATCAGGATTTATTGAGCACTATCGCAAATAATAAACTAAAATTATCAGCACGGGCAGAAAAACTTAGAAGATATGCAGATAAACATAAAGGAAAAGTACAAAATAAGCAATTTACTGATAACCCAAAAATGTTTTATAGAGAATTGGGAAACAAAGCAAAAGGAATTGAAACACCACCAAAAAAAAAAAAAAACAAAAAAAAAAAACAAAAACAAAAAAAAAAAACAAGAAATAGATACATTTTGGAGAAATATGTATGAAGATTCTGTGGAACATAACAAAGATGCTAAATGGATAGAAGAAGTAAAAGAAAGAATAAGTTCAAATGTACAGGATATCAAATGGGATGAAGTAATGGCCAGAGAGATTGAAACAAAGTTAAGAAAAGCTCCTAACTGGAAAACCCCAGGCCTGGATGCAGTACCTAACTTCTGGCTAAAACTATTAACATCTTTACGTGAAGACTTAGCCATAAGTTGGAACTATTTATATGCATACCCCAAACAGACACCAGCTTGGTTAACAACAGGAAAAACAATACTCCTATTTAAGAGCAAACCTGCAAGCTATCCTAAAAACTATAGACCAATAACTTGCCTTCCGACAACGTATAATACACTGGAACTGATGCAGACAGAGTTTATAGCCATTTAGAAGAAAACTCAATCATGGCAGTAGAACAAAAGGGTAGAAAACTATAAAAAGGAGAGGAATCTAAGTATGGCATGGCTAGACTACAAAAAAAGCATTTGACAATATCTCACATGCATGGATAAAGGAGTGATTAAAAATGTATAAGATATACCCTACACTGATCGACTACATTACAGTGACCATGAAACAAACCACTTTGTAGTTAAGCCATGATAAAGGACAAATTATTATTCCATGCTTAAAAATCCCAAGGGGGATATTCCAGGGTGACTCTCTGTCATGGCTGCTCTTTTGCCTTGCCCTTAACCCATTAAGCTGTCTACTTAACAGATTATGTCTTGGCTATGATTTGGCTCCCAGAAAACAACCAAGCATAAAGACTTCCCATCTTCTTTTCATGAATGATTTAAAACTGTATAATTCATCAGATGAGGAATTAAAAGCACAACTGCAAATAGTCAAAACTTTTTCAGATGATATAAGAATGTCATTTGGTCTTGATAAATGTGCAAAATCAACCTTTAAAGCAGGAAAACTGCAACACCAGGAAAACATCAGTTTGGGAAAAGAATGTGATATAAAAAAACGTAAGCAAGAGGGAGTGTATAAATATTGGGGAATTGATGAAGGATCAACAGCAAAACACAAATAAATGCAAATAAAACTTTGTAAGGAGTACTTTAGAAGACTAAAATTAATACTGAAAACAGTGTTGACACCTAGGAACAAAGTCCAAGCTATAAACCAATTTGATCTTTCTGTCCTAACTTACAGTTTTTGGAGTAATTGACCGGCCCCAAAAAGCATTGGATAGGTTGGGCAGGAAAACAAGAAGGATGCTTCATGCTCATCAAATGATTTATAAAAATCAATGCATACCAAGATTATATATTCCCTGTTCTGAAGGCGGTATGGGCCTCCTTGAAATTGATAACACGTTTAGATCTGCAATCGTGGGACAACATACATATCTGATGACCTCACAAGACCCAAATGTAGTGAAAGTTTTGAAACTTGAGGAGAATAAGTCTAAAATGACTTCCCTGCTTAGTTTAGCAGAAGCATATCAGTGTCAAGTGGGAGGAATGGGAACCAAACCAGAAGTAGATAAAAATAAGGCAGCAACTGAATGTGCCCAAAACAAAAGAAAGAATATAAGGTGAAGGATCAGACATATGGAAAATACATAAATCTAGTTGTAAGTATAGAAAACTCTTGGAACAACCTCATGTTGATCAGGACTGAATGCAGGAATGGTTAAAAAGAGGTGAATTTAAACCAAAAGAAGGAAGGTTAATATTGGCGGTCCAAAATATTGGACTACATACACGTTGGTTTATAAAGTCCATTGAACATGTGGGAAAAAAAAGACAAATGTAGGTTTTATAAAACAGAATTAAAAGCAGGTTGACATCTTGTTGATGGCTGTGATATACTAATGGCAGAAGGACTGTATATTGAAAAGCATAATAATGTGGCAAGACTGCTATTGTTCAATGAAACTGCTACACCCAGTGACTTCAGTGTCTTATGTACAGAGTGACACAAAGTCATAAAATACCAGGATTTGCAGGAAGAAATGAGGGCAATGTTCATAGGTTCATAGGTAGGTACTAGGCTATTGGCCCTAGGGCCTATATAAGTCTAGCCAAAAAGGGACCGTGGCTTTTGCCACCCAAGAAAATTATTTTCCTGTGCTCCTGTCAAGCAGAGCCCCAGAGATGATCCCCAGGGTGAATTTCCTATTTCCCTTCCAATCATCAAGATTTTTCTTGAACAGTGCTAATGAGGAGCTTTGTTTGATATAGACAGGTAGTTTGTTCCACAGTATGGAAAGACTTTGGGACAGGAATCTATCCCTCCAGCATGTTCTGTTTATTGTGGTGACAAGGTTTAGGTCCCCAGAGCATGTAGCTCGGAGGGACTGGGATTTCTTTAAGTGGAGCATGTCCAACAACTCTGGGCTTGACATAGCTTTGTATGTTAGGCAGAGATCGCCTCTGAGTAGGCGATATGCGATGGAGTAAAGCTGGAGTTTTTTGAGACGGTCTATGTAGGGCATCTATTTGATGCCACTAATCCTCTTTGTGAGGTATTTCTGCGGCCTTTCCAGATGTTATAGATGTCTTGTGAGGCACATACCAAAAGGGGCATTGTACTCTATAATGGGTCTAATGAGTGACGAGTAGAGGGGAACAATGACCTCTTTTTTCCTGGATGAGAAACCTTTTGTGATGAGGTGTGCCATGTAGAAGGATTTCCTGACTACTGTGGCAATGTGATTATCAAAGGAGAGACTACTGTCCACCTCTATCCCGAGGTCTCTTATTACACTTTCAGTGTTAAGTAGACTACCACTTATGTTGTAGCTCATGGGTACAGAGTTTTTACCAAAGGGGATGACAATGCACTTTTTGAGGCCATGACTTTCACACCACGCATCTGTTTCACATCATTAGGAGTTTCGATTATGGCTCCTAGTTTGCAGTCATCTGTAAACTTCATTAGCCAAAGACCTTCTGTGTTAGCCTGTACTTCAGAAAATTAGATACCAAACAGGAGAGGACCCAGGACTGAACCCTGTGGTACTCCACTTGTCACTGGTCTGAAGTCGGATTTGGAGTCTGCTACTTTCACAGTGTGCATTCTGTCAGTTAGCCAGTTGGCAACCCATCTTGTGATATAGGGATTTATACCTAGTTTATTGAGTTTATCTATAATTCCAGGGTAGGGGATGGTGTCAAAAGCCTTGGCAAGATCTAGATAGGCTGTTTGAACCACTTTACCCTAGTCTACGGCTTTGGTGACTGCTTCAAAGATGTCTATCAGGTTTAGGAGACATGATCTGCCTTTTACAAACCCAAACTGGATCCAGAGTTTGGAGATTACCAATGTCTTTGTTTATAAGTTCCATGGCCTTGCAGACCAGGCTCATTAGGCTAATGGGGTGGTAGTTCTCGAGGTCTGTGGTGGCTCCCCCTTTGTGGAGTGGGATAACCATCACTGTACACCATTCAGTGGGCACAAAAGCCTGAGATGAGGCTATGATTGAACATGGTGCTTGGTTCAAGTGTCAGTTCATTCTGTAGTTCATGTAGAACATAGCCTGGGATGTTGTCAAGTCCCATGGATGCTGTGTTCTTGGCTTTGGAGAGTGTGGTTTTTACCTGTGCAACCGTGATTACAGGTACTTTGCATTCTTCTGGATTTAGAGATGGGCCCTTTAGGGGGTGAGGGTGGTAAAGATAGCACTGGACCTATCTGCCAGGATGTTGGCAATATCAGTTGGTTCTACATATTTAGTGCCATTGTGCTGTAACTCAGAGCAGATCTGAGTATTGCCATTGAGATTCTTGACATAGCTATAGAATGCTTTGTGGTTTTCTTTAGCATCAGTGGTGATTTTGTTTTCGGAACTAGCTTTGGAGGATTTTATGAGGTATCTCAGCTTCTTACTGAGGCTGACCAGGGAGTTCCTCCAATCATGGGATTTTACTCTTTTTTGCAACTGTTTCTTTCTTCTGGTGTAGAGTTTGTTTATGGTAGGGGATCACCACATTGTCTTCCTTTTTCTGGAGGATAACATCTTGGTTCTGTTACGGATAGCACAATCCATGCACTCATGTAAGTGCTTATAAAGTGCATTTTTGTAGGATTCAGCAGTCATATCTCTATTGTCTGTCTGCATGGGTGTTGTGAAGTGTGTCACTTCTGTCTTAAGAAGCGTAAAGTTGGCTTTGGAGAAATTTTTATGGTGGTTTCCCTAATGGGGGGTGAGGTGGGATGTGGATGCCTAGGGTGGTTAGCTTGTGGTGGGATCTGACCAACGAGGAATTGACCTCTGTTGTGGAACACCGGTCACCATGTTGGTAATGACCAGGTCTAGGATATTGCTGTCCCTGGTGGGGGGTGTGGATAAGTTGATCCAAGGTGTTGGAATTTATGAATTCCAGAAAACATTGAGAAAAAGAGTTGGTACATGAGTAGTTTTCCTAGTTAATGGTGGGGTAGTTGAAATCACCCATTATGAGGGTGTTGGGTTGTACCCTAATATTTTCCAGTGTATCAAGAAATGAGGAGTGAGAATCATGGGGCATGGTGGGGGATCTGTAGCAAGTTACAGTTTGGATTGGGGTCTTGCCCAGAGTTAGTTGCACTTGGATAATCTCAGATACATTATGCTGAGCAACTAGCCTGGAGGTGTGGATATTCTTAATGAATATGGACACACCTCTGCCTTTAGTGTTTTGGTCCAGGTTAGGTGGCCAAAAGGTGTGGTATGAATTATAGCCTGGTAATGCACGGTTGCTCTCTGGAGCCTTGAACCAGGTCTCTGTCACTGCACAGATGTTGATGTTCTCCATTTTAAGGAGTGCCTCGAGTGAATGCATTTTGAGGTTTAGACTTCTAGCATTGAGTAGCATTACCCTCAGATTTTGCTTGCTTGTACCTGTTACGGTGGTGCCTAAAAAAGGCACTATAGGGGTGTCAAGAGCCTTAGCCAGTATCTGGAATCCCAAGGGCGACAGGTGCAGGCCATCTCTGGCAAAGCATCGTGGTCTGCTGATCGTGTCATCCCAGGCAGACAGATACTGGATCCCCTTAGAATGACACCAGAAGCTTAGCCAATTGTTGAAGTCAATCATTTTGTCCTTGTACTGTGGTATCTTTCTGGGTGATAGCACGATGCTACTTAGGGCTAGGGTCATACCTGCCAGGGCTACAAGACTGGAGAGCTCCTCCATGTCTCTTTTCATGTAGTCCAGGGAGGTATGTCACAGGTCATTCACGCTAACACTGACAATGACAAAGTCATATTAGTACTTGTTGTGAAGTGACCTGAGTGCATGCATTATGTGGCAGATCCTGGCAACCGACAGGCAGCTGACAGTAACTTTCTCCTTGCTTAGCCTGGTGAATGGAACATCAGTGTGCCTGACTATAGAGTCACCTATGACTAGAGTGTTGGGTATGTTGCTGTGTCTTATGGGCTGTGGTTGAGTGGCACACTGAGTTTGTGGGCTATGTGTCATTTGGGTTGCTTTGGGAGGTGGAGGTTGCTTGCGTTTCTGCTTTGGAGGTCTCTGCTGCTTAAGCAGATTTTTATTGAGAGCCTCCATGAATGTAGGTTTGTGTTTTGTGTTACTATGTGTCTGTTTTGATGGTGTAGGTTTTGAGGGACTATGTGATGAGTGTGGTGTGGTGCAAGTGTTTACCTTCTCTTCTTGACTGTCTAGTCCAGTCTTGGGTGAAGAGAGCTTTGCTTCCAGTTTGGCTATATAAGTGCATCTTTCACAGGTTGTAGTGCTGGGTGGTAGGTAGAGAGGGTTGTCTGTGTACATTAGGCAAATGCTGCATTGCCTCAAGATGCCCGGATTCATCAGGTAGACAGGAGGAAACACTGGGAGCTGACCCTTAGATGTGCCTGGATAGCTGCTTATTTATTAAGTACTAAAAACTGTTTTACTCTAGACAAGTGAGGAAAGTTGAGTGCTGTAGCAATTTGCAGCTTATTTAGTGCTTACAACGAGTTCTGAACAAGTGCTGAGATCAAAAAAACAGATTTGAGTGCTAAAGCTAAAAAATATGTCTAGTTTTAAGGGAAAATTTAAAGAGCAGACTTTATGGTGCCAGGAATAGTTTACCCCTAGCTAAACGGCAATACCCAGACAGTTCCAATAGTAGTAGGAGCAACGGATCTTATAAACAAGACTACATAATCATACTTCGTTAGATATGTTACTGATACATGTAACTCCATACAAATTGCAGAAGGAGTCATTACTGGACACATTGCGGGTGCTGCGAAGAGCACTTCAGGCTAACATCAAAGATTGAAACAATACTAATTCCCATCATGGTATTAGATACCCAAAAGACTAAAGACTTGGAGAAATTACAAAAGCCAAAAGATATCGCAAACCTACTGGCAAATAAATTCAGCTCTAACTTTGACGACACCCCCAATAGTCGACCTAGTAGTTAGGGACTTGGAGACACACATAGTCAATGACCTCGCTTTTGACCATCATGTGTCTACTGTACTGAGGAAATAATTTTATGTTGTGCAACTTATAAACCAAGGCATAATATCTAGGTCCAGGGAGGTCATTGTTTCACCGTATTTGGCACTCATCAGACCTGTCACTGAGTACAATGCCCTCTTCAGTATGTCCCTAACAAGACACATCCAACAACTGGAATGTCTAGAGAATTTCATTGCTAGAAGAATACAGGGAGTGAATCCTCAAATTCCTATCCCTGAATTATGTCTCCTACAGGTTGTAGAGAAGAGATTGATGCCTGGCATACAAAGCATCACTGGACCTCACTCTGATGGACCTCCTGCATATCCACAAAACAAACAGCACAATAATTACCTATAGACCTAAGCCTTACCTGTCATATAAATATGACCTACTGGAGAAACAGGTATGTATACATGAGACTACCCCTTCTCTGGAACAGGGTCCCTTTCCATGTGAAGCAGAGTTCCTCCCAAACTCAATTTAACTGGATGGGGACATGAAAATTCACCTCTGGTTTGGCACCGATGTATCTAATAGAGACAGGCAGCCTGTAAATGGCACATCTCCCAGGCTCCTGCTTCTAAATGTTTCATCTCCAAAGTCCTTGCTTACCCTACCAAGGGCACAAGAACTTGTCAGAGATTTGGAATGCATGGCTACGATAAAAATGGGCCCAGCAGTTATTAGCCTAGTATACACGTAAGAACGTTAAATGCATTTCAATTGACTTGATTCTCTTACTCTGCCCTAAGGTAGTAGTTGACGTCAAACATTTGCATTTTCCACCAGTTAGTAACTAATCTGGTGAGGAACTGAGATTCTACAGTGGAGTACTCTCATAGGCCAAAACTGCAAGACAAATAATTTTTTTTTTTTATTTTATACAGTTGTTAACTGTATAAGCCCACTGGACACAAGTGCCCCTTTTCAGGGATGACTTGGGAGCACTGTTTAAGTCACTTGCTCAGATGAACAAATGGAGGTGAAAAGACTCAAACCCTGTACCTTTTGATTACAGGAAGTAGCTCATTAAATGTCTCCACAGCTACTGCTGGCACTTTTTTATGTTAGGTTCATTGTCTTGGCAGCTCTTTCCACCAGTCCATATGTCCACAAGTGCCTGGGATTCATACCCAGTACTCTTCATATTTTTTTTAAATTCTGCAGTCTTGAATTGTGGACCATTGTTTGATATGAGAGAATTGCCTGACATAATAGCATCAGGAGTATTTTGTACTTAAAAACTAGAATTTAATGGACACTCACACCACTGATTGTCGTGACCACTACTCTGCTTACTTCAAGGTACTTGGAGTAATAATCTACAAATACCAAGTTCATAGCATTTTAAACTAAAATAATTTAGTGTTCCCTTGATTCAGCAGTCTTCCTGTACAATGTAATACAATATCTGTTTTGGTGGATGTTATTATGATACATGTTAGTGCATGAAGTGCTGTGATTGTGCTATGATATTGGGAAAAAGATAAACTTGTTAAGTGCTTCTATAGCATGAGGTATGATTATAACAACATTTAGTGGTGCTTAACAAAAGTTAATAAAGCACTCCTAAGCATTGCTATGATCAGGTCTCACAGAAAGGACAGTAATGGCCAGCAAGGAACATTGACAGAAGGTAAAACAGAAAAAGAGCGTGTCCAGCCAAATGAACCACAAACTCAAAAAGGCAAAGGTACCTGATGGTCAATTTTCATCTAATGAAATTATTTTTTTCTGTATAGTGTCTTTGTCAGTAATTCATGAGTTAAAGAGCTTGGTTCAGCTTTTTAGTTGAATAATTGTTCATCAAATAACTGGGGTATTTAATGGTGGTTTTTGGCTGTATAAATTTTTTCTGATGAAGTCTTCCTGACGAAAGCGTGTATTAAAGGTTTTATACATTAAATACTGGTTCCCCAACTTTCATTGACCATTAGGTACCTTTGCCTTTTTGAGTTAGTAGAAGGTAAAACAGACTTTGCAGATTCATAGGTTCATAGGCGCCTATTAGGTTAATGATCACTGGGGCCTTTATAAGCCTAGCCAAGCATCCTCATTGTACTGTGTATGTTTATGTGCCTTAGAGGTTATTATAAGGTGTATATGTAAGCTAAGGCAAGATTTACAGTTTTCCTCCATCCATTACAGTCAAAGGTGCTAGACCCGGGGTGTATTTGCAATTTTCCAACCATTTGTCCAGGTTTCTCTTGAATAGGGTTAGAGAAATACCTGCCCATACAATGTGCCCTATTTATGTCTCAAGCAATCTTTAAATTCCTAGACTGAGTAATTCTGATGCTCTTCATTTTGTGGATATGTAAAAGGTCCATGGGAGTGGGATGCAAGGATGCATTGTATGCCAGGCATAGATCACCTCTCAATAATATGTAGGCAACAGAGTAAAGAGAAAGGGCTTTAAGTCAATCTGTGTAGGACATGTTGTTTATGCCCTGTACTCTTTTTGTGAGGAACCTATGTGGATGTTCCAGTTGTTGCATGTGCCTGGCAAGGTACATACCAACGGGAGAGTTGCATTCAATGATGGGCCTGATGAGTGCTGAATACAGTGGAATGATGACTTCATTGGACCTAGATGCCATGCCCTTGCTTATAAGCAGAGCAACATAGAATGATTTCCTTACTACCTTAGATGCATGTTGGTCAAAAGCCAGATTACTATCTACATGCACACCCAAATCCCTGACTACATGTTCTACTCTTAGAGGTGTACTATCGATGAGGAAATTTCATAGGCTGGCTGACTTCCCATAAGGTACTATTATGCATTTATTGCCATTAAGTTTTAAGCTGTGGTTTTGGCAAAAGTCATTCTTCTGTGTTAGTCATTCCTGTAAGATCTTAGTGTCTCAAGGGGATTATATGACTGCTCCTAGACTGCAATCATCTACAAACTAGGACAGCCAGAGGCCCTTAACATTGGCCTCAACTTCTGAGAAGTAGATACCAAAAATGAGCGGGCACAGCATAGAGCCCTGAGGGACAATTCTAATTTCCTGCATCCTATCTGAGAGCCAGCTGGCTATCCAGCACATAACATAGGGGTTCATGCCTATTTCCATGAGTTTGTTTACAATGTCTGAGTGGGGTATTGTATCAAAGGCCTTATCCGGGTCAAAGTAGGCAGTATGCACCATTTCGCCCTCATCCATTGGCTTGGTGTCCTTCTCGAAAACTTCCACCATGTTTTCATGATAATTCTTTCCATGATTTTGCATATGAGACTAGTAGGACTTATGGGTCTGTATTTTCTGGGGTCCATTGATGGCCCACCTTTGCCCAGAGGGAAAACCACTGCAGTTCTCCATTTGCATGGCACAAAGTCTGTCTGGATGCTATGACTGAAAAGCGACTCCAGTGGTCCCAGTAGGTTATGTTTCAGACTATTTAGGAGGCATCCTGCGATGTTATCATTGCCCACCTATGCAGTGTTTATGGTCTTAGAAAACACATCTAGGACCTGCTTCCTAGTGATAGCTGGGGGTGGGTTGTTTGATGATATTTCCTTGAGGGTGGCTGGGAAAGAGAAAGGGGTAAAATTGGAAATGAATTTGTCAGACAGTAGATTTGCTGTATCTGCTGGTTCCATGTAAGTGTCTCTATTTACAGTTAGTTCTGCTCACGGCTATTGTGCTGCCTTTGAAGTTTTGGACATAGCTAAAGAAAGCCTTGTGGTTGTCCTTTGTCTTGTAGGCTATCTTTACGTTAAATTTGCTTTTAGTAGACTTAATTTGCCTTCTTAATTGTTTGTTTAGACCAATTAGAATGTTTTTGTCATGCCAGGTGTAGCATTTTCTAATCCTGGCTATGGCTTTTTCTTTTGTTATACAACCTGTTTATGCTTGGATTCTACCAGGGTGGTTTGTTTTTGAATTAATTCTGGGCTAGGTTCTGGTAGGCACATCTGTCTGTATGCATTTATTGACATGATTTACATGGTTTCTGTGAACAATTCTGTATAGGCAGTTGTGTTTATAGGGTTTGAGGGCTTATCACTTAGTAGTAGGAAGTTTGTCTTAGAATAATTCCTAATATTGTGGGATTAACCAGGGTCACAAAACTGATTTTTATTATGAAGGAGGCAGCTTTGTGGTCTGACCTTACCAGGGAGGACACAACATGGGGGGAGGGGGTGGGGGGTACAGCATTATCCTGTGTATGTCAATACCAAGTCAAGTATGCTTGCACCCCTAGTGGGTGTATAGACTATCTGTTCCTTTGATATCTGCACTGTTCTGAGATTTTCCTGAGTCTGGCTTAAGCCCCTCTGATGTTAGAATTTAACCGATACATTTCAGATTTTCCACTCTATTTTATACTTGTTCTTATTTAATTTAAATTATATTGTTTTTTACTGCTAAGTACTTATAGCAGACACTTGTCATATGCTCCTTGTGTCTGACCCAACTCTAATGGATCATTAGTTATATCAATAACACTCTGTGTACCTTTATTTACATGTATAACTGCTCCTTGAAACCACTTTTGCAGCTTAACTTGTCATTGGAGTGAATGAGTTAAGCTGCAGAAGTGGTTTCAATGGGCAGTTATACATGTAAATAAAGGTACATAAAGTGTTATTGATATAACTAATGATCCATTAGTGTTGGGTCAGACACAAGGAGAATATGACAAGTGTCTGCTATAAGTACTTAGCAGTAAAAAACAATATAATTTTAAATTAAATAAGAGAATAAAGCTCAGTAAGTTTGCACTGTAACTTCCAATGGGTGGAGCTAAAGCCTTTTGACAGAATCAGTTTATGTCCTCACATTTCAAACAAATGTTCATATCTCTGGAATCATAAGGGTTATGAAAGAAGTGTAAATTGCAAACTCTTCAGCACAAACTATTTTTACAGGGGTAGTATTGTTTAGGTACTAGGTCTTAAGATGAATTTTATAAGTCACAGCAAACACAGTAACTATTACATTTATAATATTTTGTAAACAACTTATAATATCTCAGCAACCACTCAGGTTACACACATACTGCCAGCAGCATTTTATTCATCTAGCTGAGAGCTTTCATATGAGGCTAAGGAGTTTTGTCTGTGTTGCCTGGATTTTGAGATATTTTGGAAAAATGTGAAAATTATACCTATATAAATTTATATCATAAACCACAGTTAATATCTATTTACCGCTACTAGACAGAGGTCAAATATTAATGCATTTGAGTTTGCTATTGTGTAAGCTTTAACATGGAGTCTTTTAAAACCTTGTACATAGCATAATTTTGGAATTATTACTGCAAATATGAATAAGCAATATTTGACGCCTAGAGGTGTCAGTAGGAGTTAACTGCAGATGTGCCTGGAGGCGTTACTCGGATGTAGTGAGTTAGCAGACACAAAATGGAAATTTCAAGAAATGCATGTATTTTTAATAGATCATTAAATTACTCAACTTGGAGCTTTCTTTTTCTAGGTCTGTCTGCTCGATTTCCTGACTTTCATATAATACATAGATCATAGATGAGATCACTTCTTCAAACTCAAGTAATGGAGTGTGTTCTTTTTCAATCAGCTTATTCAGAGCTCGTGGATCAGTACAAATGTGAATCTCATCCTACTTTATAACAGCAACCATACTATTCTCACATTTTTTAATCATGTCTGTTTCCTAATGTCTCCTAATATTTCAATTAATTTAATTCCTGTAAAGTTCTAATCCTGAAAGCTACTGGTACTATCCTTGAACACGTACTAGTAAATTACCCAAGCCTGAAAATAAATCAGGAGAGACATGTGAGGTATCTTTGCTATAGGTCTGTACAGCAGTAGATGGCTCTGTGACTCTGTGACTGTTTCTATACTCTTAAATGTTGTATTTGTTCACTGTGAATATTCTTCACCACACCCAACTCCTCACAGGTAAAAAAAAACTGAAATATTAGGTGAGTTATCTTCCTGATCCAGTATTACTATATGAAACAGAATATTATACATTATAATTTTGTAGTCATCAGCTTTTTACCCAACTACTTTACTAGTAAAATATGCAAACTGATTCTCTTTCAATGTCTTTCAGCCCTAATGCTTTAAAAGCATTTCCTGCACTAGTTGTAGCAGTGTATAAATCAGCACTTTATTAAATTCTGAAGTTTTTCAAACATGTCTGACTACCTTGTCTCATTGTGTCCTTTCTCTCTCTTTTTACAGAATCCACTACTTCCATTGTAATAGTAGCAACAAACTTTTCATTCTCATGTTTTCCTCATTCAAATACAGATTATGTAAAACACTGTTATTTTGCTTTTACACATCTTTTTGAAATTAATCTGTCTACTACAATTTCTTCAAATCTGATTCAACGTTAATTAATAGGTTCATAGGTTCATAGGTAGATACTAGGCTATCTGCCCGAGGGCATTTATAAGCCTAGCCCGTAAGTGTCGGCTTTCGCTGCCCCATAAATTAGTTAGCTGCACCTCTGTCAAGCAGAGCCATAGACGTGATCCACTGGGTGTACTTTCTGTTTCCCATCCACTCGTCAAGGTTCTTCTTGAAGACTAATATTGAGGTTCTCTGTCTAATGTAATTAGGGATTTTGTTCCAAAGCATGGGGGAGTCTCTGTGACAAGAATATGTCCCTCCAGCATGTTCTATTTATTGTAGTGTCGAGGTTTAGCTCACTGGAGTGTGTGGCTCGTAGTGACTTGGATTTCTTTAGGTGGAGCATGTCCATCAATTCTGAGTTGATCATGGCTTTGTAGGTTAGGCAGAGATCACCTCTGAGCAAGCGGTATGCCACTGAGTAAAGCCGGAGTTTTTTCAGTCTGGCTGCATATGGCATATGTTTGAGGCCTGTGATCCTCTTGGTCTGGGACTGATGAGTGACGAGTACAGGGGCACTATTACCTCTTTATTTCTAGATGTGAACCCTTTAGTAATTAGATGGGCTACATTGAAGGATTTCCTAACTACTTTGGCGATATGATTGTCAAACGAGAGATTACTATCTACCTGATTCCCCAGGTCTCTTATTACCTCTTCTGAATTAAGGGGGCTGCCACCAATGTGGTAGTTCGTGGGTGTTTTGTTCTTCCCAAACGGGATGATTATGCATTTTTTGGCATTTAACTTGAGGCCATGACTTTGACACCATGTGTCAGTCTCGGTGAGGCCCTTCTGGAGAATGCTCATGTCAGCCCGAGTGTCAATTATGGTTCCCAGCTTGCAGTCATCAGCAAATTTGGTCAGCCATAGACCTTTTGTGTTTGCCTGTACTTCTGAGTAATATATGCCGAACAGTAGCAGGCCCAAGACTGAACCCTGGGGGACACCACTTGTGACCGGTTTAGATTCGGACATGGATCCCGCTATTCTTACCGTGTGGGTTCTGTCTGTAAGCCAGCTGGCAACCCATCTCGTGACATAGGGGTTTATGTTTAGTCTGATGAGTTTGTCCATGATACCCAAGTGAGGAATGGTGTCAAAGCCTTGGCAAGGTCTAGGTAGGCTGTATGAACCACCTTACCCTTGTCAATGGCTTTGGTGACTGTTTCAATGAAGTCAACCAGGTTCAGTAGGCATGATCTGCCTTTAACAAAGCCGAACTGAATCTATCTGCCAGGATGTTGGCGATGTCCGTAGGTTCTGTATATTTTGAACTATTTTGCACCAGCCAGGTGCATATCTGTGATTTACCACTTAGATCCTTTACATAGCCATAGAAGGCTTTGTGGTTATCTTTCAAATCCTTGGCTATCTTTCTTTCGAAATTTGCCTTGGAAGATTTTATAAGGGACTTAAGTTTTTTACTAATACTGGTCAGGGATGTCTTCCCTTCTTGGGATTTGCTTTTCTTCTGGACTAGTTTCCTCCTTCTATTGTATAGTTTGTTGATTGCCGGGGTCCACCAAACTGGTTTCCTTCTCGTGGAGGAGTAAGTCTTGTTTTTACTAGGGATGGCAAGATCCATACATCCTTGTAGGTGTTGATAGAGTGCATTTGTAAAGACTTCTGCATTTTGGGCAGAGTTATCCCTAGGTGTGGGGGGGTATGAAGCTACCCACCTCAGTCTTGAGCTGTGTGAAGTTGGCTTTGGGAAAGTTTTTCACTGAGGTTCCCTTGTGTGGGGGAGATGGTGGGGTGTGGACATCCAGTGTGATTAGTTTATGGTCAGATCTAACCAGTGACCGGTTTACCTCCAGTGTGGAGCACCTGTCGCTCATGTTGGTGATGACCAGGTCTAGTATGTTTCTACCTCTGGTTAGGGAGTTTACCAGCTGATCCAAGGCATTTGAGTTGATAAATTCCAGGAATCGCTGGGCCTGGGAGTTAGTACTAGAGTAGTTTTCCCAGTTGATGGAGGGATAATTGAAATCGCCCAATATCAGGGTGTTTTGTAGGACCTTAATGTTTTCCAGTATCTCCAGGAAGGTCGAGTGTTGATCCTGGGACATGGAGGGTGATCTGTAGCAAGCCACAAACTGCATTTCAGTTTTGCCTTGTGTTAGCTGCACATGAATGATCTCTGTAGTATCGTGTTGTGCCATTAACCTGGATGTGTGGGTATCCTTGATGAATATGGATACTCCCCTTCCTTTTGTTGCTCGGTCCTTGTTCTGTGGCCAAAATGTGTGGTATGAGTTGTATCCAGGTAGTGCTGGGGTGCTCTCTGGAGCCTTAAACCAGGTTTCTGTTACTGCACAGATGTCAACATTTTCCCATACTGAGGAGTGCTTCGAGTGCGTGCATTTTGAGATTTAAACTCCTGGCATTGAGTAGCATAACCCTCATTTTCTTGTTTTTTGTGCTGGTTATGGTGGTCTGTTTGACTTTTGGGCCTTGCCTAAAAAAGGCACAATGGGGACAGCAAGAGCCTTAGCCAGTATTTGAAAGCCTAGGGGTGACAGGTGCAAGCCGTCTCTTGCGAAGCAACGAGGCTCGTTGAGCATGTCATCCCAGGCTGACAGATACTAGAATCCTTTTGAATGACACCAGAAGTTTAGCCAATTGTTGAAGCTGATAATTTTTTCTTTATACTGTGGTATCATTCTTGGTGAGGGCAGAATGCTACTCAGGGTCAGGGTCATACCCGCCTGGGTTACATGATCAGAGAGCTCTTCCATGTCTCTTTTCATATAGTCCAGGGAGGTACGTCTCAGGTCATTCACACCAACATGTATGATGACAGAGTCATATTTGTACTTGTTCTGGAGTGACCTGAGTGCTTGTGTTATTTGGCGGATTTTGGCTCCTGACAGGCAGCTTACCGTAACCTTCTCCTTGTCAAGTCTGGTGAGTGGGACATCAGTGTGCCTGACTATGGAGTCTCCTATTACTAGTGTGTTAGGTATGCTATTTGGCCTTAAGGGCTGAGAGTATGCGGCACACTGATTTTGTGGTTTATGTGTTGTTTGGTTGGTGATGTGATAAGTTCTTATTAGACATATAGTGACCCTAACACACAAGGCTTGAATGTCAACTGTGGTGTATTCCATTTGGGTCTCATGTTTATCTTTAATTAATTATTAATTAAATTCTTATCCAAGGGGTCATTTTCAGCTACAGTCTTGTTACAAAATAAGTAATGCATGTGCATGTTATAAAGCAGAAGAAACATAATGTAACATTACAATTTTGCTGTAGGGGTAATTCAAAACAAAATGGTACAGCATTTTATAGCCACCTGGTCGTGTAAATATTGGCCATAGGTAATTTGCTCACTGAGGATGTGACACCCTGACCCCATGTACAAAATGAGAAAAGGAATGCTGAGACTGATTATGTAGTTTAACAAAAGCATCTTCTAGTGAGACAGCTGGAGTTTACACTTCAACTGGGCTTTAAAAAATATTTTCTACTTTGACAGTTGCACAGAAGTGATTTTCATTGTTAAGATTTGACATGAACTGAAAAAGAGTGGTTAGGAACTTGATGTTCAGAGCAATTGCATTCCATAGTTTAGGGCCCCAGTAGAGGAATACCCTTACTACACACACACACACACACACACACACACACACACACACACACACACACACACACACACACACACATGCAATTACATATTCTCAACATGTGAAGGCTGTTTTACCATTTTGTCCATTTATCAAGGTTGCAATATAAATCACCTTTTACCATCTTACAGTCTCAAAATGAGACAAGTCACAGCCTGTCCTTCTCCACATCACCAACAGCATCCATCGCCATTATAGTCCATCCTCTCTATCTGTGCCATTGCCATACTGAGAATCCATCTTACTTACCTTAATCCACAAACTTTACTTGCAGGTCCCAGACTATGAGTGGAATCTGTATACATCTAACTTTTTTTTTCTTTTTTTAAAAGACCATCTTTATTTCAAGTATCCAAACAGACAAACAGTTCATGCAGTCTTAATGTGTTGTGTACCTTTCTTGTAATATTGATGTGCTCTTTACCATCATATCATCTCAGTTGTTTCCTGTACAGCATCAATTATTTATATTCATTATAATATAATATCATGCATTCTGTTTTATTTGGTTACTAAAATAAATACTTTGGGTAAACATTAACTCTTCAACACCTAAAATCATACATAACTCTGTAAACACTCAACTTAATGGCCTGACTCTTCCTAATTATATGCCATTTCAATCATTAACTGCTATACATCTGCACCAGCTTCTTCTCTGTTTTTGCCTTTTATTATTTGGTCCTCTGTAGGTGCTTTTTATTCATCTGTGTGGTTTTTATTGTCATTTGTGTACATTGTTCCCATAGTTGTGCTATTCTTGGCATCTGTATTCAAGACAGGCTGTGTGCAGGTCCCAAGCAAGTTGGCTACTAACTACAAACTGTGTGACGCCTAGAAACAAAAAACTTCTTGTTTAATATACACAATCCTTATTTTTGTTGTTATTCTTGATCAAGGCCTATCCATTTGCAAAATTAAAAATTACTCCTATGGATTCTATGTTTTGATGAGATTTATTATATTGTGTTTTATATGTCTGAATTCCTACATTTACAGGCTTTCTGCTAGTTCTACTAATTCACTGATTGAAGGAGCTCTTGGCTCTTCCAAAGTAATTACCTTTTTGCCAGTAGTAAACCAATTTTTGCCAATAGTAAACCAATCTATATTAATCTGTTTTTATTTATATATATGTTAGTTATACATTATTACATGTTTTACACACACACACACACACACACATATATATATATATATATATATATATATATATATATATATATACATATATACTATATATATATATATATATCCATATTATTATTATTATTATTTATTATTATAAGTGTTATGGGCCTCAGTTCTAACTCCTGTGAAAAATATTTCTTTTGCTAATTGCATTTCCTCCTCTTCCGAAATCTGCTTCAACAAGTGTTCTACCTCTTGTCTGAAGTCTCTTACTCTATTGCACCACTAAAATACACGTGACAGGGCTTTCTGTTGTTGCACCTGCAAAACAATTCGGTATTATTTGCTACCTTTGGCATACATATTACTTTCTCCCAGTATCTT
Source organism: Protopterus annectens (assembly GCF_019279795.1). Classification (NCBI taxonomy): domain Eukaryota; kingdom Metazoa; phylum Chordata; order Ceratodontiformes; family Protopteridae; genus Protopterus; species Protopterus annectens. The sequence goes on along the minus strand of NC_056730.1, from coordinate 959,330,569 downwards.
CCTGTAATTTCTTTCTTTAAAAAGGATGCCCATTTTGCTCTTTCCTGCTTAATTAATCTTTCTTTAAGAAATACAAATTATTTTGCTGTATTTGCCATCAGTCGTTTATTTTGCACTTCTCGCTTCCTCACTTCTACCTACCTTTTTAATGAGGGACAATGATCCTTGTCAATTTTAATACAATTAGTTTCCTTCACCTGTCTGTTTAATCCTTTGTATTGTAGTCTTTGCCATTCTGGTAAATTATATCTAACCATTGTCTTGTCCCATCTCAGTACTCCTCCCCCCATTGAGGAGTTGGTCCTAATGGTGTATCATGTCTTAAGTTCCTGTCAGTGCAAGCCTATCTTTGTCACTTTTCTTTGTGTCTATCAGTAGTATGTATTGCTTCCATTTCTTTAGTGACTCATTCGAGAAGAGTCTAAGTCTGATTTTAGGTTTTGCAGCAGTGGTGAATTAAAGTTCTTTCCCTTGAAAACCCACATCATTTCCAAAAGGTCCAAGTCTCTGATTTCAGGGCACATCTCTAGCAGCATCTCATTTAATTTGGTCAAATATCTATTATTTTGATATTTTACACAGAAAGTTATAACAGTTGCTTTAATACAATAATCTTGATCGGGAACACTCATTCCACAACTCATTCTCTAGGAATCATCAGCGTCTGCCATGGCACTCTAACTTTTTTAAACTGCCATATAAATTTCTTTATCTATTTCTCTCTTGCTATCTTTTCTTTTCATAGGCCTCCAGAAAGCTTATGCCAAGTACAGCACCTGAAATAATACCTGCCAGTTTTTTTATCTGCACACTTTGGTCCATTTCTAGTCTTAACTTTTTCCAGCTTGATGTTATTCTTTCTTTTTTTTTTTTTTTGCATTACTTTCAACATAGTAATTCCTTCTAACATCTTTTACCTCCTTCCTTAACCATATGCCTAGATATTTCACCTCACTATATTTCCACATATCAAGGTATCCATTCTATTACGTAGTTAAATGTCTAAGGCTTGTATATTATTTATGTTTATCTTATACCCATGTCAAGGCACTGTTTTTTTAACTCCATTCTGTTGGGTAATTTAACGTCTAAGGCTTGCATTTTATTTATGTTTATTTTATACCATGATAGAAATCCAAAGCTCTTTAAAATCTCACATAGTTTTGGTTGATCCTTGTCCAGTTGCCCCACTGTTATCAGAATATTGTGGCAAAAATCAACAACTTTAAGTCTAACTTCCCCCACATAAACATGTGGACTAAAATTAAAATATGTCTTTTCAAACACCTGCACTATCTGGAATGCCCACAGAGATACCAATATGTCAATATTCTACAGATTGCTAAGAGGTGACCTGTGTCTGGCGTACAAAGCATGCTATGACCCAATACTACACAGCAGCAAGTCAAATGCCATCAGAAATACTTGGTCTAGGGATCTAAACTTTTTCTGCAACCTCAACAGAATGGTTTGGAGGGACAGGTATATCTCGCAGAAGTTACTTCTGCTGTGGAACAGACTCCCTAGCCACATAAATCATAGTTCATCCCTGTCCATTTTCAAGTGCAACTTAGATCTATGGATGGGAAACAGAGCATTTACCCCAGGACTGCCCTCTGTGCTACTAATAGACAGCTGCACCTCTTAAATGCTTTATCCCATGCATGGGTCTCCTCAAATTATCTATTGTAAGATCCCAGTTATTCTTATTAGGGGTAATATATAATTATTGACCATGGGATGGGGAAGGCCAATCTTTACCCCATGCTGGCATCATTGACAATTGGCTCACCAACAGAACACACTCTGTCAAAATTGCTGACTCCACCTTCACCAGTAGAGTACCACAGGGATCTGTGCTGGGCTCCTTACTTTTGGCATATATTTCTCAAAAGTCCAGGCCAAAGTAGATGGCCTTTGGTTCAACAAGTTTGCTGATGATTACAAACTGGGGGCAATCACTGAGTCCCCCAACAATGTCAATATATTACAAAAAGTGATAACAGAAACAAATGATTTGTGCCAAAGCCATGGTCTTAAACTAATGCATTATTATTCCCTTTGGCAAAATGGAATCCCATACAAATTAAAATATTGACATCACTCCTATGAGTTCCAACTCAGTGGTGCAAGACTTGGGAATACAGGTTGATAGCATAAGGAACTTCATCACCAAGTTTCCACAGTGGTAAGGAAAGCCTTCTACTTAGCCCATTTCATAAACAAGGGCATAACATCCAGGTCAAGGGATGTTATAACTACACTGTACTCGACCCTCATCAGACCACTAATAGAGTATAATGCACCGTTTTGCATGTACCTCACTAGACACCTGCAGCAGCTGGAAAAACCTCAGAGATTTCTAACTAAGAAAATACAGGGACTCCAAACCATGATCTGCATGGACAGGCTTAAAGCCCTGTCACTTTACTCTGTATCTTATAGGCTACTGAAAGGTGACTTGTCCCTGGCCTATAGGGCAATCTCCAACCCTGCCCCAATGGAAGTGTTGCACATCCACAAGTCAAATGGCACAAGAGTCACTAGCTCTAGGGATCTTAACCTAGCTTGTGAAATTAACAGATCATGCTGGAGAGACAGATATGTCTCCCAGAGACTGTTGCTTCTCTGGAATAGACTCCCTATTCATGTAAAACAGAGCTCCTCACTGACCGTATTCAATTGCAACCTAGATAATTGGATGGGAGACCACAAACTCACCCCTTGAGTGACACCCATGTCCCTCATGGACAAGGGTAGCTGCTGTTGATCACAGTGTTGCTCTGTTCATAAATTTGTTCTGTGATCTACCAAAGAAAGAACAAATGGGGATATTTGGGATTAACACGGCTAGGCTTGTAAAGGCTCTAGGGCCACTAGCCAAGAAACCTCTTATGAACCTATGAACCTATGAATCTAACCAAATGGCATAGGTTATTTGAGTACCAAGAGGGAAATTGGTTAGGCTTAAAATGACCCACAAGGGCAGCTAGCCTAGTACTTACCTATGATCCTATAAACACAGATATAGTTAGGTTTCTTATCTTTTCTTCGATGTTCCAAATATAGGGTGAATATAACTGGTGATGAATGACATCTCTGCCTGGTCCCATGTGTTATAGCAAACTGATCAGATAGGCTGGCCTTTACTTTCACCTGAGCTCTGGATCTTTCATATATTGTCCTTTGAAAGTTTTCACCTGAGCTCTGGATCTTTCATATATTGTCCTTTGAAAGTTTTCACCTGAGCTCTGGATCCTTCATATATTGTCCTTTGAAAATTTAACCATCCCTCTGTAAAGTTCATCACATCCAAGACCTAAAAAAAACTTCCATTCTACTCAACTGAAAGCTTTGTAAGTGTTTAAACAACATGTTAAATCTACTAGAACAAAACGCATCTTGGATTATTAAGATAGTGTGTATCAGGTTGTCTGACATCCTCCTCTTTTCTATGAAACCTGTTTGATGTAACAAAAGTAATCCTGGGGCTATATTATTCAGTCTCTTTGCCATTATAGTCATAAATACCCTATATTCATGATCTGGTACTGTTACAGGGTAATATGAGTTTACCAGTTGTGTGTCATTACCCTCTTTATAAATGGGAGATATTACTGCTCATTTCCAGTAAGCTGCTACTTCACTTTTGTTTAATATTTGGTGAAATAATTTCTTTCAAATCTTGAGCACATTCTCCCTTACAGGTTTCCACACATCTATTGGTATTCCATCTACTTCCAGGGATTTCCCTTTTGTCTGTTTCTTTAACACTTCAGTGAGCACCCATTGGTGATCTCATTTGTCAGTTCATGGGTTTGTCCCCCGACATTCTTTGGAGATTTAAATTATCTAGGTACTGCTTCATTGATTGCAACTTACCATCTTGCCTCTGCTTCAACTAATATAGACTTGTAAAGTATTCTGCCAGGATTTACAAAAGTATGGGGGTCTATGTTTCCCTTTCCACTATTAATTCTTTAATGCAACTATTGCGCTCGGTGTCTTATTGCCTTAAACATGGTGCTAATGCTCTCATCCTTCCTGGAGTGCATTGACTCGCTCCTCATCAGTAGTTTTCCTGCTTCTATGTCTTGAATATTTTGCTTTAGGTCTGTTATTCTAATATTTTCATTCTCAGTTTTATTATTTCCCTTTGGTTGTAGTTGCCTTATTTGACCAACATATTCATGTTTAGTGGTCCTTTATTTAATATTATTCCTATTTTCCATAATCCTTAGTCTTTTAACTTTCTTTGCTTTACATCGTTCATATCCCTCCACGGTAATCTGCTCCAGAATAATAATCTGGTCCCAAAGAAGCTTTTTGACCCCTTCTACATATTTTTCCTGCTCTAACTTATATACAAGAAATCCTCAACACTTTATTTTTGTGTAACTGTCAGAAACCTTTAACTCTGCTCTTAAAAAAAAAACAAAAAAAACAAAACAAAAAAACAAAAAAAAAACAATGGTCTGAAAATACTAATGGTCCCATCCCCATCTTTTTAATTTGTCCGGCATGTTCATTTGAAATTAATGCTTTAGCTATTCTTGACCATATTTTATGCCTGACTGATTACTATATAAAGTCATGTTCATTTAAAATGAACCCTTTAGCTGTTATTGACCATGTTTTATGCCTGTCTGATTAATATATACATTAATTTCCTGTCTCACCTCTGTTGTTGACCAACCACTTCCTCTAACCCCATCTGTTGCAGTAGTTCCTTTGAATTCTTTTCAGCTTTGCTCAGCTTTCTTTTGTTCTCTGGGCCTTGAGTGTCAGCTAAAACATATATTCAGTTTCATTCTCATTTAATAATCAAATAACTGTCATAAAGCTGTATAATGTCAGCTATTATTAATATATTTCCTGGAATTTCACCCCAGGGGTATATAAACAACAACAACAACAAAAATTAATCATTTGTACATATCTACCACTTTGACCCTCCACTTTACCTGGCACATGTATGTAGAATTGCCACCTTAGCAATATTACTGTTGCCTTACATCCACTCCTGTGAACACTGAATCTGCCATTAGCATAAATCCTCTCCTGTCAAGTTTCTGATGCCTTCATGTGTTAAGTGTGTTTCCATTAATGCTATGTCCGCCATTCCCTCTTTAATGCAGCCAGAATTATTTCTCTTTTGATGGGATTGGTCAATCCATTCACACTCCAGCTCAACAACACAATGTCACTCATTGAACTAAATTCATTGTTAAGTATGCCTTGTTATTAATGCCTGAGAAGCCTCATCTCTTTCCCTTTTCCTGAAGACCTTTGTGTTATCATCTTTTACTTTGTTTCCCTTTTGGATTTATTTTCCATCAGGCAGTCTTTATTTTCATCCTCTATTTCTGTTTTTCTCCTGCTTTGTATTCACCTTTCCCCTTATATCATTCCCCTCCCAGTAATTTTTATTCAAGTTATTAGCACCTGGAGTTCTTATTCCTACTTTTGCTGGCAGCCTAAAACAAATATAAACCACATAAAGCAAATATATGTACAAAACTAGACAGACTTCTGCTAGGGCATGAACCCAAATTCATATCCATGGTTCCAGCCCAGATTTATCCAGACATATACAGCTTCTCTTCCTTTGCTGTCTCTTGTATCATCATGTCATACTGAACTCCCCCATCAGTTGCTGCAGAAATTGTACAGTGCAATAAGTCAATATCATCTCAAGTAAACCATCTTTCTTAAATACTTTTTCATTGGTTATTTAATCACACCCATTTTACCTTGCTTATATTATCCAGTGAGGTTGCCTTGCTAAAAGATGGACTTTATTAGTGTTTATGTACATGCATGGAAATTCACTTTCTAGAAAAATGGGTTATTTAAGCCCCCTCCCCTTTTCACATCCATACCTCTACATAGTCAATAGTCTGTCGTTACCTTGATAGAGTTTTACCTACCACTATTACTGTCCCCAACACTGATTTGGCCTCTGATTTTCAGGCTGAAATCGTTGTATAATTGTTGGGCAATTTCTGACTTTCCTTTCAGCAGCTGACATTTCCTAAAGAGTAGATATAACTTCCTTAGTCTGTTGTTGATGCTTTCCTGCCTGTCCTGTTCCTCCACTGATCCTTGGTCCTGCATCATGGTTCAAGATACATTTGAATTATCCATCAGATGCTGTCCCCCATCCTCTAGCCAATGGAGAGCTACTTTGGGCCTTCTATTGTTCTAACCTCTCTAGCCAGGGTAAAATGGTTTGAACTGAATCCCCTTTTATCACCATCTTAATTACAGCCCTCTTTCAACTAGTTACCAGTTAATGGTCTTGGTCGCTAAACAGCCAGGATTTGTCATAGATCAACTTCACTTCTAGTTTCCAAATCTGAATTAAAGAATGAAGCAATGGGTTCAGGTTGTCTCAGGGAAAAATCCAGGATTAAAAAATCTGGCAGCTTTGTTATAATAAATTAAAAAATGGAAATCCAGCAGTCCCATGCAAACAGTAACAACTGGTTGATTGGTTGAATATTTAATCACAAACAATTGGTAGTTTTAAAACTTTTCTTCCTATAACTTGGGACTTCTTCAGAACATAATCACAAAGGTATGACCAATTTAAATAAGAAATGAAGATGCATAAACATCATTTAATCAATTAAATTCAAATAAATTTAGAATGACAGTTACATAAAAAAGTAATAATTTGAAAAAAAAGACCAGTTATTTCTTATAATCTTTTTTTATTAGTTAATCATTTTCATTGTGTAGAACTGTTGTAACATTTTCATCTTGGTGTATTAACCCTACAGCTAACCTTTGGTGGTATGTAGCTATCTAAAAAGGGGATATATTTCAATCCTCTATCCCTGGGCACCTCATCATGTATCTCATTCAATAATTCTTGGGGAAAAACCTCTCACAGTAACATTTCACACATTATTTTTTATCTGTATCTTAAATTGTTCATCTTTAGATACAATTCTTGCCACTCATAAAAACTGCCCCTTAACCAAATTCCTTTTACCCTTAATGGTATCTAAGTATGAAAATGTTATGTCAATTCTACACAATGACAACAGTTCACTAATAAAAAAGATTATAAAAAATAATCGGTCTATTTTTAAAGCAGATGATATTTTTAGGATTGTGGGGGATACCTCACAATTTGTCTCCAAGATCGATAAAAATATAAAGAGGATTTTAGAAGGAAATATAACTGAATCAATGAATGTGAATGGGGGGGTGGGTACTTCTTACTGTAACCACAACGTGTGGGAAGTGCAACCTGTGTCATTATATTATTGATAAAGAACTTATTGTTTTGAACAATTACTGCCACTATACAATACCTTTTACAAAAGGTAATTGCAACATGAGAGTTTCATTTATATTGCAATATACAATAGATGCCAATAATTCTACACTCACAAAAATGAAAGGAGTTTGGGTAAATAATTGGCAAACACTTGTATGATATCAGGAAGGGGGACAAAACAATGCTCTCTCTAAACTTTCCATGGAATGTGAGGGTTTTGTGAAATCTGAATTTGGAATTTAAAAAAAATACCCCTAGCTGCCAGAGGTGGGCAATGTGAAATAAGAATAGAACACACAGAGCGTTTGTGACAATTTAAAATGAATGCCACCACACCCCCTGGTCTCAATGATCAAATTTCAGTTTAGCCTGCTTTAAAGATGAGAGCAGCAACATTATGACTGAGTTTGGAACCAACTTTTAGGAGTTGTTTGTCCATTTAGTACGTTATGGATTAAAATTATTAAATGTAGTTTTTGTTTTTTTATTTCATATTGTTACATTTTTCTTTCTTTTTTATGTACCTGTCATTTTAAATGCATTTGGATTTAATTGAATAATCAAAGTTTATGCATACTCATTTCTTACTTAGATCAGTTGTAACTGTAATTTTGTTCTGAAGATATCCCAAGTTGTAGGTATGAAAGAGTTAAACCTCCCAATTGTTTGTGGATTAAAATATTCAACTAATCAACCAGTTGTTACTGTTTGCAACTGTTGGATTTCCATTGTTTTATTTATTATAAAAAAGTTGTCAGATTTTTTTAGTCCTGCATTTATCCCTGAGAGAATGTGAGCTCATTGTTTTATTTACCGATTTTTGTATAGAGTTGTGTGGTATACACACCAATTTTGTGATTCCAAATCTGATCAAGAATTATTTCTGTTTGTTGATCTGAAAGTGCAGTATTACCTATTGGTGCTTATGATGGTTACCTGAGACTCACATTGTCCTGTGCAGTCTTTCAGTTTTATGATAATCTACTAGCATTTTGTCCATTCTGCTAAGGTTTCTGCTACAAATGAGTCACAATAATGACTGTCTAGTCCTGGTATGCCACTCAGGTGTACATTTTTCCTTCAGGCATGATCTTCTGGTCTCTAAAGTTTCCATCCATCACATGTAGTTGTGCTTCCAAAGCCTCACGTTGTGGCCTTTGCTGCTCAGATTTTGGAAGGTATCATAAATGAGAGCTGTGTGATTGCTTAGGACTGATTTTATTTCTTTATTATGGTCTTGTGTACCCATCATATATTGTTTTCTGACATTGCCTTTATTTTTTAATTTCCCCCAATACATTTTTCAAGATTACATGCTCTTTCACGTTGTTTTCCCTCATTTTCTCCATGCTGCTTTCTATCATGGCAGGTAATATTCAAGTGGCCATTTTACTGTTCTCTCCTTTGTTCCTTTTTTCATCAATTTTTTGCTCCTTACAGACATACAGCCACTGTTGGAACTCCTACAACTGTTACCTTTTATCTTCCTTATTGAAATTTTGTACCACTTATAACGATTTTGCTATTTATTGTTCCTGCCAAAAAGAGAAGAACTGGTTTGCTCTATGGTGTAATTCCAGAAGTCCCTGTATACCTTTAACGTTGTGCTGTACTGTACCACATTTCCTACTATCCATTTATGTATGTTTCCCCTTAATTCCATTTTTCCCTTAAATTGTCCATATAATTCTTAGATTTCCTTTGGAGAAGACTTTAAAAAAACACTCTACAGCTGACTTTCTTAACATTCCTAACTGCTTGCACTGACAGAGTCTGCCTCATCCAATCAACCATTCCCAAAATGAACTATCTTTTTCTGAGTCCAATTCTCTCATTTTGATTTTACCTTTGGTTTCCTTCTTTACAACATGACTGACACTTTCTAATCCTTTCCTCCTCCATTCCCCCATAGAAGAAGCTGGTCATCTGCAGCAATTCATGAGTTTTCCCACCAACTCTCTTCTTTCAACTTTCTCATTGAAAAAGCTACCTACTGCACTGGCTGCCTCCAAGTTTGCATTTGAAGGCCATAAAAAATATTTGAGGCATCCCATTTCCTTTTCTCCTTCTGATGTATATGCACATAATCCAAAGTGAAGAAATCAGGGTGAGCATTCCTTGTTCCCATAACTTTCCATACTCCTTATTTAAACCAACAATATACCAACCTTAGCAGCAATTGCAGAACAGTAGAGGTCAGATATTTCCAATTCTTTTTTTTTTCTCAGCCCTTTTAATCTACCTGTCCTAATCTTACTTCTATTTTTCCCTTCACATAAATCTGCCACAGCCCTATGCAGCTTGTTGATATAAGGATTGTTGACCCTCACAGGTATACAGTGCATTACATATAAAAAGTACCATCATCCTCAGAGCATTAATCCAGACAACCAGCATACCGATCTTTTCCTTTCAGCCCACCAAGATTCATATTTGATTTAAAAGCCCCTGATACGTGTTCTTCACTATTCTTCCTCAAATGTCATGTATATTCTGTCTAATGTATTTTAATTCATCTCTCCAGTGGCTATTATGCTCCCTGAGAAGTCATTCTATCTTCATTATTTCCATTTAGAAAATCTTAACAACCATTGCCTTCTCTCTATGAGTTAAAAAATATCTTACCTCACCTCTTGATTGCCTTGTCCAATTGATTTGTGATGGGCATGTAATCATCTAGAAAAAGCCAACTCTTGGCCTAGCTTGATTTTATTTTATTATATTTGTCATGGTAAGCACCGAACTCAGTGAACCTTTTTCAGATTCATCCCGGGAGCACTGTCTGGTTAAGATACTTGCTTATGGTCACACCGTTAGGCAATGAAGGCTGAAAGAATCAAACTGTGGACCAACAGACCTCAGAAAGCTTCATGTTAATAGCCTCTTATACCCTGTAACATCTGCCAGCCCACAACTAGCTCACATAAATCTCTTCTGGCTCGTTATGTTAGAACTTCAATAGCTAGTAAGTGTAAGTGTGGTGACAGTGTGACCATTTGCTTCAGCTCCTCCCTAAAACTTCATTTTCCTGGACAAGTTTACATCAACTGGAATATAAATGGGGGGACACTGTCCTTATCTTGCTGAACAAAATGTGCCCTTGCTTCAATCACTGCCACTACCCTAAATGAAAAAAATTTCAGGACCTTCTTTTTGTTAAAGCATAACCTACTTTCCATGGTTGAAACCTCTTGGCTTCCCTAAGCAATAAAACAGTGCTACACAGGCCAGGAAATGTTGGACAACTAAATAGTTTTTTTAGTGTTTTCATCTCTTGAGTTTATTGAGACATCAAATAAATAAATAAATAAATACCAGCTTCTCAGGTTTAAATATTATTTTTAAATTTTACATTGTGCTGGAAATTATCCAATAGAAAAATGCCACATAAAAACATACAAAATGCAAAGTACTGTAATTCTAAAAATTAATATACACAATTTAAATAAAATATTACAAAAATAGTTTGTTTCTTTTTTTCTGAAGACATCTGAAAAAAAATCTCAACGGATAAAAGCAACATCCATTCTGGATTGGGTCTATTTGTGGGCATAAAGCTTTTTCAGTTCATTATTTCCATTTGTTTTGGGATTGTACTACTTGTTTGGTATGGATTTGACAAGCATCATCAGGGGCTTATTGTCTGATAAGAACGATTTACAAGTATTTGGTTTAGGTGATATTATTCAAGGACTTTCTGAACCCAACATACATGATCTGTCAACCCAATGTAAGCTTGCTTTTCAAAGACTAACCAAGGAGATGAAAGGGCTTAGAAGTAATGTTTGGCATCTTAAATTATTCAAAGCATATCGAACCAAAGGCATTGCCCCTAGGGGCTTAAGAGTTAGGTTACAACCTTTGGTTTATCAGGCTGATGATACTCTGTTGGAGGAATGGGGCAAAATCCAACAGAACACATCTATGGGTTTTGTGGAGGCACTAACAGGTTATTATGAATGGACAGTTGAAAATGGGATTAAGGTAGTGGAAGATATTTGCCTTGGAATCAACATTTTTGAAACTTTACCCAGTTATAGGGAAGGATTGGATATATTGGGTTCTGATTTATTATCTTTAGAACAACAACTAAAGGATAAGAAAATGAAAAAAATCCAATGGGATGTAGTTGACTATCAGAAAGGTCAGCTTTTCATGCCATATAAGAGCCCCTTGGCATTGAGGAATCTGAATAGAATACTACCAGCGAGGCATAAGAGACCCAAAACTATCCTCAAGAAAACACATAATACAGTTAGTTTTACTTCTGGGGAAGATTCATCTTCTGCTACGGATGTTGATGGCAACCCCTTTCTACAGTTACCAACACTGAAAAGATGCAGCACGGGTCACCCTTTAGGGCTAGGTCCAGATGAGGGGGGAGAAAACAAAGACAGTCCAAACACTTTGGAGGAGATTCTCAAGGTGATGACCAAATGTTGAGTGAATTTAATAATATGCATAATATTTCTTCTGTGGAGCATTCTCAGGCCCAGATTTCTGTACTCAATAAAGGTCTAAGTTATGTTCCTGGATTTTTTGTGATTGAAGATTCATTTGCATCTAACGTTATTGTCTTTTGTAGATTGATTAATCTTAAAATACATATTGATTCTAATACTGGTGGTAATGAGGTTAGATCTTTTAAATTTTAACCATCCAGATTTATGCCTCCGATGTCTAGTCAGGTGTCTCTATTCCAATCCTTCGTCCTCAAAGATCTAGATTACAATTTTAATGAGCATGATATTTTTCATCACAATCTCTCAAAGATTGAACAAACAGCTTTGGAGGAGTTAAAAAACAATAAAGATTTGGTCATATTATCAGTTGACAAAGGGGGCACGATAGTAGTTATGAATTGGGATGGTTATTATCAGGAGGCACAGAGACTGCTTGGGGATGCCAGGCACTATATGCCCATGCCCCTTGATCCAACCAACAAATTTAAACTTTAAATTAATAGGTTCCTATCTCAGGGACAACAGGAGGGCATTATTACACAATCGGATGTTTATCATCTTATGGTCAAGGATCCCAGATTACAATATATCTACTTTTTACCAAAGATACATAAGGATCCTTGTTGTCTGCCAGGGAGACCAATTGTTTCAGGGAGGGGCAGTTTAACTGAGCCCTTATCTGAATCTCTTACTCTCTATCTGAAACCTCTCCTGGCTTGTATTAGATCACGTATCCAGGATACCACCCAATTTCTAGGTATCATCTCCAATACTCAGTTGTTACCAGGTTGGCTTCTTTGCACATTAGATGTGACCGCCTTATATACCAATATTCCACATTGAGCAGGGCTATTGGCCTGCAATATTGGTTGGACCAAAGTTCTTTATATCCACCAGGTTTTAATACTCTTTTGGTATGCATGACAGAACATGTCCTTACAAAAAATGTGTTCTACTTTCACGGACAATGTTATTGGAAGTCACAGGGCAAGGCAATGGGGGCAACCTTTGCCCCCATTTATGCAGATTTGTTTATGGTAAAAACAACGTAAAAAACTCCTGTTAAGAGATGAACGCTCCTGGTTTCAAAACAAGTGTTAATATATAAAGACAACAAACTGGAGCGAAATGACCTCAGTAAAATGACATTTCCAAAGGCACACAAAAGAGTTATTCAACTCAATAAAAATAGCGTTCCAAAGGCACTGAAAGGTTATTCAACCCAGTAGAAACAAAAGTTCACACTTTTCCAGTCCAGTAACCACGCACAACGACATATAATCCAAACGAAATATTTATTTGAGCTAGCAAACAGTAAGCGCTTTCACCATAGGGCTTTTTCAAACTTCAACAGTAGCATTTGAGATTAGGCAGTTTATATACATAAGGGAAGAAGAATCTGCTAAGAATGGCAATGATAATATTAGGCTATCCCTATTCTTCTCGAGAGATGTAGATAGTATCAGGGAAATTGTTCGTAAGCACTGGGAAATCCTTGAATTGGATGATGATATATCTAAGATAGTGGGTGATGGTCCATGTTTTTCCTACAGAAATAAATCTAATTTGAAAAGGACATTATGTCATCATCCTTTAATTAGACAAGGCAATGTGCCTATGAAAGATTACAATACTACACCATGTCTAGAATGTAATCAATGTCAATACATAGATAACAGTGATAGATTTATACATCCATCTACACAAAAAGTTTATAAGTTTAATACTGGGACTAGTTGTACGAGTACTAATGTAGTATATATTGCCAAATGTACGTGCTGCCCAGTATTTTATGTAGGCAAGACCTGTAGGCAACTCAGGGAGCGTATTAGAGAACATGTATATAGTATTAGGACTGCTTCTGAGAATAATGCCTTAGCAAAACATGTAAGGAATACAGGACCAGGTCATCTATTTAACTTCAAGGTGTTACAACAGGTTAAACCTGGTATTAGAGGTGGAGATATAGACTCTTACCTGCAGGAATGTGAACTTAGATGGATTGTCCGCCTAAGAGCTGACAAGTTTCCAGGCATAAATGATAAAGTACAAGTGAAACCTTTACTACGCAGGAAAAGGTTGGCTAGGCCTAAATCATGAATTAATCTGCCTTATAGCCCTCTATCACAAGCTTTATATCATCAGACCCTAGACCTTTAGTTGTAGTTTATTGTCTATGCTCCAATGCTCACATTATATATACATGCACACACTTCCAGCCTACTCATTATGCATAAACTTTTATATGCACTTTTCATTACCTGCTTAGTTTTTAAATATGAGCTAGGAATACATTTTCATCATATGTCCTTTTATGTGTTTATTCCCTATTGGTATGACTACTCATATCTCAGTATTGTGTTTTTAACTGTGATTTTCATATGTATTTTTATATGTATTTTATATATTATATTATATATATTTTATACTTTCCTTATTTATTTATTGTATTATCATTAAAGATATTTATGATTAGAAATTAATTGAAGTTATAAAGTTATAGGGGCTACTGAATTAAATAGTATTACAAGAATTCTGTGTATGTATAAATGTTACCTTATTCAAGTTTCAACACATGCTTTATAAGGATAGGTTTGGTTTGCCCTTAAATGATTCAAATGAGATGGATTTTAACTAATTAATCAATTAACTTGATTTGATTGTACTAATGAACTTCTTCCCTTATGTATATAAGCTGCCTAATCTCAAATGCTACTGTTGAAGTTTGAAAAAGCCCTATGGTGAAAGCGCTTACTGTTTGCTAGCTCAAATAAATATTTCGTTTGGATTATATGTCGTTGTGCGTGGTTACTGGACTGGAAAAGTGTGAACTTTTGTTTGTACTGGGTTGAATAACCTTTCAGTGCCTTTGGAACGCTATTTTTATTGAGTTGAATAACTCTTTTGTGTGCCTTTGGAAATGTCATTTTACTGAGGTCATTTCGCTCCAGTTTGTTGTCTTTATAGATTTGTTTATGGCCTACCTGGAGACTGAACTGATCTATAACCCCAATCATGACATCTATTTGGGGGAAATAGATATTTGGAGATGATACCTAGATGATTGTTGGTTGGTATGGAAGGCGGATGTGGCTTATCTTTTGGAGTTTGTGGAATATCTTAATCAAAACAAATGGGGAATTGAGTTCAAGGTAAATTTTGATTTGGAGCAAATCACCTTTTTGGATGTGACTATCGCTTGAAATGAAGACAATACTTTGAGTACACAAATATACAGAAAATATCCCCAGTATAATTCTTTACTCCATGCCTCTAGCCTTCATCCACCACACGTGATACATAACATCCCCAAATCTAAAGTTTTGAGAGTAAAACGTATTTGTTTTGATAATAATACCTTCCACAAATACAAGTTTGATCTAGTCAATCGATTCTGAAATAGAGAGTATAAAGTGGGCAATATTGCCATTGGCAGTAATTGGCCATTTACACAAGCCAGGGAAGATTTACAATATAAGAATAAAGACAAAACATCAGAGGACTAGGATGTTTTGAGAATGGTCACTACATATGGATGCAACACTAAATCTTTCATGAACATTATCCAAAAACATTAGAACATTTTTGCTGTCGGATCCAAAATCAGCCTCTAAGGTGGGTCAGAGATGCTTCTTCTCCTCCTTTAAATGTGGTAAAAATTTAGGCTCACTTTTGAGCCACTATAAACATTCTTCCCAGGTCTCAGCTGGACCTATACAACAAACATTATTGGGTGACCAATTATGTGGTAGCTATCCATGTGGTCATTGCACACATTGCTCAAGAGTTTTCAAAATCAAAGAATTTACTAGCCCCAATACTGACAGGGTTTTTGATATAAAGTTTTTGGCCAGTTGCGGTTTGGATTGAGTGGTGAATCTGGCCTCTTGTCCTTGTTCAGCTTTTTACATGGGTCAGACATCCAGACCATTATGCATCAGGATTTCAGAACACATGAGTGACATAAAGAATCACAAACTTTCTAGGGCACTTTATAAGCACAGACTTAAGCACCCCTCTGCCGCTTTTTATTTTATGGTCATTGCAAAATTAAAGGGGTCAGGCCCTCAAATGTGGTTGGCACACAATTCTAAATAATAAAGAAACTTCTTCTTTTCTTTTGGCTGTTCCCATTAGGGGTCACCACAGTGGATCATGTGTTTCAGTTTCTTCCAGTCCTCTGCATATTGCTGTATCACATCAACCAGCTGCATGTCCTGACTCACCACATCCATAAACCTTCTCTTAGGCCTTCCTCTTTTCCTCTTACCTGACAGATCCATCCTTAGCATCCTTTTCCCAATATACCCAGCATCCCTTCTCAGCACATGTCCAAACCAATGCAATCTCACCTCTCTGACTTTGTCTCCAAACCGTCCAACCTGAGCTGACTCTCTAATATACTGATTCATAATCCTGTCCATCCTTGTCATACCCAGTGCAAATCTTAACATCTTTAACTCTGCCACTTCCAGCTCCGACTCCTGACTTTTTGTCAATGCCACTGTCTCCAAACCATAAAAAATAGCTGGTCTCACTACCCTCTTGTAGACCTTCACTTTCACTCTTACTGGTACCCATCTGTCACAAATCACTCCTGACACTTTTCTCCACCCATTCCACCCTGCCTGTACTCTCTTCTTCACCTCTCTTCCACACTCACCATTACTCTGAACTGTTGATCCCAAGTACTTAAACTCAACCACCTTTGCCAATTCTACTACCTGCATCCTCACCATTCCTCTATCCTCCCTCTCATTCACACACACATATTCTGTCTTAGTCCTGCTGACCTTCATTCCTCTCCTCTCTAGAGCATATCTCCACCTCTCCAGGGTCTCCTCAACTTGGTCCCTATTCTCACTACAGATCACAATGTCATCTGCAAACATCATCGTCCATGGGTCCTCCTGTCTGATCTTGCCTGTCAACCTGTCCATCACCATTGCAAATAAGAAAGGGCTCAGAGCTGATCCTTGATGTAATCCCACCGCCACCTTAAACACATCTGTCACTCCCACTGCAGACGTCACCTCTGTCACACTACACTCGTACATATCCTGTACCACTCTTACATACTTCTCTGCCACTCCCGACTTCCTCATATAATACAACTCCTCTCTAGGCACCCTATCACATGCTTTCTCCAAGTCCAGAAAGACACAATGCATCTCCTTCTGACCTTCTCTATATTGCTTCACCAACACTCTCAGAGCAAACATTGCATCTCTAGTGCTCCTTCCCGGCATATAACCATACTGCTGATCACTAATCATCACATCCCTTCTTAACCTAGCTTCTACCACTCTTTGCCATAATTTCAAGCTGTGACTGATCAGTTTTATCCCTCTGTAGTTACTACAGTTCTGCACATCACCCTTATTTTTAAAAATAGGTACCAAAACACTTTTTCTCCACTCCTCAGGCATCCTCTGACTTTCCAAGATTTCATTAAACAATCTGGTTAAAACTCCACTGCCATTTCTCTTAAGCACCTCCATGCTTCCACTGGTATGTCATCTGGACCAACAGCCTTTCCATTCTTCATCCTCTTCATAGCTCTCCATACTTCCTCCTTGCTAAATAATAAGGAAACAAAATGGATAATTAAACCGAGTGGTCTTTTCAGCCCTGGTTTAAATCAACATCTTTAAATATATTTTTAATAGGAATCCATTAAGTACATATTGATTTGATTGCTATGTCTTTAAGATGCTATAAATACTGCTGCTCTGATGTGCTTTTTTTTTTCATTAATTTGATTTGTGCACTGAAGAAGGTGAACACAGCCGAAACTGGTTTGCTTGCTTTTTCCAGAGCACCTTTGTGCTTTACTGGGGGTGTTTGACACCCTTAGTTGTTTGGATATGTTTATTTAATAAATGTATAATTATTTGGCAACAATCCATTTGGTGCTGGCCCTAATTCTTACATAACAGCAATAAAAACAAATTCATTTATCTGAGGATTTCTGGATCTATTTGTAGTGTTATTTGGTCATTCTTGCCCTTGGGACAAAGTTTTGTTTCTTACTTCCTTAAGAAATAAGTCACCATTTTTTAGTTCACAATTCACATCCTGTAAGAAATCCTGTATGTTCATTTTCTACCATTTTAGTGATCATTTTCTGTAACCTGATCCCTAGTGTCCTAGCTCAAATTCTGGGGTCTATATTTAAACATTGAACAGCCACAACATCGAATCCCAGTTCATTGAGACCAGATCATCAAAGAATATAATTGCTGAAAGCCGACTTATTCTAATCTCACTTCATCAAATCACAATAGTTGGCCGACAGCTGAGACGTTAGCATCTTACATGTTACTTTTGGTATGTATAACATGATGGTGGTAAATACTTGTATTCACTCTGACTTATGCTCAGATTTCTGAGCTGTTGGCCAACTATAGTGATTTGATGTGGTGAGATTCGAACAAGTTGGCTTTCGACAATTATATTCTTCAATGCTCTGGTCTTAATGAACATTATTCAACGTTGTGGTTGTTCAGTCTTTTAATGTTGTTGTTGTTGTTTGTCTTTCAGCTTTTTCCCAGTAAGGGGTCGCCACAGAGGAACTCTGGCCTGCTAATGATTGGCAGTAGATTTTTACGAAACGCCGAGGTGCCAGCTCGATGCCCAACCTTTAACGAAGGCATGCCCATTTACGCACGCATGTCTTTCGAACGCTACCCAACCACAGGGAGGACATGCAGACTCCACACAGAAGACACTCCCAAGCCAAGCCGAGAATCGAACGGGAGAACCTCTTGCTCTGAGGTAACAGATCTGAAATCCTGATATCTACACAGAAAAGGTAACCCCATTGGTAATACCACCATCTCTTTAATGAAATGAAACTGAGATAGGCTGTCTTCTTACCTTGACACCCCTGCCTAGTTCCGTTTTCAAAATTAGTCAGAAGGCAATCATCACCTATTGCTTTCCCTCCTTTCATACTTTAGATGGCCTGCAGGACCTCTTCCAATTCTATTTCCTTATCTGGTTCTTTCCTTCTGTCTTCTCCAGTCACTTTCTCACCAAGTTTTCCCCATCCTCATTTTCTCTTCCATAGGAATCCATGCCCTCCTATTAGATTAAAAATGATCCCTCCAAAACTCATGCACAATCCTCAAGTTCTTACTTGTCAAACACTTGGCTGTCCTCTGTAGCCCTCAGCTGTTGAATCAACCTTTCCTGAAATAACACATTCATTTTCCAGTCTAATGCCCCTCCTACCTCTTCCTTTTTACTCAGGAGAAGTCTTGAGTCATTTTCCTCTTTCAAATGCCATTTTTATCATGGTTGCTTCCCTCTCTATATACTTTGCCTTCAGAATTTCTTTCAAAACAATTCCTCACTTGATGCCTGAGTTTAAAGGTAAATTAACTTTCTGTACTAAGCTTCAATATCTTCATCCTGCCCTCTAGTAATACTCCTTTCCCATTATTTTCTCCTTCCTAGTTATTTTCACAGCTTCCCATCATACTTCCATTAAAAACTCCTAATGTCCATTGGTTATCTCCAGTATTTTCCTATATAAAACATCAGTTCTTGCTTCTGCCTTTCTTCTGCTAATTATAGATGTTAAGTTGTCAATCTCGCCTTAATTCTTGCTGGATGGGTTCGGAGCCGACCCTCGGCTCCAACTCGGCCTATACTAAAGCTCGAGAGCTATTTATACCAGCTCGAGGCTACCCTATATCCCACAATGCTAGGCGCTAACTACCCAGATATCGTTTGCCGCTTACAGCTGCGCGGTGCGTTTATTACCGGCTCTTCAGGTTAGAAGTTATATTTCTAAAATGTCTATCTTTTAGTCAGATTTTTAGTTAGTTTTTAGTTAGCGACCATCCCATTAGCTTCCCTTCATAGCTAATCCCCCTTCCGGTCCCTCTTTAATCTTTTTTTAACCCCCTTTAGTTATAAGGTTAGGCCTTTGGGCCTATTCTGCTTAACTTGTCAGTTTAAGTTTTGTGTGACTGACTTTACTGTTTTAAAGGATGTCTGTGTGTGTGTGTGTGTGTGTGTGTGTGTGTGTGTGTGTGTGTGTGTGTGTGTGTGTGTGTGTGTGTGTGTGTGTGTGTGTATTTCTTGTACTTTAGGATGTCAAAAAACACCAGGGTCTCAGGCTTCAAGAAGTGTGACTCGTGCTGTCAGAAAATGTCACTGACAGACGGTCACACTTCTTACGTTTATTGCCTGGGCCCTCTGCACCTGCAGGACTCTTGTTCGGTCTGTCATGCGTTCAGTCCAATAGTCCTGCAGGAACACAGAAACAAGTTAATTTTGAGGGGCTTGTTAAAGCCTGAAGGTTCCCCGAACAAGTCATCGTCAGGGAAGCCTTCGAAGCCATCTAAGCCATCGGCTCCGAGCTCAGAGCCTTCGACTGGTGGTGGTCTGACTGCTGTCACATTGGCTCCGGCTGGAGCCGATGTTTCCAAGACACAGTCTTCATCATCGGCTCTGGCTGGGGTCTACGTTCCTCTAATTCAGGCTTCTACATTGGCTCAAACCGGAGTCTATGATTCCAGGACTCAGTCGGCACTGATAGTGGTGTCAGCCCCATCTGCTAGCCATAAAAGGTCCAGATCTCCATCCTTGGAGTCTGTTCACTCGGCTTCGAGGTCTCCCTTACTCTCGGAGTGGAATCATCGAACCCATTCCTCCAGGTCTTCCAGGCTCTCGGACCACAACCTCGAGAGGGTGGTTAGTAGACTTCTTAAGTCTCAGGCACTAGCCCAAATGCTTCATAGCCCTTCTCAACAGACAGTGGCTATCCCCACCCCATCTTCGATTCCTCCTCCTACTCTTCCTTTGAGTTCGGAGCCGGAGCTTGTGGGAGCCGTGGCCGTCGACACGTCGGA
Source organism: Protopterus annectens (assembly GCF_019279795.1). Taxonomy (NCBI): domain Eukaryota; kingdom Metazoa; phylum Chordata; order Ceratodontiformes; family Protopteridae; genus Protopterus; species Protopterus annectens. The sequence continues at coordinate 959,309,951 of NC_056730.1, read as the reverse complement.
GCCGATACCTCACCTTTCAGCTCCGTCATCGGCTCTGGTCTCTTCCATGGTCCCATCTTTGGAGGGATCCGGGCACATGGACTTCCTCATCGGCTCCGAGGGGGCGAGTGACATCAGAACCTTGTCCGACCCCGTTCTCCCTCTCGGAGCTTCGGCGCTGGTAAGTTCGGCCCCGACATCGGCTTCGGAGCCGTCCCTCTCGGTGCCGGGAAGGGTCCTTATCTCTTCGGAGTGGGGACCTTCTACCCTGCCTTATAGGGGTGCCTTCGAAGTCATGAGGAGCGTGCTAGCCCCTGTGCCTGCTCCACGGTCGGCTCCCTCATCTCCCTCTGTAGTGCCTGCTGTGGTCTCTACCCACCCTCTCATTCCTGACCGTAGAGATCCATCACCTCAGGTTTCCCCATTGGGAATATCCTCCTCTTCCGAGGTTTCCCCTGATCTGTCAGGGGAACCCCCTCTGAAGAGGAAATGTAAGAGGAAGCATGTGGACTCCCCTGAGTCCATTACATCAGATACCAACTTGGATGAGTCGGAAGAGTCTCCACGGTCCCCCTCTGAGGATGTCTCCTTTTCAGACATCCTTGAAATCCTGAAACAGAGGGTGAACTGGTCTACCCTTAATCCTTCCGAGGATGAGTCGGTTTACCTACAGGCTTTTGGCTCTCGCCCTTCCACCTCTTGGGTGTCTCCGCCCTTTGACCCCCTCATGGAAGTAGTGGCGTGGAAGTTGTGGATGGCCCCTGATACGATGGAACCTACCCCACGGAGGCCTTCCAAATTTATAACAGCCCCTTGGGACAAACAGTTTTTAGCCAAGGGTGTCCCGATTGATGCCATGGTGGTGGCTGCAGCCACTAAGAAGGAACTGGCTGATCCTTCAGTACCTGTCCATCCTCATAACAAGGAGTCTAGGACTATGGATAGGTACAGCGAGCGGATTTTTTCTTCAGCGACCTTTGTCATGCAATCGCTGAATTATCTGTGCCACTTCACCTGCCTTCAAAGAGACATGCTCAAAGAAGTGGGTGAGGTCTTACAGGATCCAACAGCTGTGGTGTCTCAAGACAAAATAAATTCCCAGCTGGCAACCCTGAATTCCATTGTCAGCTCCTCCATGTGGCTTATTTCCTATGCGGCCGATGGGGGAAGTAGGGCTGCAGGCACAGGCGTTGCCTTAAGCTTCATGCCTGGATGCGGCTTTGTAACTTTGCAGACCCCTTTAAGGCATCCTTCACTAACTCCCCCTTTGACAGTTCAGCTTTGTTTGGACCTCAGGTGAAGGATACTTTGACCTGATGCGAGCAAGAAGGCAAGACTCTCTCTGCCGTGGGAGTCCATTTTTCCACCCCGTCTAGACCATACCCTAAGGGTCAGAAGGGTGGGAAGATGTGGTTCCATAAACCACAAGAGGTTGTGCCTGATGCAAAAGGTCAGTTCCCCTCTAGAGGCAGGGGGGAGGACAATAACAGACGCCACCCTAGGGGCAGAGGAGTTCTGCAAAATCAGGGTAGCAAAGAGTCTCTTTCTGACAAACCCTTCCAGCATCCCTGAAAAGCTGCCCGACTGTCCACCTTCGGAGGCAGTCAGGGGAAGGTTATCACTGTACCCAGAAGCCTGGCTTTCACTCACCCAAGACAAATGGGTACAGTCGATCATATCTGAGGGTTACAAAATTCCCTTTATCCACACCCCAATTCAGCCAAAAGGACCCCTTCCAGATGTTCCACCCAGTCTAAGGGAACAAGCACTACTAGAAATATCAAAACTGCTAACAAAAAGAGCCATCCAGCCAGTCCCAGCAGACCAACAAGGATCCGGAATCTACTCCAAGTTCTTTTTGGTACCAAAAAAGACAGGTGGACTGGAGACCCATATTGGATCTCAGCAGACTAAACAGGTCTGTAAGAAGAACAAAGTTCCGGATGGTCACGCTACAGTCCATTCTACCCTTTCTGGGTCAGGACGATTGGATGTGCACATTAGACCTTCAGGATGCATACTACCACATCAAGATGCACAGGCGCTCCAGGAGGTTTATCCGCTTCTGGCTGGGAACCAGTCATTATTAGTTCAGAGCCCTGCCCTTTGGTCTCACTACAGCCTCCCGAGTGTTCACCAAGTGCATGGCAGCGGTTACGGCTCATCTGAGGCATCAAGGATTCCAGGTGTTTCCATATCTAGACGACTAGCTCCTCACTGCCACCACCAGGTGTCAACTTCTCCTCTCCAGAGATTACGCCATTCATACTTGCAAAGGGCTAGGTATCTCCATAAATTTCGAAAAGTCTGCCTTGTCACCTTGTCAGTCTATTACCTTCATAGGCACCACCTTGGACACAGTCCGGCTTTCCGCAAAACTAACCGAACAAAGAGTTCTAGATATTCGCAGGCATGTTCACATCCTTCTTCAGAACAACAAAATTCAAGCCAAGTTTGTCCTGAAGGTATTAGGTCTCATGGCGTCAGCCATTACTCTACTTCCCCTAGCTCGCTTTCATATGCGGATCCTTCAATGGATGCTTTTTTCCCAGTGGTCCTTTCAACAACTTCCAATGTCACACAACATTTTAATAACCCTGTCTTGCAAGAAACACCTTTCTTGGTGGATGGTCTCCCCTCAAGTCCTTCAGGGCAGACCATTTGTTCCTTCTCCCCCGGTCGCCACAGTGACAATGGATGCCTCCTTGATGGGGGGGGGGCATTTTCAGGGCAGGATGGTCCAGGGCACATGGCAACCTTTCAAGTGCCACCTGCACATAAAAGTCTTGGAGATGAGAGCAGTACTTTTAGCATTGCAAGCCCTTCAGGACTCTCTTCCTATCGGGACTATTGCAGTTCAGATGGACAATATGTCCGTAGTGTGGTACATCAACAAGCAGGGCAGAACCAAGTCCTATCCCTTGTGTTGAGAGGCTCTCAGACTTTGGCAGTGGGTGATCTCCTCTCAGCAGTTTCTGATAGCAATGCACACCCCCGGGAAGTCCAACATCATAGTGGACAGGTTGAGCAGAGCCATTCTCATGCCACACGAGTGGTCTCTCAAACAAACAGTAGTGGAAGAAATTTTTCGGAGATGGGGTCGACCTTGCTGCAATCTTTTTGCAACACCTCAAAACAGCAAGTGCCATGACTTCTTCACTCTCTTCCCTCTTCCCGGCCACCCCCCCAGAGATGCTCTAGTCCACGATTGGCTCTGGGGACTTCTGTATGCCTTTCCCCCCTTTCCATTAATCACTCAATTGATTCAGAAAGCTACCGCCGTGAGAGCCACCATGATCCTCATTGCTCCTTACTGGCCTCGTCAGATATGGTTTCTGTTCCTGCATCATTACCTCTTGGGGCAGCCCTGGCATCTGGACCCAGTGCCAGATCTCTTGACCCATCAGTCGGGACAGCTGCACCACTCCCTCCAATCTCTCAACCTCACAGCTTGGTTGCTCCAATTCCAAACCTAGCCAGGCTTCCCCTTATTTCCCATTCTGTGCATGACATACTTATAGCTTCCCTAAAGTCATCCACCAGGAGAATTTACGCCAGCAAGTGGAAGTGTTTTTCCTTCTGGGCAGGAGCTAGAAATATAGATTCTTTTACTGCCCCTATCCAATCAGTCCTAGACTTCCTAGCCGAATTGTTTCACTCAGGGTCTTCTTCCTCCACCATCAGAGTACAGTTAGCGGCTATTTCGAACTTTCATGCAGGCTTTTTGGACTCCAGTATCATGTCCCATAAGCTTTGTAAAACCTTTCTTAAAGGTATCTTTTTGCTTAAGCCCCCAATCAGGGACCCCCACCACAGTGGGACTTAAATTTGGTTCTAACCTCCTTGATTCTTCCCCCCTTTGAACCTGCAGCTTCCTGATCCCTGAAATTGCTATCTTGGAAAACTCTTTTTCTGGTCGCCATAACATCTGCGAGAAGAGTATCAGAACTTCAGGCCCTTTGCATTCGTCCACCTTATCTAGTTTTCCATAAAGACAGAGTGTCCCTCAGGACTAATCCGTCCTTTTTACCCAAGGTTTCTTCTGAAGTGAACCTAAACCAGACTATCGATCTTCCAGTTTTCTTCCCCAACTACTCCAACAGAGCGGAACAAAAACTGCATTTTCTGGATGTTCATTGTCAACTCCGTTACTATTTGGATAGAATCAAGCAAGCTAGGAAATCTGAGCAGCTCTTCCTATCTTATGCAGCAGGCAAGAAAGGCCTTCCAGTTTCCAAAGTTACCCTTTCTAGATGGCTGGCATCTGTGATCACTTTCATCTATCAGCTCAGATGCCAGAAGCTACCAACAAGGCCCAGGGCTCACTCAACCAGAGCATTAGCCACCTCAATAGCTTTTCAGGCTAGATTACCAATAGATTCCATTTGTGTGGCAGCCACCTGGGCCTCTCCTCATACCTTTATCTCTCATTACAAATTAGACATGGCCTCCCGAAGCCGGGCTAATTTTGGTTCCACCGTTCTCAAGAGTCTGTTCCAATGAGCCACCCAGGGTGAAGGTGCTAGGGACGCGGTCCCAGCCAGCAAGAATGAAGGCGAGATTGACAACTTAACATTGAGAAGTTATGTACCTACCACAACGTTCCATGTTAGTTGTCTTCTTCTTGCCTTCTTTCTTGTGTCCCACCCCCCATCCCCCTAGCCTGGACAGACCTAGGATCCTTGGGGATCTTCTTCTTGCCTCAGTTTGCCCCCTAGGCTATCCCTTCTGGTAGCTATAGGTCTAGGTGACTTTCAAGTGAGGGTTCCTCTCCTCCTTTGTTGGAGAGCAGAACTGCTATGGTTTCAGCTATCAAACGAGATCTGGGTAGTTAGCGCCTAGCATTGTGGGATATAGGGTAGCCTCAAGCTGGTATAAATAGCTCTTGAGCTTTAGTATAAGCCGAGTCAGAGCAGAGGGTCGGCTCCGAACCCATCCAGCAAGAAAGAAGGCGAGAAGAAGACAACTAACATGGAACGTTATGGTAGGTACATAACTTCTCATTTCTCAATCACCATCCTCCCTTACAGCCATCAGCATTATTGACCAGTGCCACTACCTATGCATGGTCTGAAAGTCACATTTCCCATGGAAAGCATGTTCCAACCTCCACAGGCAGTTTTTTTCCCACACTGTAAACCTGTCTAGTCAGCAATCTTCTCTCAGTTCATATTGTCTTCTTCCAGGATTGTCCCTTCTCTATAGGTCTGCAGAGCATATTGCTTTTTTGCCTTCCTTTAAAACATTTTCCATGTTTTGATTTGGAGCACCTTTTTGGTAATCATCTATCCAAGTCCAACTGAAAGGTTGCATTGAAATCCATCCTAAATAGATCCCAGTCCACTGAGATGTCTCATTCAATGATTTGAATATCTTCCAATAGAAAAACTTCAAAGTCAAAATTGTGGGCCATAACTATTCCATGTCCTCCATAGCCCATCCTCTATATTTAGTTGTACTGCTACCCATCTACCATCTGAATACCTTTTATAAACTGCAGTTCTGCTCCAAAAGTTTTTAATAATCAAAAGGATTATCCCTTTTTATCTCCTTCTTTTGATCCACTCATCCCTGCCCTAGTACATCCCTTGTTCCCCAAGTTCATAATTTTTTCATCCTTAATCTTTCTTCTACAATAGTATCAGATCAACTCTTTTATCTGCATAATTTCCTAAAATTATCTCTTTAATCTGGCTGAAAATCCCTCCCACATTCTGGCTGATGATAATCAATCCCACCCTCCCATGCTGCAGCCAGCTCTCTGCTGGCTTAACCTTCCTCCCTCCTTTCTTCCATCACAGGCTAGGCAGAATCCTTGACTGTGATTCTTTGCTTAGTGCTATATGCAAGGGATGTGTTATATAATAAGGCCTATCCTGTGAATGCACCAGATGTCAGAACAAATTCCAACCATAGGCAGTTTAGTCTGCTGAGAAGAGCCTGCAATGCTGGTATTAGTCCTTATCTAATTCTCCATGGCATCATCTCATATACTAAACTAGGTGCCAATGGCTCAGAGGGAAATGCCTCATCTCCAGTCTTCCTCAGTGTCTGTGTGACTCATACAGGGTGCAAAGAAGTTACATAGGGGTCAGGATAAACACCGGATCATAAATAAGCACCTTTTATCACCACATTAAAGCCAAGCCTCCCCATATCGATCAGCCATTGATTGTCAAGGGGCTAATGTCCTGCCTCCATGACAGGTAGTCTTCATAACAACAAATGTCCCTAAATGTTTATCCCTCAATGCATAAAATAGCATTCTGCCCATGCATATACTTTCAGCAATCTTGGATGTATGATTTACCAGTGGAGGAGTATTGTTTTCATAGGAAACAAGGCACTAAGAAATGAATAATTTAGGGAGTGAAAAGTGGATAAATAATGTTCCACACCTGCTGGAGCACACAGTGAGTATCTACACCTGGAAATTTCTTCATGACAATATGTACCTAGAATTCCTCATTTGTTAAGGAATCAATGACTGAAATCAGAAGTCAGACATTTGTTGCTGTTTCTGCAAAGATGAGGCAGTTAGACCTCTGATAAGGAAATGGTGGTTATAATGAGGGGCCAGCCTTGACCACAGCTTCCCCTAATTGACATTTATGTGCCTAAAATGCCTGTACAGAGCTTTCTTCCCACCAGCCAGACTGACAAGTATATTCTCACTTCAGATTCTAATTGTTGGTGACTCCAAGGGCATTTTACTTGAACATGGCTTCACGCATTTATGGCTTGTATAGAGATATAATGATTCTGGGCAGAAACTGAGTGCAAATGCCAAGCATGTGTGTGTGTGTGTGTGTGTGTGTGTGTGTGTGTGTGTGTGTGTGTGTGTGTGTGTGTGTGTGTGTGTGCGTGTGTGTGTGCGTGCGTGTGTGTGTGTGTGTGTGTGTGTGTGCGTGCGTGCGTGTGTGTGTGTGTGTGTGTGTGTGTGTCTCTGTGGGTGTGTGTAGGGTGAACCAGTTCAGACTTACTCCAGTGGTAATATGGTTCAGCTGTAATAAGGGATAATAGATTGCAACCATTTGTCATGGTCTTTTGATGTAAGTGATAGTTGTTGCCTGTAAGAGAATAACAAAATGGTGGAAATCTGATGTTCCCACGTTAGCCAAGGATTGCTGTGAAATAACTGAGAGAATGTATCCACAAGAGGACAACTTAATAAGCATATGTAACTCCTAATTTAATCTTGCCCCAAAATGGGTATCCTACTTGGAAGATGGAACAAGATTTTCAAGGACATAGAATTTCATGGCATGCAAATGCAAACAAATCCTTATCTGCATAGTAAGGATACTGAAGCTAGCATCCTGATACAGTAGAACATTTACTTCATTTATCAAGTTTTATTTGTAGTGAGGAAAGTATAGTAATTCTGTAGACTGATTTTGAGTTATGGATGTTTGGTTACACATTGTTTGGTTGATTTTGTCAAGATTTACATATATGGTTAAAATTTTTACAGTTTATTAATCAGGGTGTGTATAACAAAGATGTTATTGGTATATTATATAAGTCCTACAAGATTCTAATGACATGTAGAATTAGAAACTCTTAAAATAGAGATTTTTATATTTATGTGGTTAGTATTTTATGTAAACTTCCTTAAGTCATATGAATATATTTATAATATTGTACTGGAAAATCTTTATAATTTATTATTATGCTGAAATGACGATTTCAGACAAATAAAGCATACAGAAGAAATCTGCAGTTTTGTGTTAGTAACCTGCTCTCTTTGATAGGGATGTTATTTATTTGTTTATTTAGTCAAATTTCTTGTTTTTTATTTTTTTTTAGCTTGCAGTTATAGATTGAAATGAGTATTTATCTTGTCTGTATTTAAAGTGTTTCATCAGTTTAAATATACAACACATCACTTTGTAACTTAAGTGCTGAAATTGTAACTTAAGTGCTGAAATGTATTTCTCACTCCATCTTATCAACATTATGCAGACAGTTTCTTAATAAAAAGCCTTGTAAAATTGTGTTAAGGAAATGCTCTAATTTGGAGATGCTGACAAACATTTTAATGTACAGGGCCCTGTGCAGCCGCTATGATGCATCTATTAAAATTTTTGGATTCACCTGCATGCTGTCAGTTTGCTGATATCACTGAGGGTAATGTTTAATAAACTTTTCAGTCATGTCACATAAGGGAAGTAATATTTTACAAAAGATTTAATTTCAACCATCACTCTGTAAAACAGACAGGAATGGGAGGAAAATGCAGGACGGCACTGGAGACACCAGAAGCCATTAAGTACAAACCTGTGACAGGACATTTTAAAGCAGAAATTAATATGTTCCTAAGGTATACTAACTGGATATAGCATAAGAATCAATATCCAGCTTTGAGCAGGTCCATGATAATGTAAAGCTTTCCATGATGCCTATCTTGGGAGTGAGCTTGTATGCATTTAAATACTTTGTTTTACAGGAGGAAAGTCTATTCAAGGAAATTTCTTACAGATTACTCCATTATGTTATTACATAGAACTTCAATAAGCATGCATTGCTATACAAAGTTGTGTAATATCTTTACTGGTAAAGTACAACACAAGATTAAGATAGTTTGCTACAGGACAAATTGTCTGGTGACAGCAACATTAGCATTAAAATTACAGAATAAATGCAAAAAAAAAATCTTCTTTAGAGTGAGCTGAGTTGAAAAGAATCCAACGAAAAACTACAATACATTTAGTTAAAATGAGATGCAATAAGAAGGCAACATTTAAAATATCTGTGCAAGAAAACCACTTGCACGAATAAAAGTGTGTGGCATAAGGCCACTCTGATGGATAAACAAAGAAAGTTTTCAAACTAACTACAAGTAATACTGAGCCTTCTGTGGATTCACCCAGGTCTAGCCCATATTGCCTGTGTCCAAAAATGATTTGAAGCAGTCCCTGGGATTCAGAAACAAATAAGAAGTTGCAGCAGGCAACATTATGATGACAGGAAACATGCAGGAAGGGGGAGATTCAGAGACACACTTAGCACGACCACACTAATCCATATAATACCATGGCCAGTATACTATGCAAATGATTGTATGATGACATGGAAAAGAGCAATTTTGTGTTGTAAGACATAACTGCTAGTGTTCATGATCACATTAAAATTTTGTTGTTATGAAGGAAAGAGAGAGAGAGAGAGAGAGAGAGAGAGAGAAAGAGAGAGAGACCACACAAATATGTTCAGGGCAGACTCCATTAAAAAAAAAAATATATATATATATATATATATATATATATATATATATATATATATATATATATATATGTGTGTGTGTGTGTGTGTATAAATATGGATTCACTTTAGAAGGTCGAAATACTGAAATATCGAAATTTAGTATTTCGCACCCATAAAGTGGAATCCAGAAATGAACAAAAACTCAGAAGCGTGAAATTCAAAACCTCGCATACCGGAAATTTTGAATTAGCGCTTCTGGTGTTTCGCTATGGTTATGGAGTCAGGTAAGTGTTTATGTGTCAAGGGTTTTGGGTAAGGGTTGTGGTATGTGTTAGTGTGTTTTATTGCTGTGATGTGTGTGTGCGAGGAGAATGTAGCTTGTGTGGTGGTGTTTTGTGTGTTTTGTATGTAGTGCGACCTTGGAGTTAGAATATTTAAGTAGGGGGCTGAGGGGGGCACATTCCTTCACATGGGGGGTGCAGGGGTGCTTGCCCCCTTGCTTTTATGTAGGACAGAGCTTGTGTTTGTGTGTGGGGAGGAAGTTGTGTGTTTGTGTACAGCAGAAGTGCTAATTCAAAATCTCCGTTATGCGAGATTTTGAATTTCACGCTTATGAGTTTTCATCCTTTTCAGGATTCCACTTTATGGGCTCGAAATACTGAATTTCGATATTTCAGTATTTCGAGCTTCTAAAGTGAATCCATACACACACACACACACACACACACACACATATATGTATATATATATCTATATATATATATATATATATATATATATATATATATATATATATATATATATATGTGTGTGTGTGTGTGTGCGCGCGTGTGTGTATGAAGGAGGCTGTTTTCACAGCCAGTAGTCACGGATGTGCAAGCCGTCACCCCCAGTGCTGCCAAGTCATCCATCCCTGCCTAACATTCCATGCCCTCCTTACAATAAAAATAGAGTAGTGCTACCATGAGGGCAGAGACACCATTATGTTTTACCATCATATGGAGGCTCATAGACTATGTAGGGTACCCATGCCTGGGGACACCATGTTATATATAGCTTTGAGAATATTGGCTACAGGGACATTGCAACAATCAACAGTGGATATCAGTTGATATATTCCAGGCATCCGCAAGGATACCTCACCAGTTTCTTTATGCCATACTACAGCATGTGAAGGAGCATGTGTGGTTTCCCATAATGCAGAAGAGAGAATCAAAATGAAGCAGGCATTTTATGAAGTATCCCATTTCCTTGGGGAACTGTGAGCCATTGACTGCACCCAAATTGCTATAAAAGTCTCAGCTAGTGAAAACTAAGAATAGTATACCAACCATAAGTGATTTGGCTCTATCTCAATTGCCAGATGATTTGTACTGCACAGGATGTAATATACAAGATGTCACTTGGCTTCCTGGGCAGTGCCCACAATTCCCACATCTGACATATGTGCAACCTATATCACTGATTTGTGTGTGGTGATTTTTCTCAGGGCCCTCATATTGGCAATAACTGATATGTCCCAGAGTCGTGGCTCATGACTTTAATAACAGATCTACAGTCTGTGGCAGGGAAATGCAACACTGATCTGTCACAGATCAATATCATTGTTGAATATGTGTTTGGATTAACAGAGGCTTACATTCACTGTCTAGATGTCTCTAATAGTATCCTTCAATTTAGTATGAAAACATGCAGTAAAATATTTGCTGTATGTGCAGTATTACACAACATATTGGTACACAAACAAATATGTCAGGAGAGAGACACTCAGGAAGAGGATGTCCTAGAGTCAGTAGTGCAGGAAGAGGTTGTTGAAGAACCTGTGGAGGATCTGTCTGTAAGGGATGACCATGTGAACAGAGGAGGGTGCATTATGCCATTGCACAAGCTAAGAGGCAGCATCTGGTACAAAACTACGGGCTACAGTAAACACCATATAACAGTAATGATGCATGTAATACTTCAACAAGGTTATGATTTACAATGCACAGACTGGCCACTCTTTGCATGCTTCAAATACAGGTTACCCAGGTAATGGAGTTTTGAGGATAGGGCACACTTGGCATCATATGTATAGATGGGGAGGTCCGCAGTGGCAGATGCCAACAATGGACAGTGTACACATGGGGGTGGGGTGGGGTGTGGGCTAAGGTTGTGGGTAAGTGTGTGTCTCTTGACTGGATGAGTGCTAGGAGACTGAAAGACTGGTCAATTAAGTGGTGAGTTCTTCTGTGTGATATACCTAGGCAGAGTTGGGTTGGCATATGTGCGTGTGTGTGTCTGTGTGTGTGTTTGTGTGTGTGTGTGTGTGTGTGTGTGTGTGTGTGTGTGTGTGTGTGTGTGTGTGTATGTATATATGTGTGGATTCAGCTCCAGTAGAAGATGGAACAATATGATGGACATGTCTAAGGCACCAGCAGGGAATATGTACACAGACTGTGTACATCCACAACCATGGGGTACGCTTTCCAGTGAGTATTACAGGTGTGAACTCCAGCTTTCAGAGAAGACCAAGTGCTCTTTGAGTGTGAATGGCAGGATGTGTTGAGGGTAGTCTCAGCATGAACACTCTGTCTGCATCTGCATCCATGGCATTCTGCGGTTCCCTCAGCACTGGGGGAAAGAGTGAAAGTGGTAGCTGTATAGGCATAGACTGTGCCCTTGTCCACCTATCCCCACCAGACATGTATGAGCACTGGCCACAAGAATGGCACTGGCCATGATGACAGACTCCCTGTGTTGGCTTTCCATTATGCTACATAAATGGACAAGGACCATGTGCTGAGTGCTGTCCATAAAGACATTCAGGCCAGCAGGTGGGCAGCACCCATGGTGCTGCTGGCCACTAGTATGTTGACCCTCACTACTTTCCCCATGCTTAACACAGCTGGCAACAGCCAAGGATGTCTCTGCTACTGATGAAGGTGCTCCCCTTGCTGATGTGTCAGCCAGTTCCTTTTCTTTTGTGGCATCCTGGGACCAAGATGTTGGTTGCAAAAGCACATGGGCTATGTCCATGGAATGAGGAGTGGGTATGTCAGTCAGGTTACCCATCTCAAACACAGCTACTATGACCCTGATCTAGGGTAGGCCATGGCTGCCATCGTCATTAGGCTCAGAAAAGTCCCTGACACCAGGTATGCTTATATCCATAGTAGAGGATCCTGACAGCCCAGGACCTGCAAAAATACATAAACATGCCTAACACTGAAAGCACCCTTCACTAACACTCCATGCCCTGTGAATGTAAGCCTCTGTAATGCAGTACCATATGGCATATAAAGTTAACATACCTTGTGCAGACTGATACCATTGCTGTAGTTCCGACATGCCTGTTAGGAAAAAATAACCATGCCCATTAGTTGTATGGGTCTGAGTTAGACAGGCTGTATGGAGTGACCTACATGTGCAGTAATACCAACTTGGGAAACCACCAACTGAAACGTGAGGTGCTCATTGTAGTTCACCATCAAAGGTTGAGTCCTTTGTGAGCTATCATGCCCTCCAGACAAAGAAGCCAAACTCCTCTGTGCAGTTAATAGTTGCTGTATCATCAGACGTCTACTCTTGACCCTTTGTTCCTGTGCCAGGCAGGTTGCCTTGGAGCATGAATAAGCAATTATGCCAGTGATCTGTCTTTCCACCTACTCACATGTCATGTTATGGTCACCAACTGTGTTTCCTTGCTGCTTAAGGTCTCACCAGACATGTTCCCAAAAACCTTGCTCTGAAGTATCCACCAACCATTTACACAGAGGGTCTGCAGCAGAATGTCATTCTCTGCCTGGGAGGACTCCCCTTTCCTCTTATTGCACTGTAAGGCATGTCTGTCAGTACAGGAAAAGATAGATATGTTTAAGCTGATGGCATGTTATAAATGTTCCACTCATATCTCTGCACCACACAAAAATGTCCAGTGTTATGATAGCCTGGATAATGTATCACCCAGTTAAGGCACAAGCCACCTATATGGTCAGCAGACATTTGGCTTGAGTCAGTATAAGATGTTATTATAGACTCATAGGCTAATGACCACAAGGGCCTTTTTAAGCCTAGCCATGCATCCCAAATCTCTGGCAAGTTCTGGTACCCTTGATAAGAGTAAGCAGGGTCTTGGGAGATGAAATATTTATAAGCAGGGGCCTGGGAGATGAACCATTTACAGGTTGTCTGTGTCCATTAGAGACATAGCAGTCAAACCACAGATGAATTTCTTGTTCTGCATCCATTTGTCCAAGTTACATCTGAATTGAGTTAGGGAGGAACTCTGCTTCATTATTGAGGAACTCTCCTTCATTAAGGAGGAATTATGCTTCTGCTGGGTGTTGTATTAAGAAGGAGGCAGCAGTATCTTACAAAGCGATATTTGGAGTATGCCATGTGTTCTGTGTGTCTGCAGACTACAGTAGCATAAATACTGCTTCTACACAAAATGCATACAGGAGCGAGAGGGCTTTCATCCACTGCATGTGTCTCCAGCACTGAGAATGTATTACAGGACCAAGCAGTGTAACTAACTGCCATTGTATGTCATTCCTTGCCAGTTACATACACCTTAAATGTCAGCAACTATGTGCCCACCCCAGAGTGTACACAACAGATTATGACCCCTGTCCTTAGTATGTATACAGCAGAAGATTACATTGTGGATGATGGCAGGACATACATTAGCAGGTCAATGCCATCCCCTAGTGTTATACACATAGAGCTTCCCACATGAGTATGTGTGGAGCCCCCACCATGCACAATCCTAACAAAGGCATACAGCAAAATGGTGCAGATTTCGTAAGCTGCAGCACATAAATGCTACATAGGCCTTATGTGCATTCTCCCCCACATTAGTATATGGAGGAGGAAATAATTTTGTGTTTGCTGCAAATCTGCATGAAAGTCAGCAAAGTTAGTCAATGATATTTTATGCCATCCTCCACCCTCCATCCCCAATGACACACATTCTCTCCCACAGCCACTGCCTATCATAGCAGATGATTCTAAATGGTGAATGGACATACCACTTTCGGAGGTCATATCATACAGATCTGTGCACACTTAGTCTATTGCAGTAACACTTACACTAATGCATGTTACATTCCCCCCACCTACCACCAGAAACTACTGAAACTATGTTACCACCCTCATAAACACAAAAATCTCGTATGTCCTCTGTATGTTCTTACACCTGTCTTAAAATACACCACAGGATATAAGGTTATCATATGACAGTTATGCACAATCATACTAAATATATAACAACGAAAGGGTGTCAACAGTATGACACACAGTTCTTGGCCTTAAAAGAGCATCTATATTTTCCCCTTAGTGCAACACACAGTAAACATTTCAGAATGACACTTAGTCTTTATGTACAGCTGATGCAGCTGTTGTACCATGAAAGAGACCCCTGTCCATGTCCATCTCCCAGCCAGAAGTTAACTACTGTCAGCTAAACCCTCCCTTCCCTGCAGCACTGCCATATAAGTTGATAAACAACTACATCTACAGCACATGCACAGAGCAGTAACTGACATTTACAGCAGTAGGCCCCATTCACTTGTCTCATGTGTCCCGTTAATAGGAGAAGAAAAGGGAAGCAATGTATGTCCATTTTAAGGCACACTGTGAATAATTTTGCTCATTATAGCAAATTCTCTAGGGTTATGGGTAAAATAATGGATGTGGCTGTTTTTATTATACAGTCATTGTGCCAATGAGCCTATCTGGAACGAAAGTCTCTGAATCACACCTCTGTTGGATTGTCCACATGACCAAGGCTGTTCAACGAGGCTTGTTTGACATTAAGCAATTGCATGAGTACCTGCAAGATGCAATTTACATGTGTGGGTGAGCCATTGACCTCAGCAGGAATGTGGATAAATGTACTACTTCAGTATGGCATATAGAGACGCTTGTGCAGATATCTAAAAGGACATAGCAACTGTGCTGTTGTATCATTCTTTGCATGATATTGATATAGTGTACACCCTAACACCATCCTCCCATGCCACATACATTTGTGCTATAGTGTGGTGCCACCACACCATGTTATGCAACAAACAAGTGCCTGCTGTTATACATTAGGTCTCTACAACAACAACAGCCATATAAACAAGACAGCTACCATATTTCTCTGGATTGTGACATGATAAGTTGAAATGGCTTCTGAAGGTGATGTTCTAACTCATTAACACCTATGTATAATGTCACACCTCTAGCAGCCTACACAGAAATCTGTATTCCAGACCATTTTCTGAAACATCAATTCAAAAAGCATACGATAAGCAAAGGTAAATCTTCTGCAAACAATAAACACTATTAAAATTGTACAATTATCAATGCTATCAGTAAGAAGTATTGTTTACAGTGATAATATTCAGTGCATTCCTTTTCTTTCCATAAATATTATACTATGTTACTTATAATGCATACAAATTCAGAATTATATGTTTTGATAAACCTTCACAAACTTGTAAACTGTACTAGACATATATTGTTAGAAAACTTTTGTTAGCTAGACATAAGCTTTCATGTGACAATAAAAATTCTTCTCTGATTGCATGTTTATTGAGATATTTATAGAAATATGAAAACGTGCTTAATTGTATAATTAACAAAATAAATGGTTCATAGACTAATACGAGATGATCGCAGCCTAAACTCTTATGATCTCAACACTGTGCTAAGCCATTGTAACTGGGAACCACTACAAACCCTTGGATTAGACCAGACAGTTGACTACTTTAATACTACTTTTCTCAACATCTTTAATAGACTTGCCACTGCTAGGAAAGTTAGAGTGAAAGCCAACTATGCTGCATGGCTAAATAGAGATACTAGAGCCCTACTAAAATGCTGAGATAAAGCCTGGAAAATCTGGAAAAAGGAAAACACCACCTTTTCCAAACAAAACTACCAACAGCTTAGAAATCAGGCCAAGGAACAAACCAAACAGGATAAACAGAACAACTTCCTAGGGGCCCAAAGCAAATACTCAAAAAATCCACAAAAATTCTGGCAGTCTATCAAATCCTTACTAAAACCAGGCAAAACCACTACTCCAGCCCCAAACTCCCCAAACAATACCATGGACATAGCCACTCAATTTAATCACCACTTTACAGAATCCATCCTGGCATTATCCAGCCAATTATCTAAAAATAACCCTTTATACACCCCAACCAATCATCCAGAAAACATTCCCTCCTTTACTCTATCATCAGTCCCCACCTCTACAATTAAAAAGCTCCTTCTAAAACTGAAACCCACCACCCTTGCAGCCGATAACTTACCTGCTAACTTCCTAAAAATGGCTGCAGAATCTATATCTTACCCTGTCTCCATCCTTATCAACCGCTCCATACAAGAATCCCATATCCCAGACCTCTGGAAAGTTTTGTATATCATTCCTCTTCATAAAGTGGGAACTCTTATGATTTTTCAAACTACTGACCATCGCCATTCTATCCCCCCTATCTAAACTTCTAGAGAAGTGTATCCACTTCCAGGTCATGAAATTCCTGAACACACATCAACTCCTGTCCACCACACAACATGGCTTCCACCCACATCATAGCACAACCACTGCTCTTCTCTCTTTCACTAATCTAGTTAACCAACACAGGAACAACAATAACTTTACATCTGACATTTTTTTTTGATCTCTCCAAAGCATTTGACATGGTATCATACACCATTCTGCTAGATTCTCTAGCCTCGCTATCCTTTGCCCCATCTACTGTAGCCTGGTTCAGAAACTACCTATCTGACAGGCAACAATCTGTCCAATGGCAAGGTGTACTGTCCCTCAACTTCCTACAACCATAGGTGTCCCACAAGGGTCAATACTGGGCCCACTTCTCTTTTCTGTCTTTACCAATAATCTAAATAGCTCAAACCAGCACGCCACACTTATTCAATATGCAGATGATTCGACTTTAATCTGCACAGCCCCATCTCCAGCCATTCTGAAAATACTCACCCAGGAAACCTTTAACTCTGTGGAAAAATGAATTTCTGATATCCAACTCATCCTAAACCCCAATAAGACTAAATTACTACTATTTACCCCTAACAAATCAAAAACTGCTCCTGTCTCCTTCACCATCACCTCTAAAAACGGCACTATCATTTCCCCTTCTGACCATACCAAACTGCTCGGCATTGAAATTGACAATAATCTTCACTTCAATGTCCACATCTCACAAACCATCACAAAAAAATGGGCACACTATATAGGCTCAAATATTTCTCTCAGACCAAGCAAGAGTCACCCTAGCCCAGACTCACCTATTGTCCACACTAATGTATGCAGCACCAGTTTTCACCCACATCAGAAAAATAGATCTAGACAAACTTGAATCATGTTATAATAAGATCGCCAAGTTTGCTAAAAACGCCACCTTCAGAACACATCACTGTGTTGCTCTAAGAGACCTAAATTAGCTAGAACTACCTCAGCTACTTAAGTACCACCAGTTAGTCACTGCCTACAATATTCTTAAATTCCCTGATAAAACCCCATCACTAACCCAACTACTTCCCCACTACACAGCAACACTATCAGTATCAGTATCACTTAGAGCAAACAATACTGCAGGAAAAGCACTATATTCCCACACCTTTGCTAGAAACTGGAATTGCCTTCCACCTTCGCTGACCACTGCCTACACCACCTCACACTTCAAAAACTCCCTCAAATCCCATCTGATGAGTACCTGGCTGTGTCCTTGTATTACTTAAACTTAAGCTTTCCTACCTTTTCCTCCTCATATCCATTCACCAGTACCAAGTTAGTCACTGTAATCCTCTATGGGACTAAAACCCTAACAGCCATCCATTCACCAATACCAAGTTAGTCACTATAATCATCTATGGGACTAAAACTCTAACAGCCACCATTCATCAATACCACGTTAGTCATTGTAATCCTCTATGGGACTAAAACTCTAACAGCCATCCATTCACCAATACCAAGTTAGTCACTGTAATCCTCTATGGGACTAAAACCCTAACAGTCATCCATTCACCAATACCACGTTAGTCACTGTAATCCTCTATGGGACTAAAACCTAACACCCATCCATTCACCAATACCAAGTTAGTCACTGTAATCCTCTATGGGACTAAAACCCTAACACCCATTCATTCACCAGTACCAAGTTAGTCACTGTAATCCTCTATGGGACTAAAACCCTAACAGCCACACTGTAATCATCTATGGGACTAAAACCCTAACAGCCATTAGCTGAGTCTGTAAGTAGCTCCTAATCCCTACTGTTTGTAACTTCTCAGACTGCTGAAAAGTGTCTTATCTGCTTGCATTTTTAATGTGAATATCTGATTCGTTTGTTGTACTACTCTGTATAAATATATTTCTCTCTTGTTTAACATGTACTACTCTGCTTATAAATATTTTTCTCTTGCTTAACAATGTGGAGCATTTCTCCCCAGGCCTCCACTGTAAATGGACCTAGTCCAGTCGGAATTTCCAGGTTAACAAATGTAAAATAAATAAAAATAAAATAAATAAAAATAACACTGAATATCTCAAGATGTGCAACAAACAATGCACATCTTGTCAATGACAATCTTCTTCAATAACATCTAATGTTTCACATGATGCCATGCAATAGTTTTTAAGTCACTTGTTTTTTAAAGTATTAAGTACATATGGAACTATTGCTTATTTTCATAATTACTAACAGACTACTAGCAATATTTCCAGTACAGTGTGATCATATGGGCATTGACAATGAATTTTCTTGTCTCCCACCATGATATTTTACACCACACCCCTCAATAGTTTGTTGGTCTCTCAGTTTTAAAAATATGAACATAAATATAAAAATATGAATAATAATGAGGCAATCTGTGATTAATTTCTGAACTGCTGGATATTGTAGATTAACAGTCTTAGTGTCATTTTTGTAATAATTCTTTTCTTTTTCTAATATTTTGTATTATTAACTGGTAAAACACTTAGTTAAAAAAGTCAGACCTCCCCCCAAAAAAAGCTCTGGACACCACAAGGATATATGGGTGTTAATTGGAAATATACAAAAAAGAATTATAGGCTTGAATGAACTAAGGAGACTGAAATATATCTTGAGCTTTATGTACAGAGACCAACGGAATCACCTGCTGGAGACTCTTATGAGGGGGTCTCCAGTATAAGATGAATATCTGGCACAGTCTTGCCAGAGCAATGACTGCTTCAGCTGGCATCATCTGCTCAAGTAAAGGCAACACTTGCACTACTACAGTGACCTGAAGAGACACTACCTCAACTTTCTATGCTAGTTGCAATAAAGGACAGATGAAGAGAGTGCCCCTGAGATGTACAGTAAGTATGCCGGACAGGGGTCAGACAGACTGCTCCTGAGATGTAAAGTAAGTATGCTGGACAGGGGTCAGACAGAGTGCCCCTGAGATGTACAGTAAGTATGCTGGACAGAGGTCAGAGTGCTTCTGAGATGTAAAGTAAGTATGCTAGACAGGGGTCAGACAGAGTGCCCCTGTGATGTACAGTAAGTATGCTGGACAGAGGTCAGACAGAGTGCTTCTGAGATGTAAAGTAAGTATGCTGGACAGGGGTCAGACCGAGTGCTCCTGAGATGTACAGTAGTAGGTAGGACAGGGGCCAGAGTGCTCCTGAGATGTACAGTAGTAGGTAGGACAGGAGTCAGAGTGCTCCTGAGATGTACAGTGAGTATGTGGGACATGGGTCAGACAGAATGCTCCTGAGATGTACAGTAACTAGGTAGGACAGGGTCAGACAGAGTGCTCATGAGATGTACAGTAAGTATGCCGGACAGGGGTCAGACAGACTGCTCCTGAGATGTACAGGAAGACAGCAGAGAGGCTGGAAGCTGTTGAAGACTGGGGAGTGGAGGGTAAGAGGAGCACTTGGTAATCTCAGAAGGACAATTTTTTTTAAAACTGTTTACTACCATAACATAGATTCACTTGGAGGGCATTTTAAGCTTAGCCAATTTCCCTTTTTGTGCTTGAATTAACATTTCCTGATTGGTCTTACCTATCCCATGGCTGTTAATTGTATATTAGCCCTAGTGAGAATAAATGTGATCATACTATAGATTATTTGAGCGGACCCATATAAGGGATGCAGCACTTAGGAACTGCCTCTATCCATCAGTGGCATGAGGGGCAATCCTGGAGTGCATTTTCTATTACCCATCTTTACATCCAGGATGCATTTGAATATGGACAGGGATGAGATTTGTTTTACTTGAATGGATAGTCTGTTCTGGAACAGTGGTAGCCTCTGTGATATACATATATCAATCTCTCCACAATATTCAGTTTAGATACCTGGACTCATACCTCTCAACTGTACAGATTTTTGAAGAATTTCCAGATTTCTGCCTTATATTTTTGGTGTGTTCCTCCTAAAATCTGTACTTTTCTGGCAAATAGCTGAGGATTGAAGTCTTTAAATAATGACAAACATTTGAGTTTAAGACTCCAAATCCTTCAGAAAATTCACGCTAATGCAAAACCTATTATTAATCTTTCTAAGTTTGTAAGAGCAATATTTAAAATTTGTTCCCATTGTCCCCCCATCATTTTAGGCTTTGTCCAGATTTTTTGCTCAAAGAATTTGAGAGGTATGCAGGCTGGACTGAGTATTTCAGATGCCATCTTGATTTGCTGATGTTCAGTAGGTCCATCTGTATTAGGTTGGAGGAAGCCTTGTAAGCCAGACATGTCACCTCTAAGCACTCTGTAGGATACTGAGTATAGTGATAAATCTTTGAGGTGGTCCATGCAAGACCTATTGCTTAGGACTTGTATCCGTTTAGTAAGGTATCTCTGTGGTATTCCAATTGTTGCATGGGTCTGGAGAGATACATGCCAAAGGGGGCATTATACAAAATGATTGACCTAATGAGGGCTTTGTAAAGGGGGACAATAATATTGCTGTGCAATACAGAAAGACTTTCTTATGACTCTGGGCACATATTGGTCAAAAGTTAGGTCACTGTACACACACGTTCCCAAATGCCAAACAATTGGGTCAATTCTCAGAGGGCATTGACAGTTTGGCAGTTCCCTGGAGTAGATGACTTCCCAAAGGAGATGATAATGTATTGCTTGGAGTTTAGTTTCAATTCATGATTCTGGCACCAGTTATTGTTTGGGACAAATCTTTTTGCATGATGGTTAAGTCATTTGGGGATTCAATAACTGCTTCTAGCTTGCAGTCATCTCAAACTTAGTCGGCTAAAGCCCTTTGGTATTTCCTTTTACTTTTGAGATGTAGATGTTAAACAGAAAAAGTCTCAGCACCGAACCCTGGGGGACTCCATTGGTGACTGGTCTCTTCCCCTATTTTGATCTCCTGCATCCTGTGAGTAAGCATACATGTATGCATTAAAATCATAAAAAATAAAGGAAACTGCTCAGGCGCAAAACCATGCATAAAATAGCAAGCAGCATACAATGAGTCTCTTCAGACCAAAGTCATATAAATCACACCAAACAGCATACAACAAGTCTCTTCAGACCAGGAATATAAGAATAATCCAATCCAGTGAAGCAAAATGCTGTTAACTTCTTTTAGATTCATACTAAGCTAACTGCCCTTGCAAGCCATTTTAAGCTTAGCCAATTATCCCTTGTGAGACTCAAATCCTGCACCTTGTGCTTGTAAGGCAAACACCTTAACCATTAGGCCACCATGGTTTGAAGAAGCCACTTTGGCGAAAAGCGCTTACCAGATATCTGCTAATAAAAGATTTGGTTTTAAAGAAGTTAACAGCATTTTGCTTCATTGGATTGGATTATTTTTATATTCCTGGTCTGAAGAGACTTGTCATATGCTGTTTGGTGTGATTTATATGACTTTGGTCTGAAGAGACTCATTGCATGCTGCTTGCTATTTTCTGCATGGATTTGCACTTGAGCAGTTTCCTTTATTTTTTATGATTTTATTTCTGTGCTTTCTGCTCAGGAGCATACATTTTCCTGTGGTACTCATTGTTATTTGGATTATTATTATACATGTATGCATTCTTTGAGTCACCTTCCTGATTGTATTAACCTAATTGTATTAAACCTGATTGTATTAAATTATATTCCTTGTAGCACCACTTGTTAGAATGTGTTTTAAATTTGTAGTTTGGAACAATCTTCTAGTAAGCAATGAAACAAAATGAATGAACCAATAATGACAAAACTACTCATTTCAGAAAATTTCAACCATAAAAGGCCACTCAAACTTCTGTCATTACAATCCACCAATATCAGTAAATATGCAAAATCTCTGCAGAAGTAAGTCATCTAAATAATTCCACATTAAACGGATCTGTAACTAATGAAGAGTTTGCTGCTAGCAAACAATTTTATATTTCATTGTTTCATCTACAAATAAAGTGCCTGTTGCCCTTGAAGAATAAATTGTCTATGCTACATTAAAAAAAAAAATGATAAGCTAGTAATTTTGCAATGGGGAATGGATGGCAAACTGATAACAGAAACATAGTTACTAGGTAACTCCTCCAAAGGAGGACATTCATAGGACCGCAGCATCCACTCCCTTTAAAATACAACACAGTACAATATCAGCGATCCATTTGTATACTGTGAGAGTAGAACCCACAGCCTTCTACATCAAACACAAGTATAATACCTGTTGTGCTACTAACAATGCAAATGACTTGGCATAAGTAGCACTAAACTTCTCTTCCCCTGAAGCTCTCAGCTTCTTGCAAAATCCATTTGACACTCAACTAAATAGCTCAACTTCACAGCACAAGAAATCTGGAAAAAGCCAAAATTTATTTGGGGGGGGGGCAAAGGCCCAAAACCAGGGACACATTTTAAATATTGCTTGTATAATCTTAGAAAGTTGCTAAAATAAAGTGACGTGTTACCACGTGTTTCCTGAAAGATAGGAAAACTGAAACTTAAAGGGCTATCATTCTTTAGTGAATTCAGTTCTCACTGATTTGCCAGAAAACCACACATTTTAAGAGGAACAAACCAAATATTCTGTGAAAATCTGGACAGTTGAGAGCTATGGACTCAACTCACTGAATCACAAATGGTGGTATGGATGGATAAGTCAGGCTCTTGTTTGACCCTGAGTAACATTAACCACCAGGTATACTTAACTGGGGCATTTCACACACACACACACACACACACACACACACACACACACACACACACACACACACACACACACACACACACACACACACAGTAGCATAACTCCTGCAAATAAAATAACAAAACTCTCCTTATGGGCATGACTCTGGCTCTGGCAACACCAACAGAACAGCAGCAGCATAACTCCTGTAACACAGAGCAATAAAAGAACAAGAACAGTTAGTTTAACTTCTGCGCCCGGATCCATGTTAGCATGAAAACTCCAATTCATTACTGTTTCCCTTCAGGTCTTGCAGCTGTAAAAGTGTTTGGGGGAGCTCCTCCTCCCCCTGGCTCTATGGTTCTGGCAGCCATGCAAGACAGGGGTCAGACAGAGTGCTCCTGAGCTATACAGTAAGTATGCCGGACAGGGGTTAGACAGAGTGCTCCTGAGATGTACAGGAAACATGCGGGCAGCGGTGAGACAGTGCTTCTGAGATGTATAGTAAGTATGTGGGACAGGGGTCAGACAGAGTCCTCCTGAAATGTATAGTAAGTATGTGGGATGGGGTCAGACAGAGTGCTCCTGAGATGTATAGTATGTATGTGGGACAGGAGTCAGACACGTGCTCTTGAGTTATATAGTAATTATGTGGGACAGAGGTCAGACAGAGTGCCTCTGAGATGTACAGTAAGTATGCAGGATAGGGGTCAGACAGAGTGCTCCTGAGATGTATAGTATGTATGTGGGACATGGGTGAGACAGAGTGCCCCTGAGATGTACAGTAAGTATGCTGGACAGGGGTCAGACAGAGTGCCCCTGAGATGTACAGTAAGTATGCAGGATTGGGGTCAGACAGAGTGCTCCTGAGATGTATAGTATGTATGTGGGACAGGGGTCAGACACAGTGCTCCTGAGAGGTACAGGAAGCATGCGGCACAGGGGTCAGACAGAATGCTCCAAAGATGTACAATAATTATGTGGGATAGGGGTCAGACAGAGTGCCCTTGAGCTGTACAGTAGTAGGTAGGACAGGGGTCAGACAGAGTGCTCCTGAGATATACAGTATGTATGTGGGAGAGGAATGAGGCAGAGTGCTCTTGAGGTGTTCAGTTAAGTATGCAAACCAGGTTACTTTTATAGTATATTACTCAGACATACATGGGCCCTGGTAGGGCATATAATTTATGATGCTTCTTCATTGTGCTACTGTTTTTCATCTCCTGAATAGATAAAGGAAAAGCATTTCCACTTTTTGAGATGAATAGGGTGTCTAGCAAGCTGCAGGGGTAAGTAAGATTACTGTCATACTGCAGACAAAGACTGGATTTAATAGTAGCAATATATTACTCAGTTCTGTGGTTATGTGATGGCAAATGTAACACCCATATGCAGTACCAGTACATTCAGCTGGCATACCCTTTCCATTTCTGTTGGCATAGTACCCTACACTCAGACAAGACATGTTAATGCATTCATTGTTGAAAACATATGAAGTACAATATGCCCTTAAAGCATGCACACTGCAATGCAATGATAGATATCTAGGTTGTTGTTTCACTATCTTGCTGTGGGAATTGCCACAACCCAGGTAACTTGCTGCACGTTATCTACACATATCTCCATGTTTGCCATGCATAATCCCCTCCAAACGCCCTTTCATGTGCCACTTATGCATGACATACCCATGACATGTTGGTGCTATGACTATAATGTCTTGTAACTTGCGTTATGTCAGCTGCCCACTTTATGAGGACAGCTGTCCATGTTACCATCACCATCTTGCATGCCTGTAGTAGAGAATACTGGCATGATGAGCATGGGTGGCCTGCATAGTTTGTACTGATACTGGTGTACATATAGCCTTTCTTTGTCTCCATCCCACATAAAATACCCACATGGGCATACCCCCACACACCTTCTATGGCTTCTGATGCCCACCAGCACACTACAGATAGCAGTGTCACACATAGCTCCATAAGGCCAATTCTAATATCCACTACTGTACCCTTGTCCCCACGTCTTCCATTTGAGCTGTATCACAGTTTATGCCTACTCAAAATCATACCTTCTAATGTCATTGTACTTCATAGTAGATGTTTAGACTTTCTGTATTGTACATTCATGGCTGACAGGCAGACACAGATGAAATATTATTTTTTCCCCTCTCCCTTTTTATCACCAGTCTTGGTTTATAATTTATTTCTTCTTTGTGGTTTTATTTTTTCCAATTTCTGTTACTAATTCTAGTTGTATCAGCCACAGCTGTGCCTGTGGTGCAGCAGTAATCCCTGTTCTGTTATTCTGCCCTACTAACTCATGCTGGGGTTCCATCTGCATCTGTGCCTGCCTGTTCATCAGATGATACATTATGCAGCAAGGGGTTTCCTGGAAGGCTTCTGGTGGCCTCTGTTGGTGGATCACTGAGGAAGCTTTGTTGCACCTTCTGGTGATGTCAGGGGTAAGTCCAATGTCATTATCTGATAGGGAATGGAGGAGATGATGGCAGAGGTTGTGGACCAGACCCTTGAAACTCACAACCGCCACGTGGAAAACATCCTTGTATGACAAGCAAAGTCACAGTGTTACCTGGCACTGTCTAATGTACCACCTAAGGCAGGACCTAGCTAGGAGGGCAGTCACGGGAGGGACTGACCTCTGCTTGGGTACTGAACAAGGCAGAAAGACAGGGAGCTGGGAACTCACCCTATCTCCAATCATGGTGTTCCACTTTCTCATGTGTTTATAGTACAAGACTCCAAATCACTAGTTGCTCTCCCTTTGTCAGTATGTCTGTCCATTGCCCCCTTTTCAGTATCTCCGCTGATAGTCTTTGTTTGCATTCTGTGTTTTTGTGCTCCTGCTTCCATCTCTATATTCTCTTTCCTTCCCCTGCCTTCCTCTTACATCCTTCCCATCTACTTTTCTTGAAAAAAATAAATAAATAAAAGGACACCTGTCCCAGAAAAGTGGACCCTTCCTCCCTCTTTCCTCTTCTACACTTTCCTTGTGTGTGTGTGTGTGTGTGTGTGTGTGTGTGTGTGTGTGTGTGTGTGTGTGTGTGTGTGTCTGTATGCTCGTGCATTGTAAATACATACTCATTATTCCAGACATTATGTCTACCTAGCCTAGCCTCTGCCTCCAGCTTCTTTTTGCCTACAGTCTTTCCTACCATCAGATAATGAAAATGGAAGAAGAGCCCATCCTAGAATGTGTAAAAACAGCACTAAGGAAAATGAAGTCAGGGTATCAGCAGGCTCTGATGAGGTCACTGCAGATATGATGAAAACGTTGAATGAGTTAGGGGATAAATGGCCGCTGAGGCTATTCATAGCAGTATAAAGATGACTGGATAATAAGAATTCTAGTGCCAGTATACAAGAACAAAGGGGAAATTACAACTGTGGGCAGTATAGAGGTATAAAACTCGTCTCACACTTGTATGAAAGTGCTGGAGGGGGGTGACTGATAGACAAATGCAAAGAGTAGCAGAAACCAAGATGAGGATGAGTAGTTTGGATTCAGATTCAGATGCAGCACATCTGACCCAGTATTTGTCATGAGACAGACAGAGGAGAAGATGTTAGAGATAAAGAAAGGGTCCAACTGGGCATGCCTAAATTTGGAGAATGCATATAGCAAGGTCACAAGATCTGAGCAGTCCCAAAATGGTTTGATGTCCTGGAAACATTGATATGATCAGTGCAGGCTATTAACAGTGTTTGGACTGATGGAGGGTTTCCCAGTGGGAGTCGGGGCTCATCAGGTTTCAGCTCTGAGCTCAATGCTGTTCATACTAGTGGTGGACTACATTAGCAAACATATTGGAGGGGGCAGATCAACAAATCTGCTGTATGCACACAATGTGGCATTATAAGCAGACTCTGAACAAGAACTTAAATTATAAGGGAATAGAATTAAAAACTTAAGGCACATAGGATGAAACTGAGTACAAGCAAGATAGTTGTCATGGAAACAAATAGGGAAAACATAAGTAGCTAAAAAACTGAGAAAGAAGTGGTTAACCAATTTCAAATATCTTGGAGGGGTGGTTGAGGAGAAGGGAATTTTGAATGAAGAAGCTAAATTTAAAATCAGATTGGCTGCAACCAGCTAGCACAGAGTGCCAGAAGCTTAAAAGTAAACTGTAGAAAACAGTGGTGGAACTAGTACTTCGCTATGGTAGAGAAACCTGGGCAGTGAAGGCAGAGCAGCTGAGGAAGCTAGAGGTGATGGAAATGAAGTGTCTGAGATGACTGGTAGTATGTATACTGTGAGACAGATGAAAGAATGATGACAACAAAGCAGAAGCCAAAGTAGCTATAGTTGCCAAGAAGATCAAAGGAAATAGATTGTGGTGGTTCAGGCAGATATGCAGGAAGGCAGAAGATGATTTGGAGAAGGAGATTTTGGAGAGACAGGATGGATGCAGGAAAAAATTAAGAAATTCTACAAAGAGTTGACTGGATTGTGTGAGAGAAGACCAGTGGCAATTAGGCATGGCTGTTGAAGAAGGTAGAAGAGTGGTATTTAATAGAGAAAGAGAGAGAGAGAGAGAGATGGCAACAGTTCATGTGACATCCTGATCCCATGTAGAAAACGAGAAAATGGATGTTGATGATGATGGAGGGGGGAGGTTTATGAGCACTAACTAGCATCTGATTTATGCTATTTATTTAGAATTGTTTGATAACTCAGATATTAATGTGCCTTTGGTAGTATTCATAGTTTAATAGAAGATTCATTATGGAGAACAAAACTTCTATTCCCTTACTAGAGTTCACATTGCAGTACAATGTCAACATTCATTATGCAGTATAAATGTCTTTATTAATTGATGCACTCCTACTGTAAGAAATTTAGCAACCTATTGCCAAACTTGCTATGATTAATTATATACCTCTATTTGCACCTCTGATTGTATTACTGTTTTCTTAATGAATGTTCCCCCTGGATCAGTATTTTACCTACATTTGTATAAATCAATCAATCAATCAATTAATCATTCAGTAGGTGGGATGATCCAAAGATGCTTTTCAGTCACAACATAGGTTCAAGACACAAAGAAAGAGTATAGAGAGTGAGCATATAAAACATGCGTTACAGTATATAGCTATTTAAGAAAACAGTATACAATGTTTAAAAATTGCATAAAAAGTTAAGTATAGGGGCAAGTCATACAAAACAAATGCTTAGATGTTGACAAACACTTCTGCTTAGTAAATTGGCATAGCTTGCCCTAGTGCTTTAATTACAACTAGAAGGAACTGTTGAATATTTGTTAATTAAGAGGAAGAGATACCATCTTGTTTGCCTGGTGGAGCTTGGGTATCATCTTTTTGGACTTGCTTCTGGACCTGGGAGTACTGATAGGTTGTTGGGTGCTGAGAACTTTGTCACCACAGCAGAGAGAAATGTCTGTAGCAGGCTGGCTTCAGTAGCTGAATCATCTGAGAACATGCATCATAGACAAACCTGCAGCACCCAATTATTAGTACATTTTAATGATATTTCATTTATCTTTTGTAGCCAAGGCATTATTGCACATATTAGCTATATCAGGCAACTGTATGCTTTATTTCATATGCATTAAGTTGCTTATACGTGGGCATCTACATATTTCACTTTGTATTTGTTGTGGTGTATTTTATGCTAATATATATCAGCTGAAAACAAATTATTATGTTTTTTTTTTTTTACTAATGTTTCACAACAGGTGTGAACATTTAAAAATTTGTGAACACTTAAGTTAAAGCCATAACACAGGTTTGTTAGCTGGGCCTAGTTGTAGCCTGGGCCTTTTACCTCAATACAGAGTTCTGCAAATAGTAATAGTTTGATTTTTGAGGCTATACTTTTAAAATTCTGCACAAGCAAGATGCATTTGGTGAAAGGTAACATGGAGGACTATTTTATACAGCACTGTAAAATGTAGTAGCAGTGATTATGCGTGGCAATGTGGTGTGATTTTAATGTTCATTACTTTATGCTGCCCTACATGAGTATGTGGTACATTCCTGAGAGAGATTCTACTCTGCAGTTTTCAGAAAAATGTGTACTTACTGTGGTGTTTGGAAAAGAGCCTTGATGTTTGTTAATCAAAATTCATTGAAATTCCATATTGTTGATTTTAATTAATTGATTATAATTTTATTACACATAGATGGACTGTTATTTATGTATTGTTTATTTATTGACATTTGTTTACCCCGAAGGTATGACTGGGAATATATGCCCTTTTTCAGTGAAAGCCCAGGGAGAAAAGCTACAAGGTATCATATTTAATGCCATCAATGTTTACAATAACAATTTTTATACTGCAGTTTTAGTGAATGCATAGCATAATAGTCAGTTAAGGAAGCATGGAAGGTTTTCCCTTACCCCAAGGTTGAATGACCATGGGATTAGTATATGTAAAGTGATGGAAGTGTTCTTGGGTAAGCCTTCCTTGTAAATATACTTTTTTCTTTTTAAATCTATGTAAATAAGTTAAGATGTCAAATGGACACTTCATTTATAGGTTCATAGGTTCATAGGTAGGTACCTGCCTATCGGCCCTGGGGCCTATATAAGCCTAGCCAAAAAGGTTCCCTGGCTTTCGCCAGCCAAGAAAATTATTTTCCTGTGCCCCTGTCAAGCAGTGCCACAGAAGTGATCCCTGGGGTGAATTTTCTATTTTCTATCCAGTCGTCAAGATTTTTCTTAAAGAGGGCAAATGAGGATCTTTGGTTGACATGAATGTGTAGTTTGTTCCAGGGTATGGGAAGTCTCTGGGACAGGAATCTATCCCTCCAGCATGTTCTGCTTATTGTGGTGACAAGGTTTAGGTCCCTGGAGGGTGTGGTTTGGAGAGATTGGCATTTCTTTAAATGTAGCATGTCCGACAGCGCTGGGTTTGACATAACTTTGTATGTTAGGCAGAGATCACCTCTGAGTAGGCGACATGCAACAAAGTAGAGCTGGAGTTTTCTGAGATGGTCTGCGTATGGCATCTGTTTGAGGCTGGTAATCCTCTTACTGAAGTATTTCTTTGGCCTTTCCAATTGTTGTAGGTGTCTTGTGAGATACATGCCAAATGGGGCATTGTACTCTATAATGGGTCTGATGAGGGATGAGTAGAGAGGAACAATGACCTCCTTTTTTCTAGAGGAGAACCCTTTTGTGATGAGGTGTGCCACATAGAAGGATTTCCTGACTACTGTGGTGATGTGGTTATCAAAGGAGAGACTACTGTCCACCTGTGTCCTGAGGTCTCTTATCACACTTTCAGTTTTTAGTGAGCTACCACCTATGTGGTAGTTCATGGGTACCGAGTTTTCCCAAAGGGGATGATAATGCACTTCTTGGCATTGAGCTTGAGGCCATGACTCTGACACCAAGCATCTGTCTCTGTGAGGCCCTTTTGTAGATTCATTAGTTTAGGGTAGATGAGTAACTATGGATCAGCACTGACAGACTCTTCATTTCAGCAAAACTTTCGTTTTGTTGAAGCAGAAGGGCTGTGCTGTAGGTCGTAGTGTATTGCAGTATGTTTTCTCAAGCAGAACAGTCCAGAAGCATTTGCTTTGGGGATAGGTTGAGCTCTAAGCCTGGGTGTAAATGGAGACAATTTCTATCAGCAGAATTTTCCAGTAGTTCTTCTGCTGGGTGAGTTGGACCTGAGATATTGGTGTAATGCACAGAAATACATCCTTTCTGAAAGAGTTTCTACAAGCATGCATGCTTAAAGAGGGTTTACATGTTGATTGTGTTGCTAAAGGGCATCACATTTCTTCTGGAAGAGTCTAAAAAAAACAAAAGAAAAACAGTGTGTGTGTGTGTGTGTGTGTGTGTGTGTGTGTGTGTGTGTGTGTGTGTGTATATATATATATATATATATATATATATATATATATATATATATATATATATATATATATATACACACACACACACACACACACACACACACACACATATATATATATATATATATATATATATATATATATATAGAGAGAGAGAGAGAGAGAGAGTTTCCACTGTGTGATTCCTTAAATCGCTTGTATCAGAGGGACGTGGATATATGCAAATGACCCTTTAAGGACATCAGGTGTTTCAGCTATGTGGCGGTTCTGAATGCCCGTGACTTTTTTTTTAAGTCTGTTATGGACAAATTCAGGCCAATAAAGCCAAACCCCACTAGCTGTGGACATGCATGTTTAAACTTTCTTATGACTTCATCAGCACAGCATAATTGGAGTGTTTGGCTAACCTTTAGAAACACAGGATTATCGTACCCAGCTGATGTTCATAACCATTATGAAGCCATAAGAAGGCTGAAACACGCATGTCCCCAGTCAGTGGGGGTTAGCTTTATTGGCCTAAATGTGTCCATAACAGACTTTAAAAAAGTCATGGCATTCTGAACTGCCATATAGCTGAAACACCTGATGTCCTTAAAGGGTCATTTGCATATATCCCATGCTCCCCTGATACAAGAGGTTTAAGGAATCACAGTGGAAACTCTAGATTGGCTAGATTTTCTTTTAGTTTTCACTTTGAAATAAGGTAAACATAGGAATTTAGGTATTTAGCTAAGTCCCTGATCAGAAGAACCCTGTCTTCACAGAACACCAAATACTGGCTAAACTCATGTAGTAATGTTTGTCTTCAAATGATATATGATGATATATATGTATTACATGAGTACACAAATATATATGTGGTGCATTTCACAGTGTGCTGAAATGCTGGTGCTTTTCATCGATGATACAGTTGGTAGAATTATGTAATAGTTGAAGTTTATTAGATCAACTGTCACATAATTTAAGGGTTTATTCCCTTTCTTTGAGTTTGTGTGACCCTAGATTTAGCATATTTATGGGAGTGTGGAGGCAAAGCCCTCCATGTAAAAGTTGTTTTTTGTTTTACTTTTAGTAATAACAAATATAATCTATTGGTTTACATTTGCTATTACTTTTTTTGATAACCTTAGTGGTAATTAATGGTAATTGCAGATGAGTTTGTTTGATGTTTTGTATTTCAATCAAATTCAATGGTGATTACTCATTATAAATCACACAGACATACATATATAACTACATCTAAATCTATATATATGTATGTCTGTATCTATATTTATATCTATGTGTATGTATCTGTATCTACAACTATGTGTGTGTGTGTGTGTGTGTGTGTGTGTGTGTGTGTGTGTGAGTGTGTGTGTGTGTGTGTGTGTGACATCTGGTTGCATTTCAAATGGGCAAACACATTTGACTGAAAACTCATTTAACTGAAACCTCTTTTGATAGAAAAGTGTAGAAGTCTTTAAAGAGTTTATGATGATATCATTTCTTATCATAGGAATTATTAGGGAAGTGAGTCTAGCAGAGTATGTATGAATTGCAATGGTCAATGTCATGTTGTACCATCACATGTATAGATGCTTGTGTTTGCGCTGCAACATTGATTCACTGTGCATGGTGTGTTTTTCTTTTCTCTGTGGTTGTGCAATCATAATGTTAGTATATATAACTAAGAGAGGGTGGGAGGTGCCAGGTGTCAGGCCTCAGAGCACCCCTGGGTGTGTGTTATTTCCACAGTAACATACACCCTGTCGGACATTATTGCTTGGTTAGCACTGTCTATCCTTACTGCCTACCAAGTCATTTTCTATTGTTTTGCCTTGTACTGCACTGCACATCTCTTTGCTTAGTCACGGTGAGCCGCTGAACACTACAGATCTGTGCTCCAGATCACTGGTGGAACAGCCATGCTTGTTCATTGGCTGTACTGTACTGCATTGCTATATCATGCTTAATCATTGGCTTTACTGTACTGCATTGCTAAACGTGTGACATTGCTTTTGTTACATGATTCATATTTGCTGTATAGTAGTACTTGTGATACTTGTGATTCCCATACCAGTAACTTGTGTTCTTGCAGTATTATACTGACAGCACTGAAATTATTTCTCACCATATTGTACTGACACCATCACATTTGTTTAACGATTTTCTTTGTTTGTGGTCAATAAAAGTTAATTATATTTCTATCTCTATGGGGCTGTACGTAGAGTGCTAAGAATATTCCAACTGTTTTGTACTGAAAATCAGCTTTGTTACATCTTACATTGATTACCTAAACTATGTCTACTATAGCTTGGCTAACTTATTACTTTTAATTTAACTATACTGACTCTCCCAACAGTTTACTAGTCACCATGGGACCAGAGACTGCTGTATCCTTTCTGTTGTTGGCCTTTAGGCACAGTGAGGCAGTATAGCATTATACTGGCTAATATCCCCTTAGTGTGAGAAGTGTAGATACATATTGAAACTTCAGGTAAACTTCTAACAGTGTTTATCTACCCAGGTCGCTAGTGTCCGACACACACACATACACACACACACACACACACACACACACACACACACACACACACACACACACACACATTCACACACCATCAAACTGCACTCACACACCAAAACATCACACCATTAACATCAACCCTATTTTGACTGAGGTACTCAGAAAATCCCTCTCAAAGCCAACAAAGCCCTCCTGCCTCAATAATGCATTATTGTGTATAGAGATCAGTAGCACAATCACACCAATCCCAGCAAGCCTCCTACTGCTACCATGACAGGCATGGGTTACCAAAGTGCTAAGACATAACAACATATTTTTTTTCTTTTTTTGTTTTCTCTCTGTCTTTCTTTCTTTCTCTCTCTCGTTCTTTCAGTTAACTAAACCACAGTCCATCTAGTGTATTAATTGCACACAGCATCCATTCATTATGACCTTATATCTTATTGTCTTAGTAGGTCCTGCCAGTGTCATCACCATAGACTGAACTGCAAATTAATATTTTATGTTAGCCAAAATATCTATCTCACAAAGATTGCTTATTTATACAGATTAACAAATTGCAAATCATAACTTCTTTTTTTCCTTCTCTTGGATTTAACTAATCTCCCTATATATCTCACATTAAATGGCAGTCTCTCTCAGCTTTTATTTTCTCTGGTAAATGAGCATGCTGACTCTAGTGAAACATGCACATTTTTGATTTTTGTAGTGGGGCATGGTCTTTTACAGCTTCAGGTCTGTACAATCTCATACACACATATGTACACACACACACACACACACACACACACACACACACACACACACACACACACACACACACACACACACACACACACACACACACACACACACACACACACACTCTGTGTCTGTTTCTGAGGTGTAAATTCATATGAAACATCAAAGCTGCACATTTTTTTCACACTGGCATTTTCAAAGTTTTTTTTAGCCAGCTGGAAATAAATGTACTTTCCTTTATAGGCACAAGTGCATATTTAAGCACTGTATCCAACATCAGTAAATTAAAAACTCTTGATGAAGAGCTCATGCAAATTCAAAAGCTTGAGTAATTGCAGAACATGCTGGAGGGACAGGTTAATCTCCCAAAGAATGCCCATACTCTGGAATAAGCTTCCCATTCATGTCAAGCAGGGTACCTTACTGGCCCTCTTCAAGAGAAATCTTGACGAGTGGATGGTTAAGAGAAAGTTCACCCCAGGGACCACTCCAGTTGCCCTACTGGATAGGGGTTCTGTGAATTAACATCGGGTGGCATGGTGCCTGGGCAATTGTTTTGGGCTAGGCTTGTAAATGCTCCAGGGCTATTAGCCTTGTACACACATATGAACATATGAACCTGTGTTGGTCCAATAAAACATACTATATCAAGCCTGTAGCTCAGTGTGTTTTTGTTTCTCAAACCATAAGTGACTTCAATAGCAAAAGAATAAATAAAAAACTAAGTCAAAGGATAAAAATCTTTGAGGTAAAATCTGAACAAAACATCAATACAACATTGAAAGATGACTACAAATCACTCTTTAACTATATCAGACATCTTAGAAATAGTACTTTGCACTGAACTGAGCTTATATCCAATGATACCATCCACTCTGAACCTGAGGAAATCACAAATATGCCCCACAATATCCCCTTTCTCCATACATGCAACATCCAAAAAGCACCATTCCTATGGTTATCACTGAAAAAAGTGCAAAAAGATGTCTCTAGAAGCACTAGTTCTGTGATTCCAGTTAACATACTGGGTTGTTTCTGTGTCACTGTGAAGATCTGCCTCACCCCCCCCCCAAAAAAATAAAAATGATGCTATTTTACCCTCACCATGCAGTATGTACCCGAGGTATGGATAACAACTGCTATGGTGCCCATCCACAAGGGAGGGCCTGCCACTGGCAGTGACAGCTACAGACTAATTAGCCTTGCCAGTATTATGTGTAAAATAATGGAATGTGACATCACTGAACTTATAAGTAAGAATATTGGTAATTACTATTCATTGACCGATACCAACCTAGATATTCAAAAGGAAGATTCTGCCAACTTTACCTGGTGGATTTCTTTGAGAAAACCACAGAGGCACTGGAAAAAAAAAGTCAAGTCTGTACACATTGCCTACATGGATATGCATAAGGTCTTCAATACTATCCCTCACTCTGACATTATAGAAAAAAACTATCACAGCAGAATAATAACCCATGTATAATTCAGTGGATAGTAAATTGTCTTACAGATAGAACCCACTCAGTCAAGGTTGGTAACACACTTTCCTGTAAGAGACTTATGACGCCCGTGCACTGGCCCAGCAATAAAGGAGCCTCAGTCATCATTACCGACACCAGTGAGAGGCATCCATATAGGGAAATGATAATAAATTCACACACAGCAAAGTACAATTTCCCTTAAGAGCACACAGAGATCACAGTCAGTCTGGGGCTGGTTTCTCCCTTTCTCTCCAAGTCCCCAATAAGACTCCCCACTGGCACAGCTATAGGGTTTAGATCTCAGCCTAGTGGGCGAGCTAAAACTTCCAGCACCCTCTCTGTCCAACCAGTGCTTTGTGTCCCTGCCCAAGTAGCTGACACACACACACACACACACACACACACACACGCACACACACACACACACACACACACACACACTTTGAGATAACAGTTTATACAGCAACACAGACACTCCTGGGGAAGGCTGGCACAGATTCTCAAGCTCTGCCCATTTTCTGCCCAGTCTAAAAGGTAGTACCAGCTGCCACCACCCACTAATATCAGCTACTCAAAGGCCCCTAAAAGGGTGTCCAATTATTATTGTGCAATATTATTATCCCAGTGGTAAGTGTGACCTAACAGTCAAGATTTATTTGGAGTAGCTTAGTACAGCATTGCTATATACATGCAATGTACTCTTATAGATTAAATTATCTCTACACAAAACAACCACAGTTGAACGGTTTAAAAATATTTAATAATAAATAATAAAAACACAAGACAATACTTCTTACTACACAGTGCTAGTCAAGAGTTCAGAGATCACAGAGAAATACTTAAAATAATGCCGTAGAAAAGTTCTAACATCAACACAGAAAAACACTTAGTCTAATTGTCCTAATTCCTAGCTATATCTAAGAGAAAACACAGTTCTAAATGACTTACATATAGAAACAGACAGTGTGATGAGTTGAATGTTCTCAAGACAAAATGCTCAGAGCTCTCTGATTCTCTCTCTTTAAATTGATAATACAG
Organism: Protopterus annectens; assembly: GCF_019279795.1. Lineage (NCBI taxonomy): Eukaryota > Metazoa > Chordata > Ceratodontiformes > Protopteridae > Protopterus > Protopterus annectens. The sequence goes on along the minus strand of NC_056730.1, from coordinate 959,273,039 downwards.
AGCTGCTTCACGTGACATCATTCTTCACACTTCTTTGGTGTTCCCAGGGAAACAGAAACTACATTTGCATTCTTTACACCTGGTCGGAAACCAGAGCAATAAAGGACATTTATACATGCAAATTGCAGCCATTAACTCTGGCCTTAAAACAATAGGCAGGATGCCTCCCTCTAGACATATCGGCTCCAAATTTTAACATCAAAGACAGTCATGAAATGCTTGACTTAGCTTTCTTACAGCAGAGTGCACTGTTGTTACATTTTTGCAGTTCAATATCCAATGCAATCTTTTCACATTTAAGAGAACAAGCCTGTGGCTTGCATTAATATATACAAATGACAGAATTATCTACAAACTTCTATCTGGCTAGGCTGGCAGCCTTCACCTATCTTCACACATCCCCCTCCCCCTCGAAGAACTCAAGCTAGTTTTTCAAGTGACCCTTGAGAAACGCTGCTTCAGAGGGTTAGGTCTGTCTGAGTATACCTTATCCCATTCTCTGTCTTGAGAGCCCATCTGCTTTGGCATTGCTAAACCCACTGTGGTGCTGCACTGACATATCATATGCTTGCAACCCTAGGCTCCATCTTAGCAACTTGGCATTTTGCTGGCTGGCTGTGTTTAACCATGTTAGGAGATTATGATCTGTCACTGCAGTGAATTTTCTTCCATACAGATAAGGCCAAAGATTCTGCAGTACCCACACTATGGTTAGACATTCCTTTTCTACAACTGCATAGCATTCCTCCCTGGGTTGGAGCCTACAACTGAGATAAATCACTGGGTGCTCTTCTCCCTCTGAAGAAATCTGGCTAAATACAGCCCCCACCCCATGGTTCGAAGCATCCACATGCACAACAAATTATTTGCTGTAATCTGGACTGGCTAACACAGGGGTTCCTCCCAAAGCTTCGTTAAGCTCCTGGAATGCCTGCTCACATGCTGGGGTCCACACTACCTTATTTGGCCTGTTCTTCCTTCTCAGGTCAGTGAGGGGAGCAGCTATGGTACTATAACTGGGGACAAACTTTCTGTAGTACCCTGCTGTCCCTAAGAATGCCCTCACCTGCATTTTGGTAACAGGTGCAGGCCATGCCTGAACGGCTTCCACTTTGGCAGGTTCTGGCCTGATCTTACCACTCATGCTTCCGGTACCTTGGCTTTTGCCTTCAAGGAATATTTTTACACTCAAGCAGCATTTCCTTTATACACCAATTAATTGAATAATTGATTAAATATTCCTCATTATTCACAATTAAGTAATTACTAAAAATCAGTGTATACTGAAAGTTCCCTACAATCATTTTACATCTCTTACTCTATAATGCATACATTCTTAATACACATATTATTTATCTGGAGAAATGCAATTCATTATGTGTTAAATTTTATGTGTATATATAAAAAGAATAAATAAATTAACAAGATAAATACTCAATATATAAACAGTATGTACACCCATTTTTTTAGAGAAACTTCATAAATACAAAAAACAGAAGTCAAATATTGGTGGAAAACACTTAAATAACTCTCTAGATATCTTATTATTGTGATTTTATTACCCCTACCTCATATTTAAATTAATACCTAGATTTAATCCCCTGGGGCACAGGGTATCATAATTTATAATGCTTTTAGTTTCCAATTGTGTCAGTTTATATGCAAATTCTTCTGCTTGATATAAATGGGGTTTAGCTAACACACAATAAAAGAGAGAAGCATCACTACCTTCATGATATGTAATGAAATGCTGTGCAACAGGACTCTCCATCCTACCCCTTCTTATATCACTTAAATGCTCCATAGCTCTTTTCTTCACAGCCCTTTTGGTGTGACCAATATACCATTTTGTTATGGAACATCCACATCCTAAAATATAGATAGCCCCCCTGGTGTCGCAATTACAATAATCTTTGGCCTTATAGACCTTACCATTTATTACTTTTCCATCTAAATTCCTAATTTTATTACAAACCCTACATCTACCACAGGGGAAGCTACCTATCCTTTCCTTTTCCTTCACCCATGTGCCTTTTGTTAACAATTCTTTTAGGTTTTTAAACCTACTGTAGAAAAAGGTAACTTTATCCGGAAACATGTCCTTCAGTTTTTCATCATTTACTATTATAGGCCAAAATCTCAAAACTAAATCTCTGAGAATTTCAGAAAAGGGAGAGTATCTGTTCATAAAAATAATTTATCTGAATCTCCTTCTTTTTTCCATTTGTTGCCTTCCCAATTTCTCCAGTCATTTTACTCCATCTCCCACTGTGTGTTAGACCTAATTTCCTTAATACCTTGTTTTCAGCTTTATTCAAAACTTCAAGGTTATAACATCTATTTAATAACTTATTCCAAACCTTCCCAAATTTGTAACCCAGCCTGCCAAGATCAGAAGTATTGTTTGTTATCCTCAAAAATTCACCATAAGGCAATGAGGCTAACAAATGTGGAGCATGCATACTGTCTGCTCTGAGGAAATTGTTAACTGCAGTGGCCTTGGTGAACGGCTGACACCCAATATGGCCTTCCTCTTCTAGATAGAATTCCAAATCTAGATATTGCATATTCCCCTACTGGTATTATAAGTGAACTGTAACCCACATCTATTGTCATGCATCATCTGTATAAAATCCTAAAACTCATGAAAGTCATCTTTACAAATGAGTATTAGATTATCTATATATCTTTTAAACAATACAACATTCCATTTATAAAATTCCATATTGTAAACATAATTCATTTCAAAGTAATTCATGAACAGGATAGCATAGGCAGGGGCATATGAAGCCCCCATCACTGTGCCCTCCTTTTGCAGGAAATGCTGGTTACCAAAACGGAAGCAATTATGTGTAAGCAAAAATTCTAATAATCTAATAACAAAATTAGTACGTGGTCCCTTCCCCCATCATAACCCTAATGACTTCCAAGCCCCATTTATTCTTTATCTTTGTGTATAAAGACTTGACATCCACACAAACCCAATAGTATTCCTAGGGCCAATCCATGCCAACCACAATGTCAGCCAACTCCTTTCCATTTGTAATATGTGACATTAGTTAAATAAATTTTCAGTTGGCTGTCCAGCAGCATGTCTAGATTTTGTAAGTAAGAGCCCTTGCATGACACTATGGGTCTACCTGGGGGATTGTCTATGTTTTTATGTATTTTGGGTATTGTTCTAAATACTGCATCTTTGGGGTTTTTGATGTGTATTTTTTTAAGATCTGGTCCATTATGAAAACCTAGTCTCTCTCCTCTCTCCAAAATTTCCAACAATATCATATTAAACTCTTTGTCTGTGTTATGAGGCAATGATTTGTATACCAATGTATCCCCTAATAATGCCATGGTCATATCATTATATTGTTGTTTGGTCATTAACACCCAATTACCCCCTTTATCGGCCTGTAGAAATATGTAATTGTAACTATTTGATCTTAGTTGTAATGCTTCCTATTTGGTCTTTGTTAAGTTATAATAAATCATACTCTTTTTAAATTTTTTGTACTCTATCTCCATTTGTTGACACAACGCATTTTATCAATATACAAATGCTCATGGATATCTTAGGGTCATAAACGTACTTTTATATGGGATACATGGTAGCTGTAGTTTTCCATATCCAGTGTGAAATCCAACATTATCTGAATCTACAGGGTGCCCCCCATCACCAGCAAATCATTCTCATCTACATTTTCTTCAGAATCATAATCATAAATAGACAGATTCAAAAGTGAATCATCATCAACACTTTCATCATGTTCACATAAAGACTCATTTATTGTACCAGCTTCCACATTAACAACATTTTCCCATTATTTTTTATGTTTGAAAAATGCCCTCAAGTGTAACTTATGGCAAAAGCGGGTTATTTCCAAAATCAAATCTGCTAGGCTGGGTACAAAAGTAGGGATAAATTTTACCCCTTTATCCAAAAAGGTAAAAATGTCACTATTTAAAGTCCATTCAGTCGAGGTTACAATTTTTAGACTGTCCACATTTGGAATAGATTAAAATTCCAAAAAAGCGCTGAGTTCTTCCACCCCTTGAGCTCTTCCTTCTTTCCACACTTCAGTTTCGTCTCTTGCTGTTCCTAAAACTTCTGTTACCATTGTTGTTACCGAGTTGTAATTCCCCTGCCATTTTTTTCCCGACCTCTTGAAGCCTCTGACATCCCTGAGGTGCCTGTAGCTCCTGTGTCCTGCGAGGAATCCAAGCTGCCATCATTAAGGTCTTCGAAGGAAACTCTTTTTACTGCTAGACGCTGTTTTGCCTGATGACTTTGATAAATCACGACCTCTTGCTCCTTATTGCCAAATTGCCGACTCATCGGCCTTCCCCTAGTTTCCTTATGTTGCCACAAAAAAATCATGTTACTCTTGTAGTCATTCAGGTCACACTGAATTGTACCCTTTTTCCACAAGGTAACTGACTACTCTACTTTCTCCACCTTACTTTTGATGTCATTAAGCTTCGATTCCAACACTGCTTCCATCTCTAGCTCCACCAGTTGTGTTTGTATACGTAGGATATCTGCCCTCAGTTAATCATGCTGTCTTACGTTTCGCTTGATGAGCGCCCCCAGCCATGCCTTGGTACACGCTAGAGATGCCACATTCCATTCATCAAGCAAATCAGCTTCATCCACGGCAAAATCAAAAGCTGGTAATTTGTTAATCCTTAGACCATGGGGAGTAATGTCTAAGGCTACATATCTTTCTAGGAGCTTTATATCATAAAAAAGAGTCACATCTTTAGTTAGCATTCGCTCCAATTTCATGAAGTCAGCCTCATTGGTGTTGATCTCTTCCATCTTCCACGGGCCACTCTCTCCTCTCTATCTCTCTAAATCTTAGAGCAAGAAAGCTGGGAACCATCCGCTGCCATATCTTCACCTCCTGGTGAATGCAAATCATGACAATAAACCACTCCACACCAGGAATTCTCAGAAAAAGACTTTACTGGTGCATCCTGTACCTCGGCTTTCGCCTTCAAGGAATATTTTTACACTCAAGCAGAATTTCCTTTATACACCAATTAATTGAATAATTGATTAAATATTCCTCATTACTCACAGTTAAGTTGTTGTTGTTGTTTGTCTTTCGGCTTTTCCCGGTAAGGGGTCGCCACAGTGGAACTCTGGTCCACTAATGATTGGCAGTAGATTTTTACAAAATGCCGAGGTGCCAGCTCGACACCCAACCTTCAACGAAGGCACGCCCATTTACACACGCATGTCTTTCAAACGCTACCCAACCGCGAGGAGGACATGCAGACTCCACACAGAAGGCACTCCCAAGCTGTAATTACTAAAAATCAGTGTATACTGAAAGTTCCCTAAAATCATTTTACATCTCTTACTCTATAATGCATACATTCTTAATACACATATTATTTATGAATTCCAGATAAATAATATGTGTATCAAGAATTGTATGCGTTATAGAGTAAGAGATGTAAAATGATTTTAGAACTTTCATTATACATTGATTTTTAGTAATTACTTAATTGTGAGTAATGAGGAAGATTTAATCAGTTATTCAATTAATTGGTGTAAAAAGTAAATGCTGCTTGAGTGTAAAAATATTCCTTGAAGGTGAAAGCTGAGGTACCGGATGCACCAGTAAAGCCTTTTTCTGAGTATTCCTGGTGTTGAGTGGTTTATTGTCATGATTTGCATTCATGCTTGTGTTTTTTTCTGATCTTACCACTCTCCACTCTATGTCCCAGGTAGGAGACCTCTGCCATACCCACCTGGCATTTGTTGGGCTTAATGATCAACTCTGCCCTCTGCAGTCTGCCAAACACCTCCCTAACATGCTGAAAGAGCTCTTGCCAGGAACAGCTGTAGATGGCAATATCATCTAGGTAAGCAAGGGCAAACCCTTCTGCTCCTGCTAGGATATGATCTACCAGCCTCTGGAAAGTCACTGGGGCATTTTTCATCCCAAGGGGCATATTTGTGAACTCTTACAAGCCAAAAGGAGTCACAAAGGCTGACTTCTCTTTAGCACTGGGAGTCAAGGGCACCTGCCAGTAATCCTTGGTAAGATCAATGGTTGTAAGATACTTAGCACCACTCAGCTGCTCTAGGGACTCATCTGTCCTAGGCATAGGGTAAGCATCTGACTCTGTGTAACTATTTAATTTCCTGTAGTCCACACAGAACCTGGTGCTGCCATCCTTCTTTGGCACCAGCACCACTGGGTGGACCAGGGACTGTTGGACTCTTGAATCACCCCTATTTCCAACATCCCCTGTATCTCCTCCCTCAGAGTCTGTTTGGCAGGTTCATATTACGTAATCAAACTTTTACAAGTTCGAACGACATATGGTCAAACCCATATTTTCAAACTTGTAAAAGATTGAATACATAAAAAAAAAAAGAAAAAAATTATCTGATGGTTGTAAGCAGGGGGCAAGCCTCCTTGCACCCCCCCACTGCTCTTTAAATATATCAACTCCGAGATTGCACTACAGTGCAGTAAAGGGAAATATTCCCTTTCTACACTGTAGTGCGATCTTGGAGTTGGTATATTTAAAGAGCGGGGGGTGTAGGGGATGCAGGGGAGCTTGCCCCCCTGCATACAGCAGTTAGTTTTTTTTCTTTTTTCTTTTAGATGTTCGAATTGTTGAAACTTCGAACATATGGGTTTGACTTTATTACGTTCGAAGTTTCAACAATTCAATCTCATAATAGGAACCCTGTTTGACTCCCTCAGGCACCCTATAAGGGGCCTGCCTAATAGGCCTTTGGGGTCCTGTATCCACCTGGTGCTGCACTAGGTGGATGCACCCTGGTTTCCCAGTGAACATGTCCCCAAACGCCTGTAACACTGCTCGGATTTCTCAAACTTGGGTAGGAGATAGCTACTGGGACATTGCTACCCCTTCCACTGAGGTGTCAGTCCGAGCCTCACTGAGGAGATCAGTCACCAGATTTCCCTCAGACACCTCCTGCAATCCACTGCAAATGCTCAGCACAAGGGCCTCCCTATCATGGTTAGGTTTCATCATGTTAACATGGTACAATTTGTGCCCCTGCCTCCTGCCTAGCAGTTCCACCATGATGTAGCTAACACCACTTACCTTTCTTACCACCTTGTAGGGTCCCTCCCAAGCTGCTTGCAGCTTGTTGTGTCTGACAGGAATGAGAACCATTACCTGCTGCCCTACAGCATACTCTCCAGCTCGAGCATTCCTGTCATACAATACCTTTTTCTGTTGTTGAGCTTCTGCCAGGTTCTCCTGGGCCAAGCTTGTGAGTTCCCTGAGCCTTGTCCTGAGGTTTAGGACATATGCCACCACAGACTCCTTGTGAGATTCACACTTGCCTTCCCACTCATCTCAAATTAAATCTAGAGGTCCCCTCACCCTATGCCCATACAACAACTCAAAGGGTAAAAACCTTGTGGATTTCTGAGGAACCTTTCTGTTACAAACAACAGATGGGGCAAATATTTGTCCCACTCCCTCTTGAACTGGTCTGCAAATGCCCGTAGCCTAGACTTGCTTGTAGCATTTAACCTCTCAACAAGACCATTAGTCTGGGGATGGTAGGGGGTGGTCTTCAGGTGTTTCACCCAACAGGACTTCCACAGACAAGCCAGCAGGTCTGACATGAAATTGGCACCTCTGTCAGTCAATATTTCTGTTGGGAAACCTACCCTGCTGAAAATCTCTAACAATGCATTTGCCACCTTTTCTGCCTCAATGAAGGACAGAGCCACTTCCTCACAGTATCGTGTAGCATAATCCACTACCACTATGGTATACTTTTTCCCTGTGGAACTTGGGGTACTCAGAGGCCCCACAATATCCATAGCTACCCTCTGAAATTGTTCCTCAATCACAGGCAAAGGCATCAAAGGAGCTCTCACCTTGTCTCCTGCATTGCCTACCTTTTGGCACTGCTCAGAGGTCCTACAGTACTCTGTTACATCTCTGGAAATTCCAGGCCAATAGAAGTTCTGTATAATACGTCTCTTAGGTTCATAGGTTCATAGGCAGATACTAGGCTATCTGCCCTAGGGCATTTATAAGCCTAGCTAGAGTGTATTTGGCTTCCGCCTCCCTATTAGATTAACCTACTGTGCCTCTGTAAAGTTGGTCACAGAAGGTACCCTTTTAAGATTAGTTTACTGTGCCTCTGTCTAGCAGGGACACAGGAGAGATCCCAGGGGTGAATTTGCGATTTCCCATCCACGCATCCAAATTTTGCTTGAAGAGGGTCAGCGAGGGGCTATGTCTAACATGAATTGGGATTCTATTCCAGAGTGAGGGGCAGCCTCTGGGAAATTAATCTGTCCCTCCAGCATGTCCTATTTATTTTTGTGCTGAGGTTTAGGTCCCTGGAGCGTGTAGCTCTAAGGGACTTGGATTTTTTGAGGTGGAGCATGTCCATTAATTCTGGGTTTGACATGGCTTTGTACGTCAGGCATAGATCTGAGGAGGTGGTAAGCAACTGAGTAGAGCTGGAGTTTCTTTAGTCGAGCTGCATAGGACATCTGTTTGTAGCCCATGATCCTCTTGGTGAGGTACTTTTGGGGTCTCTCCTGTTGCTGCAGGTGTCGGGTAAGGTACATCCCAAAAGGGGCATTGTATTCAATTATGGGCCTGATGAGTGACGAGTAGAGGGGCACAATGACCTCTCTTGATCCAGATGCGAACCCTTTCATGATAAGATGGGCTATATAGAAGGTCTTTCTAACCACTTTGGCAACGTGATTATCAAAGGAGAGATTACTATCTACGTTGGTCCCCAAATCTCTAATTACTTCTTCCGTACTTAATGGATTACCACCTATGTGGTAATTTGTGGGCACCTTGTTTTTCCCAAAGGGGATGACTATGCACTTTTTAACATTTAGCTTGAGGCGTGGTTCTGGCACCAAGCATCCATCTCTGTGACACCCTTTTGGAGGATGCTTGTGTCAGCTGGAGATTCGATTATGGCCCCCAGTTTGCAGTCATCTGCGAACTTTGTCAGTCATAATCCCCCCGTGTTAGCCTGAACCTCAGAGAAGTATATACCGAACAAGAGAGGTTCCAGAACTGAGCCCTGTGGGACGCCACTTGTAACTGGTTTGGATTCGGACATGGCACCTGCGATTCTGACCATGTGGCTTCTATCTCTGAGCCAGTTTGGAACCCATCTTGTGATATAGGGGTTGATATTTAAGCTGGTAAGCTTATTTATGATGCCGGAGTGGGGTATTGTGTTGAAGGCTTTTGCGAGGGCCAGGTAGGCTGTGTGGACTACCTTGCTCTCATCTATGGCTTTGGTAACTGTTTCAAAGAAATCAACTAGGTTTAAGAGGCAAGATCTGCCCTTAACAAAGCCGAATTGGGTAGGGTCCAGTGTCTGGAGGCTCCCAATGTCTTTGTTTATGAGTTCCATGATAATACGCTCCATAGCTTTACAGACTAGACTAGTCAGGCTTATGGGGCGATAGTTCCTGGGGTCTGTTGTGGCACCACCTTTGTGGAGTGGGACTACTGTAGCTGTATGCCATTCTTTGGTTACATATCCTGTAGTAAGGCTAAGTTTGAATAGTGACTTAATGTGAGGGTTCAGTTCTTCTTGGAGCTCATGTAAGACACAGCCTGGGACATCGTCCGGTCCCATAGATGCTGTGTTTTTTGCTTTGGAGAGGGCAGCTTTCACCTGTGCATCTGTGATGTCAGGGAGGTTACATTCAGTTGGGATAGGCATTTACTCCTTTGGGGGGGGAAGGGGGGGGGCGTTTGTGCTGAATCTGTCTGCCAGGATGTTGGCTATGTCTGTAGGTTCAGTATATTTTGTACCGTTATGCAACAATTCAGAGCATATCTGGGAGTTTCTGCCCATGTTTCTGACATAACTAAAGAAGGCCTTGTGATTATCTTTAGTGTCTAGGGCAATTTTTATTTCAAAACTGGCCTTTGATGATTTTATGAGGGATCAAAGTTTCTTGCTAATACTGATCAGAGATGCCTTCCCTTTTTAGGATTTTGCTTTGTCATGTAGTAGCTTCCTCCTTCTGTTGTATAGCTTATGACCAGGGTCCACCAGACCAGTCTCTTGTTTTTGTAGGAGTGAGTCTTGGTTTTACTTGGGATAGCACGATCCATGCATTCCTGCAGGTGCTCATAGAATGCATTTGTAAAGGATTCTGCGGATTGGGCTGTATTATCTTCTGGCCCAGGGGCTTTGAAGGATTCCACCTCAGTCTTGAGAAGTGCAAAGTTGGCTTTGGAGAAATTCTTTACAGTGATTTCCTTGGCTGGGGGTGGGGACGGGATATGGATGTCTAGGGAAATTTGTTTATGGTCTGATCTTACCAATGAGGGGTTTACCTCTGGTGTGGAACATAGAGTCCCCATGTTAGTGATGACCAGGTCCAATATGTTGTTCCCTCTTGTGGGAGTGGTGACCAGTTGTTCCATTGCATTAGAGTTTATAAATTCAAGGAACCGTTGGGTGAGGGTGTTTGGGCTTGAGTAGTTTTCCCAGTCAATGTTTGGGTAGTTGAAGTCACCCAATAACATAGTGTTTGGAGAGACCTTCATATTCTCCAGTGTTCTCAGGAATGCCAAGTGGGGTTCCTGTAATAGGGAGGGTTTTCTGTAGCAGACTACAAACTGAAAGGCAGTTTTGCCCACTGTTAGTTGCACATGGATGGTTTCCAATGCTTTGTGCAGTGCCACTAACCTGGAGGTGTAGGTATCTTTGATGAATATAGATACTCCCCCTCCTTTTGTGCTTCGGTCCAAGTTTTGGGTCAGAAACGCATGGTATGAGTTATAACCTGGTAGTGCTGCAGTGCTCTCAGGAGTCTTGAACCAGGTTTCTGTTACGGCACAGACATCGATTTTCTCCATACTGAGGAGAGTCTCGAGTGCGTGCATCTTGAGGTTTAGACTTCTGGCATTGAGTAGTATTACCTTTAGTTTTTTTATCTTTGGGTTGTCTATGGAGGTAGGTTTATCCTTTGAGCCTTGCCTAAAAAAGGCATTATGGGGGTGGCAAGAGCCTTGGCCAGTATATGAAAGCCTAAGGGTGACAGGTGCAAGCCGTCCCTAGCAAAGCAATGTGGCTTGTCGAGCATGTCATCCGAGGCTGACAGACACTGGATCCCCTTTGAATGACATCAATACTTTAGCCAATTGTTGAAACTGATCATTTTGTCTTTATACTGTGGCATCATTCTTGGTGAGGGCAAGATGCTACTCAAGGTCAGGGACATACCAGCCTGGGCTACATGGTCAGAGAGCTCCTCTATGTCTCTTTTCATGTAGTCCAGGGAGGTAGTCTCAGGTCATTCACACCAGCATGGACAATGACGGAGTCATACTTGTACTTGCTTTGGAGTGACCTGAGTGCTTGCATTATGTGGTGGATCCTGGCACCTGACATGCAGCTTACAGTGACCTTCTCCTTGTTCAGTCTGGTGAATGGGACGTCAGTGTGCCGGACAATAGAGTCCCCTATAACAAGTGTATTTGGTGTGTTGTTTGGCCTTATGGGCTGTGACTGTGAGGCACACTGATTTTGTGAGATATGTGATTTGTGGGTATTGTTGATGGGTGGCTGTTGCTTGGATATCTGCTTAGGAGGTCTTTGCTGTTTAGGCAGATTTTTATTTAGAGCCTCCGAGTATGTTTTTGTGTGTTTATGTGTTGGGTATGCAGATGCAATAGGTGTGTGTGAGACTGGATTTGTGGTGTGGGTGGTTACCTTTTCCTCCTGACTGACTGTGCCAGTCTTGGGTTGAGAGAGCTCTGCCTCCAGTTTGGCTGTGTAACTGCATCTCTCACATGTATTAGAGTTTGTTGGAAGGAGGAGAGGGTTGTCTGTGTACATAAGGCAATTGTAACATTGCCTCAAAATTCCCAGATTCACCAGCTTTGTACATTTTATACCCATATGACCTGCAAAGGGAATATCATGGGCTATGGCTAGAAGTGCCAGGTGGTAGGCTCTAGGCACTAACAGCTGCTGTACCCTCTCACCTTCTAGCCCTCCCTCAGATGTCCACTCTCTGTACTGTAACCCAATTGTCCCAGTATACAGATTCCACCTTCCCTTGAGAATCAGGTCCCTCACTAGCTACCTGCCTCAGGCTTTGCAATGTAGGGTCTGAGAGCTGAGCCTGTATCAACTCTCTCTTTGTAAGCCTTCCCAGCTCCCCTTCCACAGGACGTCTGGCATCCTCTGACAGTAGTGCCTCACTGACAGCATGGGTACTACTACTCACCTCTACTTTTGTAGTCACTCTGTCCATGGGAACATCAGTACCCACAAGCAGCTGTAGATCACATTCAGTCTCACTGCTACAGCGTAGCTTCCTCCCTGAAGTAACCACCTCACCAGTCCTGGCAGCAAGTATGCAGTCTGTCTGGGTCTCTGCCAGGCTACAAGACCCACATGCTTGTCTCCTAGCCTGACTGCATGTAACTTGTAACTGCATAAGCACATAGTACTACTTCATCCAAATCCTTCCCTATCAGGACATCTGCAAGATGGTAGTTTGGTACCCTTGTTGTCACAAGACAACCTACTATTGGAATTTCATCTTTCCCACTTACTGGCTCTCTCACCTTTTGTTCCCTACCTTGCCTCTGTGAACATCTGTATGCCACATGGCCCCACTGGTTGCATTCAAAGCATTTAACCTTAGGTCTTGGACATGTACCTAGACTAGTGGCTTCCCCTGCTACTGGCAGATTCTGTTGGAGCAATCTGTGCTGCCCACCATGGGTTCCTTTAGACCTATGAGCAGTACTGGGGGTCCCTTCCTTGTCCAGGGATGCCCTGCTTGCTAGGTATAGGTGTCCCATCTTCCCCAACTCATCTGAAGTAGCACATTGTGTATCAGATAACCAGACCCTCATGTCCTCAGGCAAAGTGCTAAGGGCTTGTTCCCTCACCAAAAGGTCTTCCAGCCCTTCAGAAGTGGTGACCTGATATCCACTCACCCACCTATGAAAATTAGTGCTCAGTTCAGCAACATATTCACACACACTTTCATCTGCCTTGCGTCTATGCTCAAAAAACATTTTCCTATATGTTTCAGGTGTTAGCTTAAAACATTCTAGCAAGTGATTTTTAACAGCAGTATAATCAAACTATTCACAATCAGCAAGTTTAGACAACACAGTTACAGCTTTACCATGGAGTAAGGGGGTCAGGATCCGTACCCAGAGCCTTTGGTCAACATCATACTGTTTACATACCCTCTCAAACATATGAATGAAATTATCAAAATTATACCCCTCTTTAAACTGTGGAAGAAATTAACTGACCTTTTGTGCTTCTGGGGTCCTTTTACTCCCTTCCCCATTACCTTCATTACTCTGGCAAAGAGTCAGCATCTCTTTCTCATGTTGCCTCTGCCTCTCCTTTTCCTCAGCTCCCAGGCATAGCAGTTTCTCATTCTCTTCAGCCTGCAGGCATCTCAGTCTCTCAGCTGCTTCTATTTCCAAATGCCTGGCCTCCAACTCAAGTCTCTCTAGCTCCAGTTGGATTTTTAAGTATTCTGCAGAAAGGTTGAGCTCTCCATTCTCTGAGGGTAGTAGATCTCCACTGCCAGTCTCCTCCTGGTTGCTTCTTTTTGATGCACCTGTGACCAAAGCTGCAATCATGTCTGCCTTAGTCAGGTTTCCATGCACCAGTCCCCTAGCCTGGTACATCTCAGCCAGCTGGCGCCTTGTCAGCTTTCCATACTCCTCTGCTGACATGCTGCCTGCTCTCCCTGACTAACTAAGTTAACAAAAGAAATAAAACAATTGTGATCTGAACTCTTGAGCATTCACGGTGTGGCTTATTTAGAGTACAAAACACCTTCAGCAATCACTGTACACAAGCTACAGGAATTCACTCTATCAACACCAAAAGCCAATTAGTATTTGCCAACTAATTAATATGTGGTGTGGATATCCCACCACTGTCAAACAATTAATATGTGATGCCCGTGCACTGGCTCAGCAATCAAGGAGCCTCAATCCTCACCACCAACACCAGTGATGGGCATCCATATAGGGAAAGGATAATAAAGACACACACAGTAAAGTACAATTTCCCTTAAGAGCACACAGAGATCACAGTCAGCCTGGAGCTGGTTTCTTCCTTTCTCTCCAGCTCCCCAATAAGATTCCCCACTGGCACAGCTACAGGGTCCAGATCTCAGCCTAGCGGGCAAGGTAAAACTGCCAGCACACTCTTTGTCCAACCAATGCTTTGTGTCCCTGCCCAAGTAGCTGACACACACACTTTGAGATAAGAGTTTATACAACCACACAGACACTCCGGGGGAAGGCTGGCACAGGTTCTCCAGTTGTGCCCCTTTTCTGCCAAGTCTAAAAGGTAGTAACAGCTGCCACCACCCACTAATATCAGTTACTCAAAGGCCCTTAAAAGGGTATCCAATTATTACTGTGCAATATTATTATTCAAATGGTAAGTGTGACCTAACAGTCAAGACTTATTTGGAGTGACTTGGTACAGCATCACTACATACATGCAATGTACTCTAAGAGCTTAAATTATCTCTATACAGAATAGCCACAGTTGAAAGGTTTAAAACTATTTAATAATAAATAATAAAAGCACAATTCAATACTTCTTACTACACAGTGCTAATCAAGAGATCAGAGATCACAGAGAAATACTTAAAATAATACAGTAGAAAAGTTCTAACATCAACACAGAAAAACAATTAGTCTAATTGTCCTAAGTCCTAACTATATCTAAGAGAAAACACAGTTCTAAATAACTTACATATAGAAACAGGCAGTGCTGGTGAGTTGAATGTTCTCAAGACAAAATTCTCAGAGCTCTCTGATTCTCTCTCTTTAAATTGATAACACAGAGTTGCTTCACATGACATCATTCTTCACACTTCTCTGGTGTTCCCAGGGTAACAGAAACTACATTTACTTTCTTTACAACTGGTCAGAAACCAGAGCAATAAAGGACATTTATACATGCAAATTCTAGCCATTAACTCTGGCCTTAAAACAATAGGCAGGATGCCTCCCTCTAGACATATCGGCTCCGAATTTTAACATCAAAGACGGTCATGAAATGCTTGACTTAGCTTTCTTACAGCAGACTGCACTGCTATTACATTTTTGCAATTGAATATCCAGTGCAGTCTTTTCACATTTAAGAGAACAAGCCTGTGGCTTACATTAATATTTATAAATGACAGAATTATCTACAAAATTCTATCTGGCTAGGCTGGCAGCCTTCACCTATCTTCACAAGACTCATCACCTATAATGTTCCATAGGGTTCTGTGCTGAGACCGTTATTGTTTGGCATCTATTTTGCCAGAGTCAAAGATAACATCAAGGACCTCTAGCTGACCATATTTATTAATGACTGAAAACTTGGAGCTGTTGCCAGCTCATTGGAAGACAGCCCTATCCTGAAAAAAAGTGTATTGCTCACTAATTCATGTCAGGACTGTGGACTAAAGCTAAATGCAGATACATGCAGTGCTGTACTCTTTGAGAAACAGGACCAACTCTATAATTACCACATAACTGACATCTCCTCAAAATAGATACAGAGTCAGAAATCTGGACACATTTGTAGACACTGAATCCTCCTTTGACTGCCAAGTGTTGACTGTCATTAGAAAATCTTTATACCTACCTAGCTCAGCTACTTATTCTAACAACTAAAAGTGAAGGTGTATCCTCCAGGTCAAAAGAAGTAATTGCTCTTTTATACTCCTTTTTCATCAGGCCTATACTTATATATAATGCCTCCTTTGACATGTAACTATCCTGATATATTAACAGACTAGGAAAACCTCAAGGATTCTTATATATAGCTGCACTTCATAATCTCGAATTACTGAAATCTTGAATTTCAGTAAACCAAGACCATGAAGGCGAAAACCAAAATGCCAAAAGTGCATAAGAGCGAATTCGAATATCTTGAATCCGAGATTATGCATTTCTGGTACGTCAAGTGTAGTGTTATGGTGCCTGAGATTGCAGGTGAGTGAGTGATTGTGTATGTTTTTGTATGTTGTATGTGTGGGTAAGGGTAGAGAGGTGTAAGTGTGAGTGTGAGTGTTGGATTTGTTCGTGTTTGTGTATGTGTGATGTGTATTTGTGTGTCAGTGAGTAGAGGATGGCATGGTGTGAGGTTTCTTTTTCTTTATGATATGTGCGACCTCTGAGTTGGTATATATAAGAAGGGTGTGTGGGGGGGACCCCCTGCTTATATGTAGTGTAGGTTTGTGTAGTTTGTCTGTTGTGGTAGAATGGTGTGTGTGTTATGTGGTGTATGGTGTATGCATGTTTGTGATTGTGTGATTTGGGATTGTGGATTTCGGTATTTTGAATAGTTCGACTTTATAGCCTTGGGTTATTGAATTTCAGGATTTCAGTAATTCGAGATTATGAAGTGAAACCATATATATATATATATATATATATATATATATATATATATATATATATATATATATATATGAGTCCCCTTTATATGATCGACTTTTCACAAAGTCGAAATTCATATGGCCGAGACCATATGATCGACTTTTGAAAAGCCGACCATGGAGAACCGCTATCTCCATACAGTGCGGAATGGGAACATTTCCCTCTTCCACACTGTAGTGTGATCTCAGAGTTGGTATATTTAAGTTACAGGGGGTGTGGGGGGGGGGGCAGAGGTAAGTGTTTGTTGTATTTTGTTTGTTTACTTTACATGGTCGGCTTTCCGAAAGTCGATCATATGGTCTCGGCCATATGAAAGTCAACTTTGTGAAAAGTCAACCATGTAAAGTAAACCCATATCTATATATATATATATATATATATATATATATATATGTATATATATATATACATATATATATATATATACACACACACACACACACACACACACACACACACACACACACACACACACACACACACATATATATATATATATATATATATATATATATATATATTATACATGGTTACATTGTAATGTTTTTATGATTCATACACTGCATGAATTTGGTACATAGGCCATTCTTACTGGACCTTTAGTGCATTGCACCTGGACTCCGAACTGTCTGGTCTATGCATTAAAATTGATAATCCTTCTAAGACCACTGACATTAAGTCCTTGGTACTGCCACAGCTCGTAGGAAGTAGATGTAAGAATCAGGTGCAGACTGTAGGTAGGATTTTGGGAATTGTATGCAAGCTTTCAGAATGTTTGCCCTCCATTGGGAATAACCATATGTTTCTAATTTCTACACCAGATTTCTCTGTTGTTGTCTACAGCCATCAAAACTGCTCATTTTCTATGGTAAATGTCTTAAGTACAGACTTAAAGCTGTAACACATATAAAAAGGATTGCTAGAATGTTCTGACAAGAGATACAGTAATACAATAAGTATGCATCACTCTAGACAGAGCTATCTTTTTGCTTACTCACTTTCAGTTTCATTTATATGTTGTAAGGTGGGGCACCTCAGGCTGGCACAATGTTGGTTCCCTAGAATTTAACCTGCACACCATGACTTAAGTGTTGTATGCTTCCCTACATCCATAATCACAGAGGAGACAAAGAAAATTGTATTGGAAGTGGATGAGCCATGTCTCATATGATTGGTCATTAACAGTCTGAACTGCTGTTGTCTATTTGGGTGGCGCCCTGATACAGTTAGTGATCTTCACTGTGGTTGAGTTCTATTGTTATGTTGTTGTATGTGTGCCTGCATATACTGCCTCAGCATTAATAATGTTTCATTGTGGGTCTTGCCTATGTGCTATCTCTCTATCTATCTATCTATCTATCTATCTATCTATCTATCTATCTATCTATCTATCTATCTATGTTTTTCTTTGGGGTATTTATAGACTACTGCTGCATTTTGGCTGTATGTATCATGCCCATATCTTTGCATGTATATTGGGCGGCCATATATTTTGCCATATGTTTCCTGTTCTATGTTTACAGCTGCATGGCCACATTACTGTGATTCTCTGTGTGGCTTATATTATGTACAAATATTGAACCTATAGACTGTAACCATATGTGTGAACATTACTAGTTATGTGTCTCATTCTGTTTACTATCAAAATTACGGGTGAAGGTTTGGTTACCACGGGATGTCGAATTCTGGTTGGGTGAATCTCTGCAAGGTCCCGGTCAGCGAATGCACTGTACATTCATATATATGTGGTTGGTGTAAGTAGAGACTGCGGTACAGTGTGGATTGGGAAATTTATCCCTTTCCCCACTGTAATGCAATCTCAGAGTTGAAGTATTACAGATGTGGGGTGACTGGTATGCCAAATTATGATGATTCGAATTATCAGCATGTTATTCAAAATACTGACTTGATCAGTGTTTTGTGTTTGGTCTTGGTTTTCCGTGTTTTGGATGTTTTTTGTTTTGTTCATCACTCATATGACAGTAAACTGTCTCATTCATTATAGAGTAGATTGGATCAGAGCATTTCAGGTTCTTCTTTATCAATGGACAGTTGTGACACGTAATACTTCATATATATATAGCTTTTTCTTCACAAAAATGGCTTTCCTATCGGTATATAGCTTTCATTCAAGTAATGCATTACAGTGATCCTATACCTGAGTTATTTTTCCTGTTCTGTTAGGCTGATTGTTGTGTAGTCTTACAACTGTAGGTTAATATTTGTTATCTAATATGTGCATGCTAACATTATACCTGCTCACATGCTCTCTCTCTGTCTCACTATCTGTCTTTTCCTGTTTTGTCTTTTTTTAATTTTTATTGAGGTAGTTAACTTACATTATCACCTCCTTTTATGGAGGTTTTCTGCACTAATGACAGCTGCATTATACAACGTTATATGTACTATGATGCCCAACTGCCTGCATGTCTATACATGTCCATATACTGCATATTGCATTGACATTAGTGATTAATAATAAAGCATCATGTACTTAAACTCTGGATCCTTTATGTGCTATCCTGTATTTCTGTACTAGAATCTACTATAAAAATAGCATAATGCAGGTCTTACACTATGCTAATACAATGCTCACAATTACTGCTTGTGTTTTTGTCTGTATGTCTTATTTTTTTTCTCCCATGCAGTTGACTATCAACTGACTTTTCATTCACTGGGTTTGCCTACTCCCCCCAATTCCCCTGGACTTTCTCTGCATTACGGATGGGGCCAGTGAGGATATTAAGCATCCCAATACAGCATTATATTGCTGTTTTAGACCACCCCTGCTTGTGCCCGGTAGCATCCAGAGGGTGGGTTGTGCAATAGACATCAGTGCTGAAACATGCCTCACTTCTTCAAAAAGGTCAAGCTTTACAGGACATCCAGCCGATCCTGAACAGCACTTGGTAGTTGTTTCTCCAGTTATCACCAGGGAACTTAAACTACCCTGTGTGCCCCAGAAACGAGCTCCTTCCATCCAGTCCCCAGGATGGGCACATCCATCTTTCCCTGCTAACTCCTTAGATGCCCAAGCTGCTAACTGAGCTGTGGTCACCTGGGTCATAGTTAGAGCTTTAGCCCCCTACACCATGCTGCTGGTTATCTCCCATGCTTTGTGTTTAGTGTCCATTTAATAGTCAATTTTTGCATAGTTGTTTAGTAGAAGCTCAGAGTGAATGTGGATAGTGTGGTATTACTGTATTTCTGCTATGTCATAATTTGTTGTTGATATAGACAATAAACAGGATTACATGCTAATGTTGCCAAACTCTAGCTGCATTTCTGATGATACATCAGAAGTACAACTATGTTCTGTTTTTGTGTTTATTCTATCTTAGTTCTTGCAATGAGCACAAATGAAAACACACACACAGACACACACACACACACACACACACACACACACACACACACACACACACACACACACACACACACACACACACACACTCATGCAAACATGTATATATGCACACAAGCAGACATAAGAGGAATGCTACAGTGAGTGATATACTAAACATCACTCAGTATAATGACCTCAAATGTTTACTACTTAGCTTAATCCTCACTGAAGTTATAACGTAAACTTCATGTCACCTAAAGCACCTGGCTAAACATAAAGCTGTGCTCAAAAATTAAATTCTGTGCTGCCCTTTTCCAGTTTCATACCATTATTTACAAGGAAACATATTTCTAAAAAAAACACTGTTTCAGAAAAAAAATCAGCAAACACTTTTCTAATCAAGTAGTTATACCTGTAACTCACCATTTTAAAATAACTGACACTAAGACAGCTGCACCTAAAGGAAAATTTCCACTTAATGTTTTTCTGTGATAAAATAATAGTCTTGTTTCCATGGAAATTAACATTTTAAAAGGGGGCCTGGAAGACATAATAATAGGATACATGGAGTAGAATAAAACTGGCAATGGAGAAGGAAACTGCTAAAATACTGAGCACATTGTATGGGGATGATAATGAAATAAATGACTTACAGCAAAGCCTGAGGTCAGAACCAACTCTAGAGCTTATCTGACGACATCCAGTGTTGTTTTGAGATTTATTGTGCAGCTACTTGACTTAAATTAACTAATTGCTTTAAATTCTGTGAATTCTATGGTTACTGATTTTGATATTTATGTTTCTTTTAAAAAATCTTTGTTTTGTGGCTAGGAATGGATTCTTTAAATGAACACGCAATCAGTGATAATTTGCATTCTATTATTGATCATAAATATAGACTTATGGAAGTTGTTTTCTTGGAGAGATAAATAACATTAGGCAAAAACAGAAATAGAACATATTTATGAAAGGAGGTACCCTCTGCTAAGAAAGATAACTCAAACCTTATTAAACATGATGCTACAGATGACAAGTGTATAATTCAATGTACACGTATACAGCAATCTGAGGATTCAGATTATGTTGGAGAAAATAAAAGAAAGAAAGGGAGAAGTTCACAGCAAATAGAAGAAAAGGAAGTGTATTGATGTCAACAATGGAAAGAGAATATATACTAATCCAAAGGACATTGCTTTGTTAATTAATACCCAGATTACAGGGGAATGATTTTATTTTACATTTGTTAACTAGGAAAATCCGATTTGGAGCAAACGAATTTTCAGTGGAGGCAAGGGGAGAAACGCTCTAGACGCATGTCTTCGTAACATGGGAGGAAACTGGAGCACCCAGAGGAAACCCACACAAGCACAGGTAGGACATGCAAACTCCACACAGAAGGCACCCCAGCCGAGAACTGAACCGGAGAATCTCTTGCTGTGAGGTGACAACGCTACTGCTGCACCACTGTGCCATCCTGCTAGCATTGTTCAGTCATAAAACATGCAGTCTACAGAAAATGGCATATTTTTCAGCAGGGAAGATAAAAAAAAGGGACAAGAGACAAGCTGAAAGGAAGAAATCAAAATTGAACTTGGAAGGATTAAAGAACAGAACATTACTTTAAGAAAAAAAGAGGTGAAAGACTGAAGCTGACAACATGGTTTTGGCTGTGCAAGTACAACAGCTAGATGAGAACTGTGTGCTTGCAAACTAAGTCAGCGATGAAAACAATACGAATAATAAGACTAATAATGATGAAGCCAATTCTTCTGTAACAAAGAGTGGCCATTACAGAATTAGAAGTGTCAGTCTTCTGATCTGGTCAGAAAAAAAATACCACTAACTGAAGATTTGGTTATTAAAATAAATGACAATCACATCTGCGAGATGACAATGAACATAAAACAGTGTTATACATGTCAGAAACAGAAATAGAGGATGTGAGTAGGGCTTTACATTGTTATAAATGATCTTATCTTTAAGAACTCATTGACTATTTGTAGGGAGCTTAAAGCCTTATTAGATACGATAGTCTGTACAGATGTTAGGCTATATTTCTCACAAGTCATGTATAGAAAGAAGATCTAGGTCAGTGTGAATGAAATTATTTGTTTTGTTAAATACCTACATGAAAAAATGGTCCATTTAAAAAAAGTGGGAATGTGTAGAACATACAAGCCTAATTTTGGATACACATGTGTACACTTGTCAAAACAAGGGGAGAGAATGTTTCCAGCAGTTATATGGTAATGGTTGACTAAGAAAAGACAGGACTTTTTTCTTGGTCAAAATGTAACATATCACAGACAGCAAAATCTGATTTAACTGTGTTAGTTGTTAATGCATTGATCATTGATGATAAAGTTTCTTATTAGAACATTTGCTGTATAGACACAAGACTGATGTTCTTTCTTATAAAACATGGTTAAAGAACTAGGATTGGAAACCAGTTTTGTCAAGGTGTAAATGTACTCTTCCATAACTGACTTCTTAACAAAAATCAAGTGGAGGAGTTATAATTAAAGATTGCTATGAGATCTGTAATTATTTCATCTGTGATGATAATACCCACATTGCAGATTGTATAACTGTGATAATAATGACAAAATGATAAACCAGGATCAGATTATAATTTTTGCAGTGTACAAATCACCGAATTCAAGTACTGATGAGCTAAAAGAATTCAAATGTTTCTTACATGAAACACAGGAGGTACAAAATAGCAACTTGGGGCTTAAATTTTCAGAAACAGACTGAAATAATATTGATTCTGCATTAATAAGGAAATTATTTACAATGTATGTTTAGGAAGAACAATTGTTACCAATTGTAAACAAACCTACCAAAGAAAAGAACATACTGGTTATTGTTTGTGTTCCTAAGGAGCTGATTGTTATTTCATGTCATGCTTCGAGGGGTTATAAAGGTTAAACTGCAGCTAGAAAATTCTGTGAAAATGATATCTAAACCAATGCACAGAAGATTAATATCTGACCACGTGGAAGCAAAACAGTCACAATGTAAAACTAATTGGAGTGATGCATTCAGTAGAAACATGGCAGAAGGAATGCGACAAGTTTTGAAAGGAAATTGTTTCAATGGAAATAAAATTCAGACAAATGTTTAATATCAGGATATAGGCATACAATGTCAGAAGGATATATTTCCTTAAGAACAAAATGCTTAATTAAAATTAAGTATATATACATATATGATGACACAAGATCAAACTATACTTTGAAAACTGAAATAAACCAACTGAACAGATAAAGTGAACATAATGTAGTGCTGCAAGGTTGATGAAGTACTCTAAATTGCATGTAGGTTTGAGTGTGTGTGTTTGTGTGTGTGTGTGTGTGTGTGTGTGTGTGTGTGTGTGTGTGTGTGTGTGTTGTGCGTGTGTGTGTGTGTGTGTGTGTGTGTATGTGTGAGTGCACGTGCACGTGTGTGCATGTGATATGAAAGAAACCCCTGACAATCTACTTCAGTTTTCCATTTTGTCTTTTAAACTCTATAGAGTTGGAAGCAATTTGTAAGAGACTTGAGTGAGTAGGTAATTACAAAATCTTATTCAAAGCAGTTTGGCTCCATAAAATGGGGGATAATTTGTTCTAGTAATATCCAGGTAAATTGATATACTAAATAGAGTAAATTGAAAAAATTACTATGCAAGCTGGACCAAACAAAGCACAGGGAGGAGATAGAATTAATAATAATAATGACCTAAAAGTGCTGCAACATGAAGATACAGTTATTAACTAGATCACATTAGTATAGGGTATTTCCTCAAGATTGGAGGAACACACTTGTTAAACCTACCTTTAAGGGAAAGGGCAATAGGACAAACCCAGAGATATATTCATCCATAAGTTTACTTTCTTGCTGTGGAAAAAATGAAGAAGGTTATTCTGGATAAAGTGTTTTCAGAACTGGAACAGATGGGACTTGAAACCATGTATCAGCATGCATATGTTGAAAAGAGTCTACTTGAGTAGACCATATTTTCATCTGTACAATAAACTTTTATTCCTCCAACTCGTATCCTTTATTAGACTTCTACAGTAGAATTTGTTGGTTAACAGTTTGTGTTTTCACTGTCATCTCTCATTTTGAGTTGTACACCAAATTTTCACTTACCTGAATTTTATCTTACTGAAATGACAACACTGAACTGTCACTAAATCAAAACTACACACTACCAAAATATTTAAATGAGAAACAAGACACTTGGCCAATATGGTGAGATTTGCCCTTTTCCCCAGTGTAGTGCAATCCCGGAGCTAGTATATTTATTTAGGGGGGTGTGGGAGGCACAGCTCCCCACCTGGGTGGGTTTGACATAGTACTGTGTACACTCAGTTTTATTGTTGGCCAAGTGTCTTGTTTTCCATTTAAAATGTTCAGTAGTGTGTAGTTTTGATTTAGTGACAGTTCTGTGTTGTAATCTCTGTAAAATAAAATTCAGGTAAGTGAAAATTCGATCAACTCAAGTAGACCTGTTGAAAATACCTGTAACATGATGTCCTGCAACAATATAATAACAACCATAAATTAAAAATTGTGCTGTGGTGTTAGAGTAATTTATATAGACATATCTTTGGCCTTTGAGAGGGCCATACACACAATACTGATCAATAAATTAAAGCAACTAGGTATTAATGCAATCATGATAAGATGGATGGCTACATAGCTTACAAATAGGGCATGGCAAGTAATATACAGCAACTGGGCAGGTTAACTTCTAGGTTACAGTTAAGGTGTCCCACGGGCTATGCCAAGATACATGTTTGTTTAGGTTGCATCTTTCAGATCCTTTTTTATTCATCTTGTGTGTACTAGAGTCTGTATGAAAATGAAGTAAAATGAGTAAACTAATTACACATCTTGGATAGATAGGGCATGTCTACAAAAGAACTTAGCTAAATTGATCATTTAAGCACAGGAAAATATGCTGATAAATACATCAGAAATTAAGCATATGAGATTTAGAAGACATAGATTGAAGGGTGAATATCTTATATAGCACATTGTGATTGAAAGTGTAAATTCATTTAAGGACTTGGGTATATTGGCAGACCTAGCCTTAAGTTTTTCTGGTCATATTATCCAATTACGTAATGATAGTTGTAAAACTATAGACTGTATAAAATGATTTAAGCAGTAATAATGACATTGTTGCTTGTAAGTTAAATTAAACCTAAAGTATAGACAAATAATATGGAAACCTTATAAAAAAACTAGCATGACTGGACTATAAAGAGTAGTTTGGAAATTTGTCAAAGACATCCACAGATGTGAAATTTGAACTCACTATGAAAGATTAAAATATCTGAACTATATCTTATATACCTTAAATAGAAATTTAAGAGGAGACATTATTCGGGTATGTAGGGCATTTAGAGACAACTACCTCTGGGATATCAAAAGGTAGAGACTCATCAGGCAACCGGTGTAGGAGATCAGATAGGAATGAGAGATGTACTAATTGAATCGCTGAGGGAGTAGCTGATGCCTGGAATAGATTACCAAATTATATTAAAGCAAACACCAGTTTAGATATATTTAAGAACAACCTGGACACTTATTATGGCAGTGATATTTTTGGTATACTGGCAGGCTAGAAAGACATTATTGCCTATGCCTGAAATATTGGTATGTATGTATGTATGTTTGTATATGTATCAAAATACAAAGAAATGACAATATTAAGGGACAGAATGGAAGAAGTGAATGAAAAGCTTAGCAAGCAAATGATCATAATACAGAAATACCATTGGAGAGTTAAAGAGTTTTGCAAAGAAATAAACAACATAAGAAAGACATTTAAAGAGAAGGAAGATGTTAACTGGAGCGCAAACCTGCAAACTGTGGAGGTTCCAGAAATAGTACAGAAATTACATTAAAACAACTAATCTATATGAAAAATCATGCAATGAATGGGGCAACCAGAAGGAATGGACATGTCAGTAGAGAGAATTCACTTCAAGGACAGAATGTGTCAAACAAGAAGTGGGCCATTCCATAATAATATATATTCTTCCTGTACAAAGGACTGAATCCTAAGAAGGAATTAAGACATGAGAAAAGCACAGGACAGAAACAGTGAAATAAAATGAACTCACAATTATTGGGCCGAGTTCTACTGCAAGAAGTTGTCCAAGGATATACTGGGATATTGGGAGGGAAAAGGCACTTCAGCTTGGGTGAGATACTTGACCACATGAGTAGCAATGCTTAATCTATGATGCTTCAACTTTAAGAATCTGACAAAGACTGAGAAGTTTGACCTGAACCTAAACTATAATATTGACCCATAGAAGACATTTTGTCATCAGAAGAAAAAAGAGAAAGAGACATTGGTGTGAAGAGTAGAGATGAGGAGAAGGCAGGTGATTTGATGGGAGTGTGTGTGTGTGTGTGTGTGTCTTTTGGCTTTTCCCGGTTAGGGGTTGCCAATGATTGGTAGTTGATTTTTACGTGCCGAGTTACCAGCCCTGACACACAACCTTCAATGAAGGTACGCCCATTCACACATGTCTCCACGCAGAAGACGCTCTAGCTGAGAATCAAACCGGACAGCGTCTTACTGTGAGGCGACAACGCTACTGCAGCACCACCACCGATGGGAGTGATAACCCTAAATAATGTCCTTTTTTGATGGAAAGATATGGACACTGTAAATGAACTGAGGTTTGAGTCAAGTGATAAGGGAACTTGTACTCAATTAAAGAAACAAAGCACAGGTTCAACATGTCTGCTACAAAACATTTAATTAGTCCATGGCATGCTTGCATTTAAACTATGAACTTTTCAGGATCTGACCAGAATAAAGCTGTACAAGCTAATACCTACCAGAACTTTAGTATCACTTGATCTTTGATAATCAGTACTGATTATAGCAATGAAGATTGAAGTAATGTCAAGTAAAGTGTACTGAAATGGTGCAGGTAAAAAGAAGTACTGTAAAGTGAACAGAGGTAGGCAGATAATGCAGAGGGGGAATCCATATTTTTCAGGATCTGAGGACAAGCTGTAACATAATGATGATAGCACATATCATATTCATGGAAAGAGCAAATGATGGAGGGTTGTGGGAAAGTAGACCAGAAAGAAAGAAAGACCAGCTGAAGATAATTGGTGAAAATTGGCAGACTTCATGCAGAAGCAGGAGACATAGAGGTAGGGAAGGAATGAGGAATGGGTGAATATCATGTTCAGTCTCTACTTGGTAGGATGCAAATTCTTATGTAAAGCATTGGAAGATAGAGGCATGGGTCATAGTTTTAATGCTTGGCAGTATACAGATAAGTTATGAAAGGATTTCCAAATCTGTGGCAGTGACAGAGAAGCTGGTAAGTGCTCTCTTTAGCTATAGAAGAATTATCACTAATATTAGAAAATAATTAGACAAGCTGGACAAAGAAAAATTTTAGTTCCTGATTTGTGCAGATGATTGCAGGTTAGTGTTGACAGATATAGAGAAGATCCTAGGGAGAGTTTTACCAATATATGACACATGATGGGATGCAATAAGAAAAAAAAATGGTGGCTGGGAGATGAAAAGAAAAGGGGAAGTGGGGGAATTAAGGTAGCGTGCTATCTGAAATACTTAAGAAATAAGCTGAAGGAAATGATCAAGGAACATCTCACAAGGATTAAGAAGAAAGTCATGGAGACAGCTGAGAAAGGGAGAGAACAACATCTTCATCATTAGATCACATAAATGTAGTACATTTGATGTTAACTCCAGTAATTGGCCTTGTAATAAACCTGAAAATAGATCCAGCAATGGTGGGGAATAAGGACACTTCAAATAGGGTAGGGTGATGGATACTGCTGGGAAAAGGGGGGAAGCATAGCTGGAAACAGAATATGACTAATAGGGAATGAATGTGATTGGGACATACCACACTTTCTCACATATGCCTCAATGCTAAACATAATGCACTTGATCAAACTAGAAGAACATGGACAGGGCAGGAGACAAATACAGATTGGTGGTGGGCTTTCTGGGAATAGAATGAAAAGGCAATGAGTATGGGGGTTAATGTGGGGTGAGAAGAGTGGAAGTAGAAGGTACAATGGGGGAAGGAGAGATGGAGAAGCACATTAGGGAACATATGAAGAAGGTTGGAGAAGATGTGAAGAACAGGCCTTAGTGAAAAGGAAGCAGGAGAAAAAGTACGTTATTTAACATTTTAGAAGTGCTAACAACACAATATGGATTACATAGATTAGGGTGGCGAAGCTTCCTGGCATTCAGGGAGATACAAATTATGGATGAAGAGAAGGAAGACAGAAGAATAGGTGAGGGAAGAGAACAGAATTTAAAGAATGACACTGTGGGACAAATGGCAAAAGGTTAAGAGACAGAGATATAAAGTGACACATGGAGATCTCAGGAAAAGAAAAGTTTGGATTCTAGGGTAAAGCATCCAAAGAAAATGGAAGACAGAAGAAAGATGGGAAACATCAAGACACAGATGGGGGAAATTACAAAAGTGGTAGAGGAAACACAATGTATATATGGCTTGGCAGATCAGCAACTAAGAACCCTGCACAGACATGCTCCAAAATATCTGTAAAAGGGTGCAGAAAGGGGAATGACAGACACTGGGGATGTAGTCAGGAAGAATCAGGAATGTGGCATATGTACTGGGAAAGTGACTGGGCATAAGATATACCATATGAGAGATGGTACTAAACATTTGTTAAGTACACAAAAAAGGAAGGCAAGAATCAATGAGAATTCTGCTTGTGGGGGTGGATCATGATAGTGAGTTGGGGGAAAGAGAGATGAGGACACAGAGAATAATGCTGATAAAAACATCTTGGTTGAAAATGGAAAGCAAGACAATGACTAAGCAAAAGCTACACAGAAAGTTTTAACTATCAGAATAATGATTAGATTATTAGAGCAGAAAACATAAGGAGGACAACCAAAGATGAACAAAGACTGGAGGGAATTAATGAATTTAAAGAAACAAATATTGGGTATGAGGAGAGCTGAAAAAAGAATAATGGGGGCAGTTGAAGGCCTCAAAAGGGAGACCCAGAAAGAGATGCACTCACAGAGTAGGGAAAAAAACAGCCACCAATTTGTGGATAATTAAGTGCACCATGCAGGCGCCAGCTACTCCAGGTTTCTTTATTTGTCAGAGCATGATAAGAATGCAGTAGTTAGCTGGTGGGACGTAGGATATGTGAGAAAAACACCAAAACACCATGCCAGTACCATTTCCCTATGAAAACAGTGAATGCTATAATCTTACAAATCTTGGAAGTGTTCATAACACAAAAAAATACCAACATGTCATGTTCAGGGATTATGGTGTAGATGAAGTGTTGGCATATACAGTATAACAAGGCACGTGTACCTATCAATACAACATTGATGGGAAAATGCCATGTGCAAAGACATTTGTGCCTCACTGGAAAGAGACAAAATATAATTAATCGAAATTCAAGAACAGAAAGTCTGACATATTTTGCTTGGTGCTGCTTTATAAGGAAACTATTTTAAATAATATAGTATATTTTGCCAGCATCTAAGCTAAAAACACATCCTCCCACTGCAGATACTAGTCAAAAGCAAAGCAGTTTTAATGTCTCTTACAAGTTCTCTGAATGGAGAACAACTACAGTTATTCCTCTCCACAAAGATGGCCTTGCTACAGACCCAGGGAATTACAGACCCAAAAGCCTGACCAGCCTCATCTGCAAGGTGATGGAACATATCATTATGGACTTCATAAATAAAGACATAGGTGACCTCCAAACCCTGTATCCCACCCAATTCAGCTTTGTGAAGGGCAGATTCTGCCTGTTAAATCTGGTGGATTTCTCTGAAAGTGTGACCAAGGCCATTGATGAGGACAAATTTATGCACACAGCATACCTCGACTTGGTAAAGGCTTTCAACACAATTCCACAGTCAGGCATTACAGATAAACTTAGCAAACTGAATGTAAACCCCTTCATTGTAAAATGTATTGCCAACTGGCTCACAAACCGGACACACACTATCAAAGTGGGTGAATCCACATCAACTACCAGACCTGTTACCAGTGGGATGCCACAGGGGTCAGTGCTGGGCCCCCTACTGTTTGGTATATACTTCTCAGAAGTTCAAGTCAAAACTAAAGGGTTGTGGCTGACCGAGTTTGCAGACAACTGCAAACTAGATGCAATCATTGAATCCCGAAATGATGTCAGTATAAGCCACGAGGATCTTGCACAGACCAGTGACTGGTGTATCAGTCACGGTCTCAAACTGAATGCAAAGAAATGCTTCATCATTCCTTTTGGCACAAACAATGTCCCTTCACACTATCAAATCAATAACAATACCCTAAGTACCCATGAAGTGGTAAGGGACCTGGGATCACAGGTTGGCCCCGACCTTAACTTCGACCACCACATGTTTACTGTTGTAAGGAAAGCTTTCCATGTAGCTCACTTGATTAGTAAAGGTGTCATCTCGAGAGCTAAAAGAAGTTATAACTCTGCTGGTGAATCCCTGTTTGCTGACTTCATTGACAAAACCTGGAATTCATTGCCAAACTATATAACCCTGCAATCCTCCTAAAGTCTCTTAAAAAAAAACCTCAAACAGTATCTCAAAGTGAATTGGCTACGCCCATGTACCAACCCTGATTAAGTTATAAACTTAAAGCATATTCTATAATTATCATAACTTGTAACTATGTCACCAAGCTCTGCTTTCAATCTGATGTCTCTTACCTTTAATTGTGTCTGTCCATGAGAATTGTGAGTCCTACTAGGGAACACTATTAAGTCATTGTATATAATCACTTTGTTTTTATAATTGTTTGCTAACTTCTGTGTAATCTATGTAAGTTTGTCTATGTGGAGCTTTTCTCCATGGGCCTCCACTGAAAATGGACATGTACCCAGTCAGACTATCCCGGTAAACAAATGTAAAATAAATAAATAAAATAAATAACCCCCCTATACTCTGCACTTATCTGGCCCATAATTGAGTATAAATTCCAATTTGGTATGTACCATACTAAGCAACTACAGTAATTAGAGAGACCTCAGAGGTTTCTAACAATGAATATCAAGGGCCTCCAGCATGTGCCTTACATGGGCCAACTAAAATCCCTGTCACTATACTCCATCTCGTATAGATGCCTTAGGGGAGACTTATGCCTGGCTTACAGAGCAACACAATACCCAAACTTAATGAACTTATTTCATATCCGTAAATTAAATGGGTCAAGGGCTACCCATTTCAGGGACTTAAATATGGCCGGGAACTTAAATAGGACATACTAGAGGGACAGATTTATCTCCCAGTGACTGCCACATCTTTGGAACAGACTACCAATTCATGTGAAACAGAGCACCTCTATGACACTGTTCAAGAGGAACCTGGATAAGTGGATGGGTCACCGTAAATTCTTACCAGGACAGTACCCACAACCCTCCTAGACATGGGCAGTCATCACTAAAGGCAATCTTGGTTATTCACTAGTACTTCTATGGTATCACACTGAGTTGAAATGGTTAGGTTTAAAATAACCTCAGGGTCAATAGCCTAGCAATCTCCTATGATCCTATGATCCTAAGTATTAGCAAGAGTGTCAGTTAACAGGTGCTGGATTACAATGAAAGTTCTGACAACTCATGAAAAATGTGGTAGTAGATCTGTCAGCGCATGGACTGAAAAATTGGAAGTCTTAAAACATGCAGTTTAACTAGTTTATTTTCTTGAGCATTTGCAACTACTTTTAAAGATGTAAGAGCTGCTCTGAGAACATGCATCAGAGTAATTCAAGTAAAAAAGTGAAAATCAAAATAGGTTCTGGGAGTTGTGTAAGATGTCTGTGACTCACAATGCTGCCATTCTAGTTGAATCGAAGTAAAAAAAATATTTCCTTATGTCTAGCATGACTCCTATAATTGCAGCTTGAAGTGGATTTTGGAAAAAAACTCAAAGATCAGTTTAAAGTAGCAGGTCCATTTAGCTATAATAGCTATAACCACATAATGATTCTAATGCATTCAAATAGAGAAGAGGGGTATAATGAAATAAGTGAGGTACAGTGGCAAGTGCAAATAAAAATGCCAGTTTTCCAGCTCCCTCTAATAAGAATAGCACCGAGAAAGACAAAGCTGCACTGTGCCAACAAATGCAATGGCACGAGTCACCTAGTACTCTGGTTTGCTGAAATAATATCAATAAAAATAATTTAGATCTCAAATGTTTTGGGGGTAGTGCCATACCTCTCAAGTTATTTCATTCAGAATTCTAGAGAAAGTCAAAAATAATGGAGGAGCGGGATAAAATAAGAAGAAATTTCAAACATTACTCTAATTCACTTAAAACATTAATAGAACAACAGTTTTGCATCAATATGCATTTTTGAGAGTTAAGAAATATAATACTCTAATGACTTTAAGAATGAGTGATTTATTTACCAGAAAATCAAAAATGTTATGAGGGACAGTATAAAAATTTGAAACAAAATTTGGGATTTTATGCAAAAATAGGGACAACTGAGGAGTATGTGTAGCATTCAAAAGGGAACATCAAATCACAGTAATCCACTCCAGGGTTTGAATATTTTGATGAGCAGGATTTTAAATAATGCAGTTGTGATTTTCCTGAATATTCTTATAACTGTCCATGAACAAGTGAGAATTTGTAGTTTTAATGAGTGAGATAAATAGTACTATACACATCCTGTAAACAATCCTCCCTCATCCAATATGCAGATGACTCAGCTATCATCTCCACCTTCAGCAATATCTCAGAACTCCATACCCTAACCCAAGACACCTTTCTATCTACTGAAAAGGGTCTGTCTAATAATCTACCTATCCTTAACCCTAAAAAGATCAAAATCTTGCTCTTTCTCCCATGTTCTCTCTCTCATCATAAAACCACCTTTGCTGTTACATTCTCCAGTAACACTATCATAAAAACTGAACCCCACACTAAGCTCCTAGGTGTCATCACTGATGAACTTTAATTTAACCTACACATACTCCAATGTATAAAGAAACTCACCAGAAATTAGGCTTGCTTTATTGCAACAAAGAATTTCTAACCTCCAATGCTAGATTCTTCCTGGCACAGGCACTCCTTCTCTCCTCCCTTCTATATGTTGCCCCAGTTCTAACCAACATTCAGTCCACAACCTTGACCAAACTTCAACAAACATACCACAAAATAGCTAGATTCATTATGCACTCTCCTTACAGCTCACACCACTGCCTGCACTTAACTCTCTCCAATGGCTTGAACTCCCCAACAACTCCTTCTATCGCAATTTCAAATAATACACTCTGTACTATACAAACCATCTTCCTGCCCAGCTCTCTCCTCCCTGGTATCCACCTATAGGAAATGTTGAGGTTTTATTAGATTTTATTTACACATATTAAATTTTATTTTAATAATGTATTTTATAGTTATGTATTTATATGTATTATAGTGGGTAATATTTAGGATGATGAATGTTTTATGTGTGATTATCTGACATTATTAGATGTATATTGTAGGAATAGTCATTGCTCATGAATTATTCATAAACCCTGGATGTTGATTGGTTCAGTAATTAACTTTGTATTATAAATTTGCTGTCAGTTGGGGCATGCTCTGTCTTGATGGTTGGAGACAAAAGCGCTTAATTCACTGGATGTATCTGATTTATTTTTATTTTTATTTGTTAAATTAAAGTTCTTTCTCTAAGCACTTCTTAGTTGCTTATTTGAAATTTTTTATCTTTCTTCATCTTGTTGCAACCGAGGCCGATTTTTGGATTGTGGTTTGTTTTTTTACTTTGAGTCGAGTCATAAGTTTAGACAGGTATATAACAAAAGGGGCATTGTGGTGTATTATGAGTCTGATGAAGTAGGAGTAGAGAGAGAATGATAGGTTTTTTTTTTTTTTTGCCCTTGAGTTTCAGCCATTTGTTTTCAGTGCTGTTGTTCATTGTTTTTTTGGTGTTCCAGGTTTCAGAGTGGAGCCCTTTGCAGTAATTGAATCTTATTACTTTCCTTATACACTTCTTATAGGTTCATAGGTAGGTACTAGGCTATTGGCCCTAGGGCCTATATAAACTTAGCCAAAAAGGTACCCTGGCTTTCACCACCCAAGAAAATTATTTTCCTGTGCCCCTGTTGAGCAGAGCCACAGAGGTGATCTCTGGGGTGAATTTCCTATTTCCCATCCAATCATCAAGATTTTTCTTGAAGAGTGCTAATGTGGAGATTTGTTTGATATAGATAGGTAGTTTGTTCCAGAGTATGGGAAGTCTCTGGGACAGGAATCTATCCCTCTAGCATGTTCTGTTTATTGTGGTGACAAGGTTTAGGTCCCTAGAGCATGTAGCTCGTAGGGATTGGAATTTCTTTAAGTGAGTATGTCCAACAGCTTTGGGTTTGACATAGCTTTGTATGTTAGGCAGAGATCACCTCTGAGTAGGCGATATGCAATGTAGTAAAGCTG
Source organism: Protopterus annectens (assembly GCF_019279795.1). NCBI lineage: Eukaryota > Metazoa > Chordata > Ceratodontiformes > Protopteridae > Protopterus > Protopterus annectens. The sequence continues at coordinate 959,238,768 of NC_056730.1, read as the reverse complement.
AACTTTTTTAAGATGGTCTGCTAGGGCATCTGTTTGAGGCCAGTAATCCTCTTTGTGAGGTATTTCTGTGGCCTTTCCAGCTGTTGTAGATGCCTTGTGAGGTACATACCAAAAGGGGCATTGTACTCTATAATGGGTCTAAGGAGTGATGAGTAGAGGGGAACAATGACCTCTTTTTTTCCTGGATGACAAACCATTTGTGATGAGGTGTGCCACGTAGAAGGATTTCCTGACTACTATGGCAATGTGATTATCAAAGGAGAGACTACTGTCCACCTGTGTCCCAAGGTCTCTTATCATACTTTTGGTGTTAAGTAGACTACCGCCTATGTGGTAGCTCATTGGTACAGAGTTTTTACCATAGGGGATTACAATTCACTTTTTGGCATTGAGCTTGAGGCCATGGCTTTGACTCCAGGCATCTATCTCAGTGAGGTCCTTATGTAGGATGTCCACATCGTTAGGAGTTTTGATTATGGCTCCTAGTTTGCAGTCATCTGTGAACTTCATTAGCCAAAGACCTTCTGTGTTAGCCTGTACTTCAGAGAAGTAGATACCAAACAGGAGAGGACCCAAGACTGAACCCTGTGGTACTTCACTTGTCACTGGTCTAAAGTCGGATTTGGAGTCTGCTACTTTCACAGTGTGGGTTCTGTCAGTGAATCAGTTGGCAACCCATCTTGTGACATAGGGATTTACACCTAGTTTACTAAGTTTATCTATAATTCCAGAGTGAGGGATGGCGTTGAAAGCCTTGGCGCAATCTAGATAGGCTGTGTGCACCACCTTACCTTCGTCTATGGCTTTAGTGACTGCTTTAAAGAAGTCTGTTAGGTTTAGGAGACATGGTCTGCCTTTTACAAACCTGAACTGGGTGTGGTGCAGAGTTTGGAGATTACCAGTGTCTTTGTTTATAAGTTCCATGATGATACATTCCGTGGCCTTGCAGACCAGGCATGTTAGGCTACTGGGGCGGTAGTTCCCGGGGTCCATGGTGCTCTCCCTTTGTGGAGTGGGATAACGGTTGCTGTGTGCCATTCAGTAGGCACAAAGCTGGAGGCAAGGCTATGACTGAACATGGCACTTAGGTGGGGTGCCAGTTCGTTCTGTGCTTCGTGTAGAACGCAGCCTGGGATGTTGTCAGGTCCCATGGATGCTGTGTTCTTGGCTTTGGAGAGTGTGTTTTTTACCTGTGCAGCTGTGATTACAGGAACTTTGCATTCTTCCAGTATAGCGATGGGCCCTTTAGGGGGTGAGAGGGGGGTAGAGTTAGCACTGAACCTATCTGCCAGGATGTTGGCAATATCAGTTGGTTCTGTATATTTAGTGCCATTGTGCTGTAACTGAGAGCAGATTGGAGTGTTGCCATTGAGATTCTTGACAAAGCTACAGAATGCTTTCTGGTGGTCTTTAGAATCAGTGGCGATTTTGTTTTTGTAACTAGCTTTGGAGGATTTTATGAGGGATCTCAGCTTCTTACTGAGGCTGACGAGGGAATTCTTCTAATTATGGGATTTTACTCTTTTTTTGCAAAAGTTTCTTTCTTCTGTTGCAGAGTTTGTTTATGGCAGGGGTCTACCAGATTGGCTTCCTTTTTTTGGAGGATAACTTCTTGGTTCTGTTAGGGATAGCATGATCCATGCACTCGTGTAAGTGCTTATAAAGTGCATTTGTGCAGGATTCAACAGTCGTACCTGTATTGTCCGTCTGCATGGGTGTCATGAAATTTGCCACTTCTGACTTAAGAAGCATGAAGTTGGCTTTGGAGAAATTTTTTACTGTGGTTTCCCTAATGGAGGGTGGGGGTGGAATGTGGATGTCTAGGGTGATTAGCTTGTGGTCAGATCTAACCAACAAGGAATTGACCTCTGGTGTGGAACACCGGTCGCCCATGTTGGTAATGACCGGGTCTAGAATATTGGTGCCCCTAGTGGGGGTGTGGATAAGTTGATCCAAGGCATTGGAATTTATGAATTCCAGAAAACATTGAGCAAAACAGTTGGTACATGAGAAGTTTTCCCAGTTAATGGTGGGGTAGTTGAAATCACCCATTATTAGGGTGTTAGGTTGTACCCTAATATTTTCCAGTGTATCAAGAAATGAGGAGTTGGAATCCTGGGGCATGGTGGGGGATCTGTAGCAAGCTACAATTTGGATTGTGGCCTTGCCCAGAGTTAGTTGCACTTGGATAATCTCGGATGCATTATGCTGAGCAACTAGCCTGGAGGTGTGGATATCCTTAATGAATATGGACATGCCTGTACCTTTAGTGTTTCAGTCCAGGTTAGGTGGCCGAAAGGTGTGGTATGAATTATAGCCTGGTAATGCAGATGTACTCTCTGGAGCCTTGAACCAAGTCTCTGTCACTGCACAGATCTCAATGTTCTCCATTTTAAGGAGTGCCTTGAGTGAGTGCTTTTTGAGATTTAGACTTCTAGCATTGAGTAGCATTACCCTCAGATTTTGCTTGCTTGTACCTGTTATGGTGGTGAATTTGTCATTTGATCCTTGCCTAAAAAAGGCACTATAGGGGTGGAAGAGCCTTAGCCAGTATCCAGAATCCCAAGGACGACAGGTACAGGCCATCTCTGGCAAAGCATTGTGGTCTGTCAATCATATAATCCCAGGCAGACAGATACTGGATCCCCTTAGAATGACACCAGAAGCTTAGCCAATTGTTGAAGTCAATCATTTTGTCCTTGTACTGTGGTATCATTCTAGGTGATGGCAGAATGCTACTCAGGGCTAGGGTCATATCTGCCTGGGTTACAAGATCGGAGAGCTCCTGCATGTCTCTTTTCATGTAGACCAGGGAGGTATGTCTCAGATCACTCACACCAACATGGACAATGACAGAGTCATATTTGTACTTGTTGTGGAGTGAACTGAGGCTAGTTCTAAGGGAAAAATTGAAGAGCAAACTCTATGGCACCGGGAATGGTTTAACCCTAGCTAAGGGATGATGCATAAAGTGTATTTTTTTTTTTTTTAAAGAACTGATGTTACATTAACCTTCCTGCTCAGTCAATATTTCACTAGATCTAAATAGGGTTGCCACCCCTCCTTTTTTTTCCGGACTATCCGGAAAACAAACTGATTCTCCAGTAGTCCGGAAAACACTGTACAAACTCCGGTATTATGTTGCAAAAAAGAAACAGAGTATCGGAGTTTGTAAATCGGCTGATTTACTGTTTTTTTTTTTTACAGACAAACATAGTAAATCAGCCAAAAGCAGGCAGCAGGAAAAGAAAAAGAGGGCATTCCTCGCCAAGGGATGTCATTGTGACATCACAAAATGGGTGGAATGCAGGCAGGAGACGGGGTGGGATGGGCGGGATTGCTGATGATGCAAGGGGTGTGGCTTTACTCCGGTTTTAGCCATGATGAAAGGTGGCAATCCTACATCTAAAGTTACCTGTCTTTCTCAACATTACCGCTCTCAAATTCAAGATGGCACCCGATTTGCTTCTAATTCTCCATTTATATATAGGCTACCAAAGGTCTGCCAATTGTGTGTGTGTGTGTTTTAGATAAGACTAGAGACACTGTAATTAAGTTCACCCTTAGACTGATTGCTTGTTTCTCTAGTTGTCTTATTTGTTTTCCTTTACACTCCCTTTTCTCTGCCACTTTACATTACAAGTTTAAGGCCAAGAGCTGCTAATTACATTTCTCTCATTACCATGAGTTTAATTTCCTAATTCACAACTTGCAAAGTGCATGACTTTGAGTAAGTCAGTTAATCAAACAAATACTTGTAGGTCACCCCAGAAAAAATGGAATTTGTATTAAGTGGACCTACAATGAACAAAAATAAATATTCTATACTACATCAGAATTTAAAGTGCCAGACTTGCTTGAGAGACACTAGCAGTTGGCAGCCATCTGTATGCTGATTAGTGTGTGACCAGTCAGCTTTTCAGCAGAAAGCCATATTGCTGGCATATCAGGGATTTCCCCTTTCCTCATGTTGGTGTGACCTCAGAGTTGGCATATACGAGTAGCTGGGATGTGGGGTGCATATCTGCTGTAGTTTGTCAGTACAGCTGATATGAACCTGTTTCATTTTTCATATCAATAGTATATTATATATGGAGGGACTGCGACATAAACATTTATGAAGCAGCGCAGTTTCTATGAGAACATCCATTTGTAATTGCATTTACTAGGATGATTTAGGGAAAATAAAATATATTTTGGCTGACTTGCAACAACCACAGTATTCAGGAGAATTGTACAAACCCTAATCAAGCCTCTTACATCTGCAGAATCCTATTTCTCATATCTGTAATACTAACACCAAATATAATGCTTTTTGAGGTGCTTCTTCACTTAATAGCCTAGTTAGATGTCAACAAGCAGTGCTCACTTACTACAAAGATTCATGCAGGTCCTTGTACAGCTGAATGGCAATGTAATTGATAACATTTTATGAACGGCTCCTTGCAGAACATCTCTGTTACAGAAGCTTTTATTATCTAGTGCCTAATAGTAATGGCCTTGTTCATTAATCTTGTCACCTTGCTTAATACAGCTGATCAGAGATAAATGCATGGTTCAAATGCACTGTCAGGGGAGATTTAATGCAGAAGAGTCACGATAAAAGGAACCTCTTTTTAGGCCATCATTAGGCCACATCCTTTATCTGCATGGTGTGAATGATGCAAGTTTTCTGTATCTTGAGTTCCAGCAGAGAATTAATTCCATCACATTAGCACATATGACAAGTGTCATCCATCCAAGCCTTCACCACAGTTTCAGGCTATCCCTGCCTAGAAGGCAGAAGAATGCAAGCTGACAGCAGTATTGATGAGAAACTTAGGGGAATTGCCAGGCAATGCAATCTCCAGGGAGTACACATATGAACAATGTACTGTTTTGTGGAGAATGTTGATTATTTTGGATCAAAAGGCTTCCACATTACAGCATGTACAGCCTTGTTCAAAAGCTATGCCTTTCTTGCCATATATATTCAGAGCACATGTAAGGTATTTTTTAGACTGGGTGAATTGATGTATGCCTTGTATTCTGAGTTGCAATTAATCTTTGCATTGTTATTTCATTACAGTGTAGACTGAACTGTTTTCACTTCTTTTATGTCTTGCTTTTTCTCAGTAGAATATTTACAGTAATCAAAATGAGATATAAACATGAGAGTGTGTGTATATATATACACACACACACATATATATATATATATATATATATATATATATATATATATATATATATATATATTATAGGTTTACGATTAAATTGTGGAAAGGCAAAATAAATTGTAGTTAAGAAATAAAAAAATAATGGCGTATCCATCTGACGTCTGCATTCAAAGTTAAATGAAATAGCAGGAGATGACATCAGACACCCAGGTTATTTTGTTTAACACGTCCTAAAACTTTTAATTATACAACACGTGTTTTTACTGTTTTGCAGGGGGGCAAGCCCTCCTGCACCCCCCATGTGTGGGGCTGTGCCCCTCACACCCCCTGCATATTATATATTGCAACTCCGAGATTGCACTACAGCGAGGAAAAGAGTAAATTTCCCAGTCTGCACTGTAATGCAATCTGTTCTCATAACGGTGATCACACGTTAGTGAATGCATACTATATTCCCTACTGTGGATTTGAACATTTCTGGATTGGCATTACAGGAACTGGGAAACACGCATGCGACTTTCCCAGTCTTATGTAAGTGCTGATCCATATTTTAATAGTACAGCATATTTATGTATGCTTTAAAGATATATATATATATATATATATATATATATATATATATATATATATATATATACACACACACACACACATATATATATATATATATATATATATATATATATATATATACACACACACACACACACACACACATATATATATATATATATATATATATATATATATATATATATATATATATATATATATATATATACACACACACACACACACACACACACATATATATATATATATATATATATATGTATATCCTTTTTGTATTGACCCAGTAGTTCTAATACTTGTTTTAAGAATAATCAAGGAGTAAAAATCCATACCAGCAAAAGTAATACATGGTCCATAGCACTATATGGATAATATCTGAATCTGTAATTTTCTGTACACGCACCACAGTGCATGGAATCACCTGCAAAATATATGGATAATCCGTGAATCCGTCTTTATGTACTGTTCAGTTTTGCTATTGACATCTGTCTGTACAACTCCATATGGGAAATTTATGCATGTCTTTGATGTACATGTCAACACATGAATGCATACAGGCAAATCACATATGATATCACTCCAGTAAGTTAGAAACATTTTTCATAATGCGCACATTTTCCATAAATGCATCAGTCTAACCAGATACATTTTATAATAAGTAATGTTATCATAGGTGTATAATGAGCTAATATTCCCAAAAGCAGCAATGCTAGCAGGTGTCAAATTACCTTAGCAGCTACCTATGACTCAGGTCTAACTGAAAGTAAGAGCAGCTATGTGCATACATCTTTTAAGTACCATTTGAGCCATACATAATTAATGAGGTTCATTAAAAATGTTTTGGAATCCCATTTGTGCACATCCATGTAAGTTCTTGAAATCTGGTGTATTAACCAACAGCTCAGTGTAATGGAAAGGTGCTCCGTGCAATTACGTAATAGGTATTGTTAAATGGTACTATGTGTAGCATGTGCCTGTTGTCTTCCAATGATTTGATAATATTACATAAGCACCACTTTTAAATATTGACTTTTTTACATTTACAGATCAGACCATTGCTATCTGTGAACTGAGTGGGACCTCAGTGAGCAATTTTCAAATCTGTGTATTTTTTCATTGGATAATCAACATTATCAAGATGGCTACTTCTAGGAGGCTTTGGCATGTCTGATGCCCAGTTGGACTGAGAAGGAAATCATCCAGATGTTGACTGTCTATGCTGGAGTAGAGCATCACATGACAGTCAGAACAGGAACTTCACAATGCTCATCATTTCAGACTGGATTACAAGGGAGCATTAATGATATAAGGGGATCTACTGGATTGGACTGCAGGTTCACCATCACTACAATGACCTGCATCAGAGAGATGTATAGGAGCTTTGTCAGAAGATCGCTGAGGTGTGTTGACAGCTGGTGGATGCCGACAGTAAGTGTCATAACACTACGTATGCCTGAGCATTCCTGCAGAATTTAGAGATATAGCTGTGCTGCAAATATATCAGATACATGCCTTTTATAACCATTACATAGCTGTTCTGACAATTCGCTCATCTGGATAATTAAGAGAATATGATTTTATATATAAGTATTCCCCTGCATTTTATTTATTGATTAATGTTAATAATGTACAGAACATTGATCATTTTAGATGGACATCTGTTTTTCACAATACAATGACATCATTTCACACATCCAATATAGTCATGTATCATTGATGTTTATAGTGCCTAGGCCACTAATGACTATCCATTTCATAGTCATCCATAATACTATGACAGTATCACCTAGTCTACTTGTCTATGTGTGAATATTAATACATAAATAACGTCTTTACTTTGTTCCTCTTAATCAAGTGAAATTTGTATTACAGTCCCATTTGTTTAACCCAAGAGGTATGCCTGTCTGACTGCCTACACACATCTTTTCATTTGTAGTGTGTGTTGCTAGCTGTTATTTGTGTAGATCATGATGGCCTATAGAGATAATGTGTTGGATGTTTTCGCATTAATCCATTTTTCACAGGAATATGAATAAACACACACAGTAATTATTTGTTAAGAAGAAATGTGTGCTGGCTGCTAACTTGGTCTATAAAGAAACAGCCCAGCATGCATATATGTTGGTATGCTATGGGTTCAACTATCATTATATTCTTATTGTGTATTTCACACATTGTCAAAAATTATGCTCAGTATACCTGCTTATTAATATTAACAGTTATTTTGTGCATGCTTACAAATAACCTGGTTATTTTCTGAATTTCTATGAATATCTTTATAATCTGTAATGTTTTTTCAACAGCACCTCTTTAAGAACTGTGTTATGTATAAAGCTTGGAACAGACATTTATGTTTCTGTCAAAAAAGTTTGTGGAATATGATTGCAAAATTGCTTTCAAGTGCAAGTTTTTCATTCATTATTAAATTCACTTCAATAACCAGCTCATGTTTATCGTTGGAGGGAGCCAGATGGTCAGACATACAATTAAAATGCAGATAGGGAGATACAGTGATGTATGCATTTGATTTGGTATGCACACTTTGCCATGAATATCTTTACATGTAGTCCTCCCACATACATTGCCGTGTCCCTGATGTTACATCACGTTGTGTTTGTCTGTTAACAGAAGCTAGGAGATAAATGACACTTTCTCACTGTCTGAGAGATGAAGGTTTTCACTTGATGTAACTGCTTGTGACCACTGTGCTGACATGAATTTATTCATAGTTCATAGATTAGTACTAAGCTAACTGCCCTTGAGAGCCATTTTAAGCCTAGCCAATTATCCCTTGTGAGACTGAAATCCTGCACTTTGTGTTTGTAAGGCAAACACCTTAACCATTAGGCCACCCTTCCTGCAAACGATTTAGCTAAATGCCCAGCATGTTGTCCTTTTTGTAAATCTTAAGCTGTAATTCAAACTTTTAACCCATCCTGCACCTTTGAAACGCTAAGTCTTTTCACTCAGTTTGCACCATGCACTTATAGGGAAGATAGCTAGGCAGGTAGTTGCCAGAGTTTGAGTGTGGACATAACCTAAAGCTGAAGGTTTGAATCTCAGGTCTTCCACTGTGTGTTCAATTCTGTTCCACAAAGTAAATAACTACATGTGTAACATTACAATATATATATATATATATATATATATATATATATATATTGATTCTATGTGTTCAAGTCTGTTTCATGAAGTAAATAACTACATGTGTAACATTAAAATATATATATATTGATTCTATGATGTTCTTCAAAAGAAAAGTTTCAGAACCTAACTGAGCAATGTATATTGCTGTTATTCGAGGACTATTATCATTCATAGTTGCTCTTTTCTTTTTGCAGGTGACAAGGACTAGGACCTGTAACCATGCCCTGTGCATCAAGCGGATGCACAGGCTGGAGGAGCAGCGGAGAGAGAGAGGTAAGTTGCCTGCTTTGTCTGTTTTGTTAATTAAAATGTATCTGATCCTTGTTACAGGCCTGTATATTTAACATTACCATGTATATTGCTTATAATGAAGGAATATCCAACATGCATCAGTAAAGTAAATGGAATACTTACACTATAATGCTTACAAGTTTGATTGAAATACAAATATATTTAAATATCATTTAGCAGCAAGCCATGTTTTCTGAAGATGGTTTTTGAAATGCAGGCCACAACCTAAATGACAGTCAGGTATGTGTAACTATCACAGAGATTTTAAGGTGGATGTTTCATATACAAGTCTACAGAGCTTTGTCTGTTGTTTATATGCATTGGCACATTTGTGTGTGGTTTCCAGTGAATGAGCTCTTGTTCATAGTCTGCCTACTCTCATACTGAGTGGGTGTCTGCTTTGTCAGTGGTCACGTGATTATTGGCAGACTGTGAGGCATGCCCTTCAGTTCAACATGGTTATTGCATCTGCCTGCAACATTTTCGATAGTTTTGTTAAACCATATTTATATCTTGTATTCAGGGATACTTATGCACATAGGCTTTTTTTGCACCTTTTCATAATCAGGAAGTTTACTTTTTGCAGGGAAGTAATTGCTAGTTAGTGCAAGTAGGTCATGCATACAGTTGTAGACAAACAATGATTGTACAACAGATTCTTATGTGTCACATGCTGTGACTGTTTATGATTGAACATTATTACTATTTGGTAGAGCTGTATTCCTTTATTGATATATGGTCAGCCAATGACCATGCTGCCTGGCTCAGCTGTTCATCATATTTTCCACGTTACTGTCATCTTACATTGTCTTCATTATAGCAATATTAATTGCTGGCTGTTCATATGATTCAGTACATGCACAGACAGATGGACTACAATTTAATTTCACGCACAGATATAACTGCTCATGCAAGGGAAAATAATGGAAATAGTGATATCCTATCAGACGCTCAGCTGGACAGTTTCCTGAGGCAGACATTATCATTAAACAGTGCCAATACTAATGTTATGTTGTCATTTTCAGAATATTCTTTTGTCAAATTATAGTTATGGGAGTATTGCATGAGGCAATGTCAGGGCATGCTTCCCTTCAAATGTGAGGCTGTATTACATGTACTTGCTTTGTGTATGTTTGCTATGCATAATTCTCACCCATAAACAACTGTTCAGGTCATGTCATGATTTCCACTGGTAAGCTGTGTTATGCATGCCATTGCATGGCCTTGATTAAGCTGCTCACATTGCTTGATGAATGCAGTGTCTCTGATGTGTTCTGTTATTGGGGATGGGTTCATAAGTGCAGATAACGTGAAATGGGAAGGTATTGTGTGCATGAGGAGCCATCCAATAACAGCAAATCTGTTGATTATAATTGTGCTGCTTGCTACTGTTTGCAACCTTTTACTTTGAACTGTGTTTTAAATGAGAAAACCAGCACAAATATGTGCTGTGGAGTGAGAAAACTACAACTAAAAACTAAAAAAAACCCCTATATTGTTCGTAAAAAAAGTACACCAAGGCAAATGAACCAAAATTAGTGCTTACATTCTTTTAATCATTAGAACTTCTTCAGAATAGATTAATTAAATTAAACATCTCATTTTAAATACAAATTATGTCATCACATGGCTTCAAACAGCCAATCAAAACTACAAATACCATTAAACCTAAAAATCCCTACAGTTGACATAAACCCCTACAAACTTAATACATATCCAAATACAAAATACTAAAAAATGTTAATCTTTTTATGTATATTTTATCGTCTAATATATTAATATATTGGTATTTACAGTTTTGATTGGCTGTTTGAAGCCATGTGAATATATGATGATAATGATATGAGCTAATTTTGGTTCATTTCCCTTGGCATGCTTTTTTACCAAGAGAATGTGTTTTTTTGTGTTTTAAATGACACCTTCAATGTATGCTAATACACTTTCGTTCTCATATTCTGATATGCAGGGTCCACATATGGATGGGACGTCAAATAATGTGTGTTAGATTGCAGATGTACACATCATTTTCATTCTAATGTCAGCTATGATCTTCATTGAAATTTGTGGCCTGATAAACATTTGATTACTGACATACATTGCATATGGTGGCACAGTGGACTATGGTCATAATGTATTTTAACATTTCATGAGGACTGTTTTTGGCCTGTTCGTTGTGTCACAGTGCATATGTTATGCAAACAGGTAGCAAAATGTATGCATATGTGATTTCTGTCCTGTGTTGTGATTAATCTTGACCGACCATGTCATGGATGATTACCAATCAGAGACAGACAACAAGAGTGTGCCAGGCCACTACCAGAGTCCTTAGATGATGACGACCATGATGATGATGATGAGGATGATGATGAGGAAACCAGACCTGCTTGTGACATCATTCCTGCTGCACACAGGAGATGATGCCAGGAATAACAATGAGATGATTACTGGGAGCAGATCCAAGAGGTGGTGAGTGATTTGCTTTGTGCACAGATGAGGGACATGATGGGGAATTTTTTTCAGGCTATTGCATGGGGTACCTGTAACTTATCCAGGGAGATAGCCCGAGAGATCATTCATGATGCTCATCCCTATCAAGGTGGTCCCTCAGGTCCATAAATTATGTCTGTGTGATCCAATTATGTAATGCTGTCACCAAGCTGTTTAACATATCAGTGATTGAACTGTATATGCACTCTTGTGCATGCATACTATTTATCTGCCATGTTTATGTGTTACAGGTGCAAACATACAATGCAGATATCATCATGTGACATTTAGTCATGCTTTAGCATGTGTATGACACACGTTAACACATTACACTTTCCTTTCGCACTCAGCTGTCCCTGCATTGTGACAGTTAGCATGCAGCTACTGCTGCAAAAATTACAGTGTAAACATGTGTTTTAGTGATATAAACTCCCAGACAACACATGTTGGCCATAGTGCAGCACTACCACAGTGGTATGGTGAAGATTTATATATTACCATATCATGTATGTGCAGCAGAAGGATATGTCCTTGCCCATATGTTTTGGATGACAAATGTTCTGTGGCATGTGCTGGCAATGCTGATGTAATGTTGGGTCATATAAAGGCATGTCATGCATATGGACAGTCCTCCTTTACTGACTGCATAGAATGCCAATTTAATGTTCATATATACACCATGATAATGATAATTTATTCAGTAACAGTACAGTTTGCTGTGTTTAGTCTATGTTACATTTCCACAGCCATTCATTATTCACATTAGTTTGTGCCTTTTGGCAAATGGTATATACATTAAATGATGTATGTACATGTCTCTGCACATAGTCCGATCCATACTGAAACACCATTCTACAATTTTACATGTGAGCATTCACTAACTTATCATTGATGTGCTATAGGTTCATAGGTTAATAGGTAGGTACTAGGCTGTCTGCCCAAAGGCATTTATAAGCCTAGCCAGAATGTGTTGGTTTTCGCCACCCCCTTAGATTAGTTCTCTGTGCCTCTGTCCAGCAGAGCCACTGAAGTGATCCCTGGGGTAAACTTTCTGTTTCCCATCCACTCGTTAAGGTTTCTCTTGAAGAGTGTTAGCGAGGAGCACTGCCTAATGTAGATTGGAATCTTGTTCCAAAGCATAGGAAGTCTCTGGGACAGGAATCTATCCATCCAGCGCGTCCTATTTATTGTTGTGGTGAGGATTAGACCACTAGAGCATGTGGCTCAAGGAGATAATGTTTTCTTTAGGTGGAGCATGTCCATCAATTCTGGGATGGACATGGCCTTGTATGTCAGGCAGAGATCACCTCTGAGCAGGTGGTATGCAACCGAGTGCAGCTGGAGTTTCTTTAGTCGAGCTGCATAGGGTATCTGTTTGAGGACAGTGATCCTCTTGGTGAGGTACTTCTCTGGTCTTTCCAGCTGTTGCAGGTGTCTTGTAAGGTACATCCCAAATGGGGTGTTGTACTCTATGACGGGTCTGATGAGTAATGAGTAGAGGGGCACAATGACCTCTTTTGATCTGGATGCAAACCCTTTTGTAATTAGGTGGGCCACATAGAAGGATTTTCTAACCAATTTGGCAATGTGATCTACTTGGGTTCTCAGATCCCTTATTATGTTTTCCATATTTAGAGGACTACCACCTATGTGGTAGTTTGTAACTACTTTGTTATTTCCAAAGGGAATAACTATGCACTTTTTGGCATTTAGCTTGAGGCCATGATTTTGAAACCAGGTATCCGTCTCAGTGAGAACGTTTTGGAGGATGTCTGTGTCAGCTGGTGAGTCAGTTATAACCCCTAGTTTGCAGTCATCTGCAAACTTGGTCAGCCATAGTCCTCCTGTGCTTGTCTGTACCTCTGAGAAGTATATGCCGAACAGGAGGGGTCCTAGGACTGAGCCCTGGGGAATGCCACTTGTAACCGGTTTAGAGTCAGACCTAGCTCCTGCAACTCCCACCATGTGGGTTGTGTCCGTGAGCCAACTGGCAACCCATCTTGTGACATAGGGGTTTATGTTCAGGCTGGTGAGCTTGTCTATAATACCAGAATGGGGAATGGTGTTGAAGGCCTTTGCGTGGTCTAGGTAGGCTGTGTGTACCACCTTTCCCTCATCTATAGCCTTGGTAACTGTCTCAAAGAAGTCCACCAGGTTTAGGAGGCATGAGCTGCCCTTAACAAAGCTGAACTGGGTCGAGTCCAGTGTTTGGAGGTTCCCAATGTCTCTATTAATGAGTTCCATGAAGATACGCTTCATAGTCTTGCAGACCAAGCTAGTCAGGCTTATAGGGCAATAGTTCCTGGGGTCTGTTGTGGCTCCACCTTTGTGGAGCAGAATAATCATTGCTGTGCACCACTCTATGGGTACGTAGCCTGCGGAGAGGCTGAGTTTGAACAGTGTGTTTAGGTGAGGGGTTAGTTCGTCTTTGAGCTTGTTTAGGATGCAGCCTGGGACACTGTCCGATCCCATTGATGCTGTGTTTTTGGCTTTGGAGAGGGCTATTTTAACCTGAGTGTCTGTGATTTATAATGATGCTGATTGGACTGTCCTCTGCTCAGCAATAAGCAGGGTCAGTGACATATTACTGCAGTTGTTTATTCTACATTGGCATGACAGTATACATGTATGTGATGGAAATTCTAAGTTTACTTACCTATGCTTGTTGATGTTACATGATTACTCACTACTGTGTATATGTGATTTATACATGCTAATTTTTGATGTCAGCAATACAGTCTGACCATGTAACATACATTTGCCATATAGGTCCACAAGGGCAGCTAGCCTAGTACTTACATATGAACGTATATTTTATTTAAATAATAAATGAAAATATAGGTAAGTACTAGGCTAGCTGCCATTGTGGACCATTTAAATCCTAGCCAACTGCCATTGCTGTGAATCAAACCCTTTACCTCTTGTCTAGAAGGTCAACACTTTAACGACCATGTCAACCCCAAACAGCTTATGCTTAAATGTATTCTGGGTTGGCTTCAACAGCACTCTATGTGGTGTACACATGTATTTCCAGTATGTCACCTTACCTTGTTGTTCTGCTTTATCGTTGTCTTCCTTGATGTGAGCCCTGGTTGTACACCTCTTTTCTACCTTTGTAGTTACATAATATATTTTGCAGGTATGTTTGCCTTTGTTGCAATTATTGTTCATTGTTATGTATTAGTTTGTTTACAAGGTCAACATGTGCCAAATCTATGGCCATTATACAGACACAGGACATATGCACTCAGGTTACTGCTTGCAATACATCCTTGTTCTCATTATAGTTATGTGTTAACCATTGCACATTGTTGTAATTCATGTGTACTATCCGTTATTTTTTAAGCTGTACTGTCAGATTTGTGGACATGTATTATTCTCACATGTCATTGGTGTGTGTGTGTGTGTGTGTGTGTGTGTGTGTGTGTGTGTGTGTGTGTGTGTGTGTGTGTGTGTGTGTGCATGTATTGTTGTTGCTTTCATGTTCGTTCCTTTTAGGCCACTCACAGGCATACATACATGCCTACACCTGTGTGTTGCCTTTGACATGGCATATGTGTGTTACATATATGCATTACATTACACGTTTGTTTGGGCTGTTTACACCTACTTGTGTATGTAGCAACCAATTTGCTGTATTGCTGCAGTACTGTTGTTTGGCATGGGCTTCATTGTTTGCCTTTTATATGCATGGTCAGAGATTCTGTTCTGTCCTCCATTAGAATTATCTAACACTGCAAGATCTGCATTTGCTCATCTGTGATTTTGCATGGCTTCTACTTTCATTGCTGGCAGACTACTTGGGTTTGTATTTATTTTTCCAATGTGTACTGTGGTCCTACTTTATTACCCTGGAATACACATCTACCATTGATCATACACATCCATGTAAGACTGCCACACAGTTTTCAGCATGTCATAATGTGATAGTGCATAGGTAGATATGTTTTTTGCATTTCACCATGGCTGGTATGCATCTCCACCCTGTCAGACAACTTTCCATTGCCCATGTTGTTCATTGTGCTGTCCATGTAACTTACCTTTCCTTACTGTTTTGTTCCAATGTTTGCCTGTCATGTGTGGTGCTATTTGCTCTATGAGTAGACCTGCTGTGATGACATTTTCCTCCTCTTTCCCTATCTTTACCTTTCCTTCTATTCTTAAAAAAATATAAAAAATGGGGCCTATTCTCACAAAAAAAATTACCCAAGCCCCTCTGACTTTTCACTCAAATTTTCCTAGTTCAACATACCTCTTTGTGTAGAAACTGAAGAAATGTGCACAGACTGGGACAAATATGCTGTTGGAAAAGCAAAAGGTCTGATAAAGAAAAAATGAAAGCGCTTACCTATTTTATTTGTTTGGTAATAAAACAAGTTTTTATCTTAAGCTAGTGTGTTATTCCATTGGTTGTTTTGTTTTACATTTGGATGATACCTCTTTGCGCATCCATCTTCTTCACCCATATACCTCATGTCTGAATTTGTATCTCCCAATGTCACTGAGTGTGTGTTACTTGTGTTCCCCATACATGGCCCTGCACCCATTGTTAGTTAATGTTAGTTGTGGCTATGTGGACATGATTGCCTTTCACCTTTATTAGGTTTTTATTAGAAAATTCACAGATTCCATCAGAATCCACAAGTGATAGATAGAATATTTTAAGAATAATGGACTTACAGAGATATTCCATAGTTGTCTGTAAGCTTACTGGAGAGATTCTGTTATAGATATGTGTTTAAGTATGTCAGGCTGCTTAGATTGTGAGCTTCTTTCCATAACTTTGTTAATCTACTTTACACTTTCACAGAGATTTTTCAATACTTACAGATTACCTACAAGTGATCTACAGTGCACTGTTGCTACTGAGATACTCCATTGTACACCGAGATATTCAGAGTTCACTGTGGCATATTTACATATTACATAGTTATCTGCAGATACTGCAGTGGTGGTGCTGCGGTAGCATTGTCGCCTCATAGCAAGACGTCCCATTCGATTCTCAGCTAGAGCGTCTTCTGTGTGGAGGCATACATGAATGGGGTGTGCCTTCGTTGAAGGTTGTGCATCAGGGCAGGTAACCCGGTACGTAAAAATGCACTACCAATCATTAGCAGACCAGAGTTCCGCTGTGGCGATCCCTAACCAGGAAAAGCCAAAAGACACAAACAAACAAACATAGTTATCTACAGCTTTTGTGCTGATAATGTGTCAGATTCTGCGAACTTCACAGAAACTGACCCATAGTGTTCTGAGTTGATGCATGTGTGTTGTTTAAGTGTTTTAGGAGTATATGTGGTTTGGATGTTACTGTTATCAATCACAAAAGGTAGATATGCATGTTCCTTTTGTGATGATTAAGATTCCTAGAGTTGCTCCTTTAATATTTGATGACATTCATATCCAAGCATCAATAACGTGTCAATGTAAATGAGCATCAATGACTTTCTACGTATGAAATTGTTGATACAATATTGCTGAAGTGCCAGGAGCAAAAAAAGGGAGTAGGGCATTAGCTAGTATTTTGTAAAGGTCTAGTTTCTTCTATGTGTGCAGTGATTCCTTTGTTTTGGGAGATTTCTCCCCTGTTCTGTTTGTCTTGTATTTCTGCATCTGATTCCATTAATCTTTACTTGCATTTTCTATAAGTGTTTCACTTAACTAGACAGTGTTTCTGTTTGTTCCCTAGTTCCATAGGCTCCAGACAAAATCATTTATTATTAAATGCCAGCATTTTCATCACAGGTAAACGGTTTTATCAGGCTCTGGCATCCAGTCTAGGTTACTATGCATACTTCCACATCCAACAAGTTGTTTGCATCATCCTCTCTAATATCAAGTTCAATGGCATGGATAACAAAAAAACAGCTTTTATAATTATTACATTTTATTGTATGTATATATAACACATTCCCAGTGTTTTTCCGTCTATTGCATTGCAATGTTCATAAAATCTAGAACTTGATTTCCTTGTCATTCTTCCTACATAAAATGATTGATATGCAAAGCAAGGATGCTACAAAAGCATCAGTGTTTAATGATTACATTAATTTTAAAAGTATAAAACAGAGAATGAGAAGGAAATAACATCAATTTCCTATTCATATTCAAGTAAAAGTTGTAGTTTTTCAAACAATATATGTTTACATTTATGTGAGCTGCATTCACAGAGAAACACTCATTATTAGCAACTCATTACCATATCTCTGGATCAAACACTGTACTATAATGGTCTCCCTAGCAACTCTCTCATTGTGGTAGCATAGGCACCCCCACACACACACACAGACATCACAACATACAGACACATTCAGTCATCCACAAAAAAACACCACACACTCACTGTCAGTCATGGAAACACTCATCCATACACCCGTATGCATGCTGCAACATACAGTGCGCCTATACAAACATACACACACGCGCACACACACACACACACACACACACACACACACACACACACACACACACACACACACACACACACACACACACACACACCACACACATATATAGACACCCATGCATACTTATACAAACACAACACACATGCACGTACACACATACAGAGCCCCCCCCCCCACACACACACACACGTGACTCCACTGTACTTACCCATACTGTGAGTAATCTCATAGGAATGAATACGTAAATGCTGTCAAATTACATTTACTTTTTCCTCCTAAGGTAAAAATGATCTCTGCATAGCAATTTTCTGAATAGCTCGGCCAAGTTAATTACATACTACAGACATTTTGGTGGGAAAGCTCACGGCAAAGGGCAAATTAGCATCTGCCACTCTCAAAAACTACCACATTAGCATGCTGCTTCCACAGTGAGATTGATTTCTGCACTGAGACCCCCTCAAGGGGAAATAGTTGCAATACAGAAGTCACTTAAATGGAAGGCTTTTTGTGACTTGGAAATCCTTATATAAGGCTGCTACATTGTGGTAAGCCTTTCTGAATCCAGAATATTTGTCTAAATTACATAGTTTCCAAGATGTGAAAAATTGTTTATGAAACTTTAGCATTTATGGTTCACAACATACTTACATTTAAACTTTTTAACTTGATTTTTCAGAAAATGACCTAGAGTGAATGGATGTGTGTAAGTTGTTAGAAGAGTGGTATTTTACAGATCAGAGGCATTGATAAGTTAAAAGGGAAAACAGCATAGCATGCTGTTAAAAAAAAAAAAAAAACTATAGCAGAAGTCTGGAAATTGTTCTTTTGTATTTTGATGACCATGGCTTATATCACCTGTAGCACACAACAGTGGGCACTATTATAAGTGGTCTACTGCCTATGGCCATGTGAACAGCATATCAAGAACTCTGTGGCTGGCGATGTGTGCACCTACTGAATAGATGGCCATTTGTAAACGTCAACTCACATGAAACACTGGCATAGGATGGACATATGCCAGAAGTGGGAATCATAGACAAAGTGTATAGAATACCCTGGGTATTTTGGTGGGAATCATAGACACAGTGTATATAATACCTTAGGTATTTCTGTGAAAATCATAGACACGGCATGTACAATACCCTGGGTATTTCAGTGGGAATCATAGACACAGTGTGTATAATATCCTGGGTAGTTATATGGGAATAATATGTATATAATACCCTATGCATTTTTGTGAGAATCACAAACATGGCATATACAACACCCTGGGTATTTCTGTGAGAATCACAGACAGTGTATATAATACGCTGGGTATTTCTGTGGGAATCATATAAACAGTGGGTATAGTATCCTGGGTATTTCTCTGGGAATCATAGACACAGAGTATATAATACCATGGGTATTTCTGTGGGAATCATAGACACAATGCATATAATACCCTGGGTATTTCTTTGGGTATCATAGATGCAGTGTATACAATACCCTGGGTATTTTTGTGGGAATCATGGACACAGCATATATAATATCATGGGTATTTCTATGAGAATTATAGACACAGTATATATAATACCCTGGGTATTTCTGTGGGAAATATAGACACAACATATATAATACCCTGGGTATTTCTATGGGAATCATAGACACAGCATATATAATATCCTGAGTATTTCTGTGGGAATCATAGACACAGTGTATATAATACCCTGAGTATTTTTGTGAGAATCATAGACACAGTACATACAATACCCTGGTTATTTCTGTGGGAATCATAGACACAATGCATATAATACCCTGGATATTTATGTGAGAATTATAGACACAGCATATATAATACTGTAGGTATTTATATGGGAATCATAGACACAGTGTATATAATACCCTGAGTATTTCTGTGGAAATTATAGACACAGTCTATATAATACCCTGGGTATTTCTATGGAGAATTATAGACACAGTACATATAATACCCTGAGTATTTCTGTGAGAATCATATACACAGCATATACAATACCCTGGGTATTCCTCTGGGAATCATAGATACAGTGTATATAATACCCTGGGTATTTCTGTGAGAATTATAGACACAGTGTATATAATACCATGAGTATTTCTGTGGAAATTATAGACACAGTCTATATAATACCCTGGGTATTTCTATGGAGAATTATAGACACAGTACATATAATACCCTGAGTATTTCTGTGAGAATCATATACACAGCATATACGATACCCTGGGTATTCCTCTGGGAATCATAGATACAGTGTATATAATACCCTGGGTATTTCTGTGAGAATTATAGACACAGTATATATAATACCATGAGTATTTCTGTGAGAATCACAGACACAGTGTGTATAATTATCTGGGTATTTTTGTGAGAATCATAAACACAGCATATGTAATGCCCTGAGTATTTCTTTGAGAATCATAGACAAAGCATATACAATACCCTGGCTATTTCTGTGGGAATCATAGACACAGTGTGTATAATTCTCTGGGTATTTCTGTGAGAATCATAGACACAGTGTGTATAACTATCTGGGTATTTCTGTGAGAATCATAGACACAGTGTATATAATACACTGGGTATTTCACACCATCTGCCAGCTATTGAAGTGGAAGCCCTTCTGGCTGATATACTGAATGCTATGTATATTGAATCCTTTAGGGCACTGTGGGTGAAGTCATTTTTCCCTAAGACCTCAAGAAAAAGGGATATATCTCAGAATACTCGTGTAGTGCTATTTCTCTCCTGTGCTGTCCATGGAAACTAAAAATGCTACTCCATATGCTACAACTTCAGTTTAAGGAACTGACGAAGGCTTTGTGATGTCAACAACTGCAAAACATCTAATGTGTCCCCTATTAGATACAGGAAAGTTCCGTTAGCTAGGATGGCTAATTCTTCACAAAAGTTTATGCTCACTGAGCTAGGTATTCCACAGTTCTTCCATAATTGATTGTGAAGGAGGCCCATATGATATCTCTGTCTATACATCAGTAATCAACAACATCGTAGTCATGGAGAAGATGGCATGAGAACCACTAGCAGATCCATCTGTGATGTGGAGAGTTACAACACACAATATTGTGGACATTGCCTCCAAAGATGCCCTCTAAGACATTCTACTCTGCTAATGCTGATGCTGGGTCTGACATCATAATACAAGTGAAGCTATGATACACTGAAACATCCAGGTGTCTAGAACAGATAACCACCTGCTGCTTACTGTGCTAATTTTATGCATTTCACAGCACCATGTTTCATTTCATGATTTGCATATGTGGAAATTTTAATTAGCATGTATTATGTCAGTTGTATGCCACTGTACATTTTCCTTTACTATGCATTCAGTGTTATTTCTCCGGTACTGTTGTCACACAATATGTGCCTCTGAATCACACCTACTTAAGGAGGGCAGTATTTGTTGCTGAAATCTCCTTGTATGTCAAAAAATCATCCCACTGTTTTACCTACAATATGGATTGTCACTAATCTACTAACGTCTATGATAAAAAACTGCAAGGCCTACTGGCACCACAGGTTTTTGGAAAATAACAGCAAGTAGATTGGAAATGTGTTTAGCTTTAGAAAACTCTTTCAATAAATATTTATAGGTTCATAGGTTCATAGGTAGGTACTAGGCTATCGGCCCAAGGGCCTACGTAAGCCTAGCCAACAAGGTTGCCTGGCTTACGCCGCCCAAGAAAGTTATTTTCCTGTGCCACTGTCGAGCAGAGGCACAGAAGTGATCCCCGGGGTGTATTTCCTATTTCCCATCCACTCATCAAGATTTTTCTTGAAGAGTGCTAATGAAGAACTTTGCTTGACATAGATGAGTAGCCTGTTCCAGAGTATGGGAAGTCTCTGGGACAGGAATCTAACCCTCCAGCATGTCCTGTTTATTGTGGTGACAAAGTTTCGGTCCCTAGAGCATGTAGATTGGAGGGATTGGGATTTCTTTAGGTGTAGCATGTCCAATAGCTCTGGGTTTGACATAGCTTTATATGCTTTAATGTATATATATTTAGTATTATATTTAATATTATAATTATATTATTTTCTTTTTCCATCTGGGTGAACAAAACCCCTTTAATGTATTTCTCTCAGGCTGTAGTATAAAACAAAAAGCAACTCCTGAGCAAAGTGGAAGGCACTTACTTTAATGACTGGTACTCTGACAGAAGCTGATGACAGTATGACAGTCAAAAGAGAGACAGTTGCAGAAAAATGTGTGTTTTCCTGCCATTACAGAAAAGCACAATCTGAAGCATCTGTTTCATTTATATGATGACAGGGCCATACACTGCAATGAAAACCATGCATCTCTCCTTAGCTTGACTGCAGTGCAGTTCAGTTTAACCCAGAATCATTAAAAAGAAACTTCCAGACCTACTAGCATTCCTTTGGTTTCCATGGTTTAACAATTTCAGATCAATATATTCCCAGTATTTAGCAGTTTGGCAGAAATTTTAAAAATTACCCTGTTTACATACCAGCTAGGAAAGATGTGCAGCAGGTAAAGGTGATAAAGGATAATGAGGGAAACATACTCACAAGTGAGGAGAGTGTGTTGAGGAGATGGTAAGAGTACTTTGAGGGGTTGATGAATGAGAGGGAGAGAAGGTTGGATGATATGGGGACAGTGAATCATGAAGTGCAATAGATTAGCAAGGAGGAAGTAAGGATAGCTATGAAGAGGATGAAGAATGGAAAGGCTGTTGGCCCAGATGACATACCTGTGGTAGCATGGAGGTATTTAGATGAAATGGCAGTGGAGTTTTTAACCAGATTATTTAATGAAATCTTGGAAAGTGAGAGGATGCCTGAGGAATGGAGAAAAAGTGTTTTGGTACCGATTTTTTAAGAATAAGGGTGATGTGCAGAGCTGTAGTAACTACAGAAGGATTAAATTGATCAGTCACAGCATGAAGTTATGGGAAAGAGTAATGGAAGCTAGGTTAAGAAGGGATGTGATGATTAGTGAACAGCAGTATTGTTTCATGCTGGGAAAGAGCACTACAGATGCAATGTTTGCTCTGAGAGTGTTGATGGAGAAGTACAGAGAATGTCAGAAGGAGTTCCATTATGTTTTTGTAGACTTGGAGAAAGCATATGACAGGGTGCCTAGAGAGGAGTTGTGGTATTGTATGAGGAAGTCAGGAATGTCAGAGAAGTATATAAGAGTGGTACAGGATATGTACGAGGGTAGTGTGACAGCAGTGAGGTCTGCGGTGGGAGTGACAGATACTTTTAAGGTGGAGGTGGGGTTACATCAAGGATCAGCTCTGAGCCCTTTCTTATTTGCAATGGTGATGGACAGGTTGACAGACGAGATCAGACAGGAGTCCCCATGGACTATGATGTTTGCAGATGACATTGTGATCTGTAGTGAGATTAGGGAGCAGCTGGAGGAGACCCTGGAGAGATGGAGATATGCTCTAGAGAGAAGAGAAATGAAGGTCAGCAGGACTAAGACAGAATATATGTGTGTGAATGAGAGGGAGGATAGAGGAATGGTGAGGATGCAAGGAGTAGAGGTGGCAAAGGTGGATGAGTTTAAATACCTGGGGTCAATAGTTCAGAGTAATGGTGAGTGTGGAAGAGAGGTGAAGAAAAGAGTACAGGCAGGATGGAGTGGGTGGAGAAGAGTGTCAGGAGTGATTTGTGACAGACGAGTACCTGTAAGAGTGAAAGGGAAGGTCTACAAGAGGGTAGTGAGACCAGCTATGTTATATGGTTTGGCGACAGTGGCATTGACAAAAAGGCAGGAGTTTGAGCTGGATGTGGCAAAGTTAAAGATGTTAAGATTTGCAATGGGTGTGATGAGGCTGGACAGGATTAGGAATAAGTATATTAGAGGGTCAGCCCAGGTTGGAAGGTTTGGAGACAAAGCCAGAGAGGCAAGATTACGTTGGTTTTGACGTGCTGAGAAGGGATGCAGAGTATATTGGGAAAAAGATGCTAAGGATGAAGCTACCAGGTAACATGAAAAGAGGAAGGCCTAAGATAAGGTTTATGGATGTGGTGAGAGAGGACATGCAGGTGGTTGGTGTGACAGAGCAAGACGCAGAGGACAGGAAGAAATGGAAACAGGTGATCCACTGTGGCGACCCCTAATGGGAACAGCTGAAAGAAGATGATGATGACCCTGTTTACATACCATGAGGTATATTATCTTGGGAATGTTCATAGAATGGATAGCTAAAGCTGACATTATTTTTGCCAGCTTTGAACAGGATATGTTCCTCATAAATGTGCATGATCAGATTTGCAGACATTTTCCACAGAGTTACACTTGAAAGTATATGCATCCAGTAGCATTTTGTGTTTTTTCACATAAATGTTTATATAAAAAGTTTGTACCACTATGTGTTCCCTTTATAAGATTTTATATCACATAAATTGGTGGTTCTTTTTTGGAGTAGATTGTTTTCCAGCTTTCTTATAGACTATGATGCCAAAGAGGTCAAAACAAAACAAAAGTGTAAGCATCTTACAAACAGGACAGCTGAGAGGTTTTTAATAACGGCATCTATTTCTTTAAGTGTGCCTGTCTTTCATGTCAAGCACATTTCAGAGCTGAATAATAAAAAAACAATTTTCCATTTTTGAGGGCTATTTCTCTTCCAAATTTAAACAGAAATATTTTATTTACTTTATCATCTTTTTGTGCAACACTGCAATGCGTTGATCACTGGCCAGCACCTTGGACCAAAGTGCTTGGTTTTGTCTCCTGAACTGGGGCCAGGAAATGAGACCTGTCCCTAAAGTTGAGCACATGTAGGCCATTTAGTCCCATAGTGTTACAGCATCACTACCACTGTTCTACAGCCAGATTTCCTGAATGTTGCCCTAAATCATCTACCCTGACAATCTTCCATGCATGCCACCATAGCAGGGACTGTAGTGCTTCTGCACCTTACCCCAGCTATGGTGTGCACGACGTTTGGCAGTTATAAACATTTCACCTCACAACTTGTATCCTAGCGCAATCTTCACAGCTTCCACTAGCAGTCACCAGTGCCAGAAATCAGACTTTCTCTATTTCCCTAGGATGGCTGAGCCAGCATTGGCGAGTCACTCTTACCCTTGCTGGGCATCTCCTCCAGTGCCTGGATCACTAGTCAAACCCAAGTTATCAGACAACAATTGCACCAAGCTCGTGGAACAGTCTGATGTCACAGTGGCACTGTCAGCAATGCTAACATTGGAAGCAGCGCATGCAGCATTCACAGATAAGATAATAGTGGAGAGGCAGGAACACAATCACAAACACATGGCACTTAGACTCCAGAGTAAGGATAGTGCACTATTCATGATCTCAACCTATGCCCTATAGCAGGGTTGAGATTGTTAGGAAAACAGTGCATTCAAGCAGCAGTTACAGGACCAACTAGAAAAAGCAAGACAACATCAGTTGGTATGTATAATGGGCATCTGAATGTATATGTCAGAATAGACAGAACAGGATGTGAGGACTCCCCGAGTATGCATGGATGGTAACAGGAATAAAGAAAGAGAGGCTATTCTAGACTTATATCTGGCAATGACATGATAGTGGCCAACACATGGTTCAGAAAGAATGATAGTGACAAGGTTGCATGCAAGAGTGGCCCACATGCAGCTCAGGTAGAAGTGACCTTCTTAGTATGGAAAAGGCACCGGGGAAGAATCATTGATTGTAAAGTCATCACAAGTGAAACAGTTGGCTCACAGTATAAACCACTGGTGACCACACCCAGCTGCAAGCAGTGATAAGAGAAGGCTCTAAGGTCAACAGAGACTGAATTGAAGACCTGGAAGTTGACTGGAGAGAAAGCACAGGATTTCAGTGAACTACTCTAGGCTCAAGCACCTCAGAAAGAGGAAGAAAGAGGTGGGGTTGAAGAAGAATGGCAGCACTTCAAAACAGTATGTGTGAGGACTATAGAACAGATACACGTCCAAGCCAGGTATAGAAATAAGGTACATAAGGAAAGCTGATGGTGGAATGCAGAGTTCCAAGAAGTTATCAAAAGAAAGAAGGAATGCAGGAAAAAGTGGGAGGTAGAAACAACAGTCCATCAGTCCATCCTAAGGTGTAGTAATGGTTGGCTAACAAAGAGGCTAAGACAGCAGTTGCAACAGCAAAGAACAATGTATGGGAGGCACTCTACCAGCTTCCTGAAAGTGACTGAACAAATAGCACAAATAAATTCTATCGGGTTGCAAACCAAAGATGGAAAGATAAAGAAGATAGTCATCAGACACCATTCATAATCGATGCCAGCAGCAACCTGCTAACCAGTTCATAGATCATCAAAGGTGAATGGAAGAACTGCTTTCAAGAGCTCCTGAATTAAAAAAAACAAAGAAGTACTGCTCCAGATGAAGTTTACAATGAAAGAAGAAGACTGTCTCTCTCTCTCTCACATACACACATAACCACACACACATGCCCACACAGACACACACACTCAGCTTTGTTCCTTATTTACTTTTGTTTTACATTTGGTAAACAGCAAAGCCTTACTTAGCAAGCATAAACATTGGCTGACATTTGCTTTTTTCAGTCTGTGCTTTGGTGCAACTTAATATGCTACTATGACACACCAGTCTTGTTTTTTACTGGACAGTATCTGTACATCACTATCCTGTTGGAGAAGGTTCATCCTCCAATAGGGTATTGGTATACCTTTCATCCATTATCTATGACTGAAATAAAGTTGTAATGTACGTGTATTTGTCAGTCATATTTATCAGTTTCTTTTTCATTTCTTTTGATAGTGCAGGATTAGGCACAGCAGTGGCTAACTGGGCCTGCAGCAGTCAATGTGCCTGCTACTGGTTCGCCAGCAGTCCCCATGTCAGCCTGTAAGGTGAGAATGAAGGTCACCTGTGGAAGGTGAACTTGTGGATAGCCTCTATGGCCACCTCTCAGGAATGGATCTGAGGCTCCTCCTTTATATGACCACCTTTCAGAAATAGATCTGAGTGTCCCCCTTTGAAAGTAGTTCAAAGAGGTTCACCTGGAGCACCTAGTGACAGGTATAGTGGTTGCTTACTGTTATAGTGGGCCTTTATCTGGATGCCAGTATTGCCACTGTGGCATGTCTCCTTGTTGAGCTGATAGAATCACATGTCAGGCTGGCACCATCAGTCACTTCACCAGAGCAGATGTCTGCCCATGGTATCAAGGACAAAAGTGATCGATATCTGAGTAAATTACCCTCTAGTTCAGCTAGAGAGGCCATTCATACTCCTCCCTATCAACATCCTATTGTAAACCCTCTTGTGTCCATATCTCCCCATCAGTCTCTGTTTTATATATCTGTCTGCTCCTGCCACCTTTCCTTTACCCTTCTCTTCTCTCTACATGATCCTTGCTACCACCCACCCACCCATCTTTAAAAAAAAAAATGGAAAATGGGCATCTGTCCATGTAAAAAATTTATTTATTTAATTTGTTAACTGGATAAATGAACTGGTCTTAAACATTGGACCATTTTCAGTAATGATAAGGCCAAATGCCAATGAGAAACATCAGCAGAAGATATATATTTATATATATATATATATATATATATATATATATATATATATATATAAAAAAAATATATATATATATATATATGTATATATATATATATATATATATATATATATATATATATGTATATATATATATATATATATATATATATATATATGTATATATATATATATATATATATATATATATATATATATATATATATATATATATATATATATATATATATATATATTAATAAATATATGAGTCTATTTCGACCCATGAAAATTATACTTCTTTGAAACTGAAATAACCGATCCCAGTTCCGAGAAAGTGTGTTTCAACAAAAATGCACTTTTGCGAAACTCTGGACATCAAACACAAAAAACAAAACACACACTCACAAAAAGATAACACAAAAGCATTTATGCAGGGGCGTCTGCACCCTCCACACCCCTGCTACTTATATATGTTAATTCCAAGATCGCATTACAGTGGGGAAAAGGGAATATTAATTTATCTTCACTGTATCGCAATCTAAAACAACTACTTGGTGTACTGAGTTTCACGAAAGTACATTTTCATTAAAATGCACTTTCGCTGAACTGGATCAGTTATTTCAGTTTAGAAGAAGTGTAATTTTGATGAGTCGAAGTAGACTCATATATATATACATATATATATATATATATATATATATATATATATATATATATATATATATAGAGCATAATAAATTTGAACAAAAAATACATTTTCTGAATAATACAGCAAAAAACATAACTATAATAATGATAATGATGAAGAGGTTCATGATGATGGTAACAGTTATCACCCAATACACCCCAATCAAATGTGCAAAAATGGGAAAAGGGGTTGTGAATGGACGGATATCCCCTAACAGAACAAATGTTCACAAATTCTTAAAATTCTATCAGCTGTCATTGAATGAGTTTCAGAACTGATACTACTACTTGTGTAAGGATATGTACACATACAGCTGAGTATTTGCAGATGTGGCTTAACCAGTATCTCTATATAAGCCCTTCTTCCCCCAAACTATCTTCCTTTTATGTTACCCTTGAATACATGCTTCTGCTTGTTCGTGCCTCATTTCTGGCTTTATTATCTCCCTCTTTTCTCCCCATTTCTATGTTGAACTGAGTTGGCACTTTGCTCTAGTGCCCTTTTATGGCCAGCTTACAATGCCCATGTCACATTTATGAGGCACATGTGAACATTTTGCCTTTCAGTTTGGTGACATGACTACTCACAGTGTAGCCACTGCAACATTGTGAAGACTGTAATTATTTACTGTGCAGTCTGTTCCCGGGCATGTTGACTTAATGCTGGCCAGTAACCATGCTTAATAAGCTCTGGGCCTCATCAGTCTAAAAACAGTACGTTTTTAGTACAGTCACAGCTTTCAAAATCTTTCTGATTACCCTTCACCATTTTTGAATGTAGCACATCTGTAGAACTAGGGACCCCTTTCCTACACATTTATTAAATGTTTCCCTAATACTCCCTTTCATCCTACACAGACTTCTTGCAGTTTGTAGAAGTGACTCACAAAATTTTTGTCTACATAACTGTAAATTGTAAAGCACATTATCTAAGAACTTAGTGATGAAGTGCAGAAATCAGTAAACAGAGCTATGTGGGTATGTGCGGTGTGTGGAGGGGTGATGCTCAAGCTCCTCATTTCTAGGATAGCAGGTGTTGCTCTCTTTATTTGTTGATATATATATATATAGAAGTAAACCAAACTGGTTAGTTAAACTGGCTTGCTATCCTAAGGAAAACAGGGTGAAAATTTGAAGAGATATAAAAAAAGGTCAGAGGAAATAAACATACATGCAGACAAAAATTGGATATAGAACGTATGTGGCTTAAATATGGCTTGCAAGCTGCATAGCCATGACAATATGTTTTGTCATGTGCTACATTCATTGTAGACTTTAATGTGATTTAGTTTTCCATAGATTGTATTTTATACATAATGAGCCTTGCTGTTTAGATTTAAAACCCATTTAGTACAATTGTATTACTCATCCTTGAAAATAGGTTTTAGAGTTTGCACTGCAGGGAAAAAAAAACATTTTGTTGTCTGTTACATGAACTGAGGACTTTTAACTATAAATGTGCTGCTGTACCATGTGGTTTGTAGTTCCTACATGCTACCTCTGCCTTTTTAGATGTGATTGTTGGCTGTTCTGCATTGTTA
Organism: Protopterus annectens; assembly: GCF_019279795.1. Taxonomy (NCBI): domain Eukaryota; kingdom Metazoa; phylum Chordata; order Ceratodontiformes; family Protopteridae; genus Protopterus; species Protopterus annectens. Next base: position 959,208,950 of record NC_056730.1, on the reverse strand, counting down.
ATGATGTTGCATTACTGCCTTCATCCATGCATGAAAATATTAGATATATAAAACAACAGCATGTGAAACTAACGAGTTAAACAGTTTTGCACTAACACACTGTTAGCATTTTAAGATTTAGAGGCTACATGTGAATTTAAAAAGTTGAACAGTCTGCACTAATATAATATCAGTTGTTTTCTAGATGAGCTTGTACCTTGGTGTGTAGATAGATAGATGTATGTGTGCATGTGTGCATGTATGTGTGTGTGTGCGTGTGTGCGTGTGTGCGTGTGTGTGTGTGTGTGTGTGTGTGTGTGTGTGTGTGTGTGTGTGTGTGTGTGTGTGTGTGTGTGTGTGTGTGTGTGTGTGTGTGTGTGTGTGTGTGTGTGTGTGTGTGTGTGTGTGTATAGATATACAGCCAGACCAGGATTTTCACTGTGTAATACCTTAAATCTTCTGTAATACAGGCCCATGGGATATATGCAAATGAGCCTCAAACGACATACAGTGTTTCAGGTACATGGCTTCTGAATGCCCATGACTTTCTATTTTTTTTTTTTTTACTATTTAAGTCTTTATGGGTACATAAAGGTCAATAAAGCCAAACCCCCCTAGCTGTGGACATGTATATTTCAGTCTTTTAGTGACCTTATCAGCACAGTATACATGGATTGTTTGGCTATACTTTAGAAACACAAAGCTTCAAAGCAAGATAATGTCCATAAACATTAAGGTACATGAGTGTTTGCATATATTCCATGGGCCTCCTTACAGGATGTTTATAAAATATTACATAGTGAAATCTCTAGCTTGTTTGGGTTTTTCATGCAGTTTTTACTGAATGGCTTGTCTGTGGACAAGCCCTTTGGTTTGGATGCTAGTTGGGATATTTTGCAGGCACCTCAATGTTTATGGATATCAACTACATAGGTTCATATGTTCACAGATAAGTACTAGGCTAGCTGCAGGCCATTTTAAGCCTAGCCAATTTCCCTTTTGATGCCTGACTTATCCCATTGTTGATAATTATATATTACCCCCTGTTGAGAATAACTAGGATCATACCATAGATAATTTGAGGGGACCCATGTATAGAATAAACCATTTAGGAGCTGCCTCTGCCCATTAGTAATACAGGGAGATGTTCTAGGGTAAATGTTGTATTGTCTATCCATAGATTCAGTTTGAGCTTAAAACCTGGACTAGGATGAGCTTTGTTCTATGTGGATGGGAAGTCTGTTCCAGATCAGTGGAATCCTCTGCAACATATATCTGTCCCTACAGACCATTCTGTTGATGTTTCTGAAGAGGTTAGATTCCTAGATGAAGTATTTCTGGTGTCATTTGACTTAATGATGTGCTGTAGGTCCATCAGTATTGGGTCGGAGGATGCCTTGTAAACCAGACACAAGTCATCTCTTATCAGACTGTAGGATACCAAGTACAGTGACAGGGCTTTGAGTCAGTCCATGAAGGACATATTGTTTAGGCCTTGTATCCCTTTAGTACCATTATGCTTAGCATGCTGAGTGTCTGTCTCTCTCTGTTTCTTGTTTTAGTAAACACTCATTTTTGAAAGTATTATTTTAATGTATAAAACATATGATTTATACCTATTGCACCCTATGTGCTACCAAAAGGCTCTTGGTCACTGCCAACCTTTATTAACTGATCAGTGTAGTTTTACCTTGAATTCAGAACTGAATCACAAAGCACAGATTAAAAATTATAAGGCAATATTCTACTGGTTTCTGTAACATTCATGACACAATAATAATTTGGTGGTAACTGTAATTAAAAAGAAGAAGGAAAAAGAAGAAACAGATAACTATACAGTGATTACTAACATGAAAAGTGCATTTATCAATACAATAAAATGTGTAAGAAGTTTGTGATACTTGATTATTACTAAAGTAGGTGAGACTCCAGGTGGCAGTTTTTGCAATGATTCTGCTTTCTTTAAGAATCATGGCACAACCAAATACACAAATGCTTGTTAAAAAAGATTACTTACAAACAGCTTAGAAAATAAACTAGCTTTTACGGGTTTATATGTGCATAGGTTAGTACAAGGCTAACTTCCTTCGTCCATCATTTTAAGCCTAGCCAACTATCTGATGCGAGAATCAAACCCTGCATCTTGTGTCTGTAAGGTAACCACCTTAACCATTATGCCAACCGCCTTCCCTTTGTTACTTTTTTCATCTTTTGCTTTATTTATTTATACTTTGAAGTCACATGAGATTTTAAAATACATTGACATAACCAATTAAATAATATATGAACATTACTATATTTCTGGCCTTCTAAAACAATGGCAAACCTATATCAGAACATGAAAAAACAATAAATACAAAAATCTTCCCAAATATTAAACATATACACCAAAAAACATAACAATATTGCTTTATATTTAGTTAACTGTGCATTGTGATTATATTAAAACTGACTTGCAGATTAAAACTAGAAAGGCAAATTAGTTTGGCATTGATAAAATCATTTTTCTACTATGTATGGTGAAACAAGAGACAGATGATATGTGTTATACATCAAGATTACAATCAAATTGGGATACTTGTACTAAAGTATGAAATGGACAGATAATGACAGCAAACAGAAAGAGAACATCCAGGAAAATCAACTAATGAAATAATTTTCTTTCTAAATGCGTTTGGAATATCAGTTTCTTGAATAATATCTAAAAAAGAAAGAAAATTTCAATAATTTTCCTGTCAGAAATCATCTTAAGAGCTTCAGTCTCTGATATCTACTATTCAGCAACTAACAAGCAAAATGGACAAACTGGATACTAAAATTGATAACTTCATAGAAAAAACTACAAAACAAATGGATTTGTTACATCAAGACTTGCAACAACAGAAGGCTCAGATTACAGGCATAGAAGAGACTGTTAATGATATGGAGAACAGAATCCAGGAAGAAGAAATTAACATTGAGCACACCTACAATTCAAACTTGATGACCTGGAAAACAGATCTAGACGCAATAATATTAGGATTTTTGGACTGCCAGAAAATATAGAAGGTAATAAATACTTGGCTTCCCAAAACTTTAGACTTGTCAGAAGCATTTTCTTTTGGTATTGAAAGAGCCCATAGGTCCTTATCTAATTTTAACTCTAACAAAAAGTATCCTAGATCAGTTATAGTAAGATTTTTATCATCTTATGACAAGGAGATGGTATTAAAATCTGCATGAAGCAGCTATTAAAATTAATGAGGCAACTGACGATGACTTTTCTTCCTTGGTAATCACTAAAAGAAAAGTTTTTTGCCATTAATAAGAGAGCTTAAGAAAGCACAGTTCAAAACTTACCTTTTATTTCCTGCCAAACTAAAAATCTTTTACCTGATGGCCCTAATTTTTGAAGACTTGGACTCTGCTTTGCTGTATATTAAAAAAATAAGATATTAGATAAAATAGAAGATATGGAATGGGCAAGTCCTGAAGACTTCAGAGAAGCAAAAAGACTAAAAACAAATGACATGTTCTATATTTTTTTTTCTTTCTTTTCTTCTCTCTTAATCTCTTCAAATACAGTTACTGCATCTCCAGAAAACCACAAATGTTTTAAAGATTTATTCAAAGTTATTTTTCTGTGTGCAAGGAACTGTTTTTGTTTCATAAATAGTCAAACTCTCTGAGGAACAAATAACATGCTATCAATCAACTTGTTTCTCTTTGTGATAAAGAGACCTGAGGTTAGTAATTTGATACATTTTCTTTTTAAATAATGGCATTCTTTATAAACTATGCATTTAGTGAGGGGTGGGGAGGGCAAGGAGAGAAGTATGATGTAAAATATGGAAAAGTGAAATAATAACTTATTAGTTCTTTAAAACTATATATGCTGTTTAAACACTGTTGCTAAATATTATATCATGATTTTATTGCTTATACCTGATTACAAATAATATGTCATGATATAATTGCAAATAATTAGAACTAAAATAGTTGTAAGTAATATGTTTTATGTTTAACTTTATTAATACAAACAGCAAGTAATATTTCTTTGTAGATATCTCTCTTTCTCTCTTATAAGTACAGTTATATGCTTCTGATAATACTGATATATGTATATAATAAGATTTGTGTGAGAAAATGAAATGGGGCATATAAAAATAAGTTGTATAATATGTTAAATAACTGTAGGCTTGGTTTCACTGTCATAGCTGTTTAGTTTCATTTGTATTACTAAATGAATGTCAGTCACTTGTATTTACTAAAATTCAGATTCAAGAAGAACACTGTTCCAGGAAGTAGAACTGCTGTAAATGTGACTTTGTGATGAAAACGAACTTTATGACATCTAAATGTGAGTTATTCTTTATAACAACTTACTTATTTAAGATGTAATTTATAAAATATGAAAGTTATAATGATTTTAAATGATTCAGTATGCCATAGTAAGCAAGTGAGATATTTTAGAAGGCATAGAAGGTAAAACATATATACACATGTTTTGAAAGCTTACATGACTGCAACATATTATTGTATATAAATACTTATGATTTAAACATATATAATGTTATAAATCATTTGACTTATCTAATTGACAAGTACAAGTATCATTATGATTATATCTTAGAAGAAACTGTCATGTGACATATTTTAAAGCAGCAGTTCAGATATATAAAATACAGATGGCTTTCTTCACAATGATTTATGTATAACTAGGAATTTACATTGCTGTGCAGTATGACTTGTAAACATATGTATGAGTATAAATATTTTATTTACAAGAAAGCTTTGGTGCAAGTAATTTAAAGTTTTAAAACTGTTAACTGCATTTCTATGGCAGAAAGTAGGAATACCCTAATATATGTAATGTCTGAACCATTATAGCCTAAGTTATTGAATCCAAATGAACATAAGAACTTATTTTTACAAACTTTTAATAAACTAATATATAGATATGTTCCTTTTCTCTCTCTCTCTTCTCGGTTCCCATTATCAAGTTTATTAGAATGCTATTTTGATTATGAGTGTATTTTACAAAATAGATGTACATAGTAATATGAGCTGTTTCTAAATGTTCTTATTTGTTTATATGAAGCTGATTTATAAATTGTTTAGCTTTGTCTTACTAGATAATCTAATTAAATGAGGTTAACTTTAATTAATAATAGTTAGTATTGAATTGATATGGTGGCAGCTCTGCTTAGGATAGCAAAGTTGGAGTTCTTAACTCCAGGCTGGGTGCAATGTTTAATCCTAATATTATTTTCACCTGTTTATTGTTGTTTGTATATAGTTCTGACATCCACAACACATTTTATAAACTTATTGTCACTACAAATAAAAGTGAAGCTTATACAAAATCCCATAAGATTTTCAATAAATACAGCTATAATTAATGGTACACCTAAAGGAGGATGTATAATATCATTTATTTTGTTAATTGTTATTCTGATTATGTGTTTTATATGTTTATAAAAGCTAAATGATTTCTCTAAAAGGAATTTCTTTAAACATTAATGGACTGAATAACCCATGTAAAAGGGCAAGTTTAATGAGATACATTAATTTGCATAGGGCCAACTTAGTATTCCTTCAAGAAACACATCTCCTGAAAAGGATATTGATAAATTAGCCACTAATAAATATACAGTCTTGGTTAGTTCAGAACACACTCAGAAAAAAAAGAGAGGAGGCTTTTATGGAATAAAAGTATGCCCATACCTAAAACTATTAAGTCTTATAAAGATGATAAAGGAATGTTTTGTATGGTTACAATACAGATTAATGGAAAGACATATACATTAATCAATGTATATTGGATACCAGGAATTGGCATTAATACAGTGAAACACCATCTCAATAAGATCATATAATTTTCTATAGGAGATATTATTTTAGCAGGTGACTTTAATTGTATCCTACATGAAAAAGATACTACTACTATAGGAAAAAGGAAAATTACATCTAATGCAAAACTTTTAAAGGATTTTGTTAATTTATATCATTTGAATGATATTAATAATCAGATAGATTCAAAATCATTACCATACACTTTTTTTTCTAACAGATATAAAACTTATTCAAAAATAGATAGAGTCTTTATTTCTAACCAGATGGTTACAGACTTAATTAATTCTAAAATCATTTTGTGTCCTATATCAGATCATAATTCAATTGTCTTTGAGTTTATGATAAAAAGTACTTACAATGTTTAGATCAAAAGGATACCAGTATACTTAACTCAACTAAAAGACTATAAAGATTATATACTTTCAGAAGTGCAACATTTTTTAGACTTAAACAATACACCTGAAGTCTCCATTGTTTATGTTTGGGATGCTTTAAAATCATATTTATCAGATGGTATAATAATAAAAGGAAATCTTGGGACAAGGAATTACTAGATATTCAAAGCAAATTAGACTCATACAAACATAATAATAAAGTAAATATTATGGACAAAAAAGTAATTGAAGAAATAAATAAATTAAATGAGAAATACAAAGAAATTTTAACTCATAAAGTTAAAATAACATTAGAGAAATATAAGTTTTTGTCTTACTCAATAAGTCCCAAATACTTACATAGACTTAAAAAATAAAACAAAAAGGTTGAATAAACAAAATCATATCAAAGAAATTTTCTCTCCAAGGAAAAAGAAGAATGTTTCTAGTTTACCAGAAATATTAGATGAATTTAGAAATCACTTTCACAAAATTAATCATAATAACATTAACATGGAGCCTAAATATAAAATAAAGAAATTTATAACTACAAACATGAACAAAAAACTTAATAAGCAACATACAAAGCTAATGGATAAAAATATTTCATATACAGAGGTTATTACACAAATAAACAAGCTTAAATCAAACAAAGCACCAGGTAATGATGGTATTATACCAGAGATCTATAAAATTCTTCATAAAAGTACTTACTCATTAATACATAAGGTTTTTATTTTGGCCCAAAATGAGTTAACAACTCCCCCATCTTGGAAATACACATTTATTTCACCAATTTAAAAACCCAATAAAGACCCAACCAGATGCACTTCATATAGACCTATTTCATTACTTAATGTTGACTATAAAATGTTTATGAGTATTTTTGCTGATAGATTAAAGACAATCATCCCAGGCATTATAGATATAGACCAGACAGGCTTTATTGTAAATAGAAATACTTTTGATAATATAAGGAGAACTTTAACATTAATTGATTTTGCAAATAGGAAAAAGAAAGATTTAACACTTATTAGTCTCGATATAAGTTCAGCATTTGATTCAGTAAGTTGGGACTACTTGTTTATCTTACTGAAGTGCACAAACTTTTCAGATGCATTTGTAAATCTAATTGAACATCTATATAAAGGAGCATTGGCTTACATTAAGATAGGAACATATGTCTCACAAAAAATACCCATTTTAAAAGGTACAAAACAAGGGTGTCCACTCTCCACTATTATTTACTTTAATAATGGAGCCTTGGGCTAATTTGATCAGAAACAGTACTGATATAGAAGGATTTGATATAGATGAAAATACAATATCTAAAATTCAACTTTTTGCAGATGATGTTTTAATTACATCAGCTGGATCTAACTCTTCTATGCAGTCCTTATTTGATAAAATGATGGATTTTAAAAATATTTCTGGTTTAATATTCAATGAAGAAAAAACTAAAATATTACCAATATACACACGAAAAAATGTCCTCATTAATGATTTTAACAAATATATACCCAACTCAGGTCAGATAACTTACTTAGGTATAATATTAACTAAAGATATCAAATCTATTATACATAATAATTATAGTACCTGTCTTCTTAATATACAAAATCTTTTCAATAGCTGGAACAATATGTTTTTTACCATGGAAGAGAGACTCACAATTATTAAAATGATAGTATTCCCTAAGATATTATACTTAATACAATCAATAATTCTCCCACCTACAAAAATAATTATTAAGAAATTGAATTCACTAATGTTAAATTTCTTATGGGCACCTAATAGACCTAGGATTGCATTAAAGAAACATACTAATAGCTGGTCTCAAGGGGGCATTTCATTTCCAGACTTTAATCCATATACTATCTCTTCTATTATAAAAGTTATTTCTTTGTTAATAGATCAGTCATATGTTGCAAGATGGAAAGATTACTGGGAACTAATTAGCATTCACTTCATGAAAATCTCTTTAATACATAACAATATTATTGTAAATAACCCCATGTTATGGTTACTAAAAGAATTTTGTACTTCATCCATTACACCAAAATATGTAGTTAGTTACCCATTAAACATTATTATCAGTTATCGTAATTTTATATTCATGCATCCTAAGTATAAGGAATGGAATTTTATGCTATTCCCTATAATGTATACATAAGGTATGCTTTTGTCAACCACCTCTGAAAGAACTCTTTTAGTCACAGAGAATGATCTAAAGTATTGGTATTAGTTGCTGTCTGATAATAAAGTAAAAAAATTTAGACTTCTTAAAGCAAGAATTTGATTTGAAAGAAACATGTTGGTTAGAAATTCAGACTTTTAGACAACATCTTATTAATAAAATTGATTTAATGTCTTTAACAGTTAAAGAATCTGTTCCAATACTGATTGATTACTAGATATTAAATTTACAACATAGAGTTTCTGATAAAGGTAAGCTCTCATACATACATAAAATTATCAGAGAAGAAACTCATTACAGTTCAGATACCTATTGGAATTATTTCATTTCCATTAATGGTGAATCACCAAAACAACAAGATAAACAATATATATTGGAATCTGCTTATAAAACTACTTCTTCCATTAATTGGAGACTTTTTACTTGGAAATTTTTACATAGATCCTTCTATATACCTTTAATGATGAATAAAATAAATAATAAAGACAACTTATGTAAAAGATGTAATGTAGAAATAAATGCTGATTGGGCACATATGTTTTATGACTGTATAAAATTGAAGGAATATTGGAAGTTAATCAATGATTTTTTGCAGGCCCTTTTCACAGATAATTTCACTGTTTCTAAATCACTTATATTATTTAACACATCTGTTCCTAGAAGTGTTAAAAAAGTTAAACTTCCCTTATTATGGTCTATTCTAGCAGTGGCTAGAAAAATAATTACCAGAAATTGGATTTCAGATACCCCTCCTTCATTTAATGAATTTAAAAATGTTATGACTGAAGTGTGTTATATGGAATTGATGACAATAAAATCAAGAACTACTAGAAAAACATCTTATTATATTATATGGGATACTTTACAAAACCTGTTAAAAAAATCTTAGTCTCAATAGCATGACATTATAGTTTAATCAATTGATTTGATTTGTAGTGGATGTCTTTGTAAATACTTTGGTTATTTTATTGAATGTTATAACTATTTCTATTTTAATTGCTTGTATAAAATTGTTATGATATTTATTTTGTATGTTAAAAACAATAGACTTGTTTAAAAAAAAAAAGAAAGAGAACATCCAAAGTAGTGCTATTTTGTGGCTGCATTCTACTGTTAAATGGATAGATTTGTACTGTGGCTTAAACCTATAGTCGCAGAGATCCTTTTACTATCTTAGAAGGTTTAAAGAGACACCACTGTGTCATTTGAACCAGCAGAGTGAGGTCAGAGAAAATGTTCTCATAACAAACTATGTTTTGACATGGGTGTGCAACTACTATAATATCAAACCACATGAAATCACATATTATTTAATTGGTTATGTCAATGTATTTTAAAATCTCATCTGACTTCAAAGCATTATTAATAAAGTCAGAGATGAAAGAATTAACAAAGCATATAAGATAATGGGTGAGAGATACCAGAAATGAACTACATTAAGAACTTGTCATAAATTAAAGGCTAAAATTAAACAATTAAAGTCAATCATTAGACTATATCTGAAACAGTTTGAAAATGAACCACTTCGGATATCAGAGATCTACTGTAACTGAAAAATGGCTGTTAACTAAATGAAAGATTACATTTTCCTGATGAAAAATAATCAAGTGCAAATGTGCTGTGAAGAAAAACTTTTCTATAATACAGCATAACTAAGCGATATAAGAGAAGTGACAGGGCTTCATATTGCCACAACTTGAAATTAATTAGAAAATGCAAACTTTTTCAGAAAGAAAAACATTAAAACATTCACGTAAAACATTGTCAGTAAATTAATAAGGGTATCTCAAGCATTTTAATCTGAAAGATTATGCAAATCAACCAAGTAACATAATCTTTGCAAGACACCTCATATCTATTTTTCCCGGATCTTCAATTGTTACTTGTAGTACAATAATAAGAAAATAATAACAATCTCTCACCCTGATGTAATAAATGTCAACTCTACACTGAATGGGTTTTGAGCTCCTGAAAGCCATCAAATGGCAAGTCACCCAACCTAAACTCAACCAGAGATTCAGCCTCAATTTAACAGATTAACATCCTCTTTTCAGTTTATAGATGAGGTTTGCCAATGAGGTGGTAAAGCTGTGGAAGTGGATGAGATCTGTCTGGAAATATTTTAGGTGCTGGATATTTTATTTTATTTATTTGCAGTTTGCTGACAACATTAGTCCCACTGGGCCAGTTGTCTCTTTTCAGGGGAGACACTGGGTAGTATTCATACTGACTAGGGGAAATTTGGTCAGGGCACTGGAGACCTCACCGCTCTCTTTCCGATAAATGCTAGGGGATTTTTTACATGTGCCTAAACTACCACCAACTCAAGCAAATTAGGCTTTGGTTTAATTTTCATCAAAAGGATAGTACAGTTAAAAGTGCAGTACCCCCCCCCCATGTGCTGCATTGCAATCAATGACAGAAAACTAATCCAATCACTTAGTGAGGGAACAGAACACACAGCCTTCAATCTGCCAGTATCAAAGGCATGTGTTCTACCTGTTGAACTACTGACATTGCTGTGTGATCATTGTACCATGGTTAACATGTTTTTAAAGTGCAGCATGGAAGGTTGTAACAGTACCTCTGCACTGAAAGCTCGGGGTAGTGGTCACTATTTTCAGAAGGGGGACAGAAGACTGTTTCAGTTACAGAAGCATCACATTCCTCATTCTAGACTTCAAAAGTCATGGGCAATCAGAATCGCCATATAGCTGAAACACCTGATGTTCATTGGGGTCATTTGCATATATCCCATGTGCCTCTGTTACAGGAGGACTGGGAGGTCACTCATTGGAAGTTCTAGCTTGGCTGGAGTTTTCATTTATTTTTTTCTGATTGGTTTTTCAGTGTGACCTTCTAACTCTTTGTTTTAAATCATAAAATGGTATATTAGCACAACTCTTCTTACATTCAGTGGCTACCAGCTGTTGTGAGTTGACCACTGTCTTGCCTTTCAAACCATGAAAGGCCTAGTCTAGCTGGCCTCCTATTTTTTCACAATCAACAATGCCAGGAAAATCATTTTTCACTAACAAATAAACAAGACTCACTAGGAGGTGGATTCCTACTTCAGCTTATTCACAGCCTATAGACTAAGTTGCCATTACAAGCCAAACCAAATATCACTTTGTCTGCCACTGGCAATTCTTGACTTTTGAATGGTTAGTCACAAATTTGCACCGGGATTGTCATGCATTTTTCTGCTTCATTCAGGACGCGAGAACTATTAAGTGCTTGACATGGGTAAGCATTTTATGGTCCTTGTGATGGCCTGGCTAGTATTGTTTCAATGCTCCTGCAAGTAGAGGGAGGACTATTCTCTTGTAGATGACACAAAGATATGCAGTGACTGTATGAATAAAGTTTGAGTGACGTGTAGCAAAAGCAAAAGCAGTTGCTTGCAAAAGACACAAAATAAAGTCTCTTCCTTATTGTTTTCCTTCTGAAAAGCCATTATTGATCTGTTTGTAGTCATCCATTGCAACAAGTGAGCACCATAACATTATCTTATATCCATATGAATTGAATGAGGGCCATGTTGCAGATTGTATGAGATTTAATCAATTCATAATGTAAGGAACAGATGCTGAAAATAAGTAGCATAATCATACATTTATAAAAATATAGTGCAAAACGTTCATAAGAAGATGAGACACTGCTATTTCAGAATAGCAAACATATTTACTGAAAAATTCTTCATTGCAATATATATTAATATATTCCCTGGGATTCATTAATAATCATGCAGGCTTTTCTCTAAGCCTGCATGATTTAAGCATGTTAGTGTGATGAGCAGCAGTGCTAATCAAATATGCATGCTGTACATCATGCAGACATGGTAGCAAGCACCTTTCCATAGCCAGCAATAGTGTTTGCAGCCAAGGAAAGGTGTTTGCAAGCATCAGCAAACAAAGTAAACAAAACTGATGACATACAGGCAATGCTCAGATGCAATCACCTGCTGTAGCCCAGACATATTTAAGGGCAAATACAAGGAAACAATACAGAAAGCGTGGAAGTTAAATATGGGAATTGGTACACAAAATGTGTTATAATGATGTAGTACTTTTGGAGAGGGAAATGTTTACAGTGCACTCATATCTTGCAGACAAATGGGGCAAAAGTGTATAAGAAGCATTTCTGACATAAAGCCTGCAAGATTTGTGTAACGATAATTAGTGTGAACATCAGTCCCAGAGTTACACACATAAATAATAATGGACATGGTGATAAAGGATGTGATAGGGACATAAAGCTGCTGTGAAACAAGGTGAAGTGAAAATGTAATATATAAATATATATGTTAAATAAATGCTGGGATAGCAGCAAGGATGGAAGATACATTATGGGATGTGTACATGGAATGCAGTTATTGCATATAAGGATGTACATACAGGGAACTAATGTATCTTGGGTGGCAAAAGCCAGAGTACATTTTTTGGCTAGGCTTGCCAATAGCCTAGTACCTACCTATGAACCTGTGAACCTAGGAACGGTGATAGCACCTCTGTATTATCCATCTCACCATGTATACACAAGAATAAAAGGACCTAACAGCTGTAATGTCAGGTAAAACAGAAATGGACACATATTTGCAAAAAAATTACAGTGTCACCAATAGGAAAGGGGTTTATCAGCCTATGAGGATGTAATAGACAAGCAAGTATTGTATGGTTATGTAAATGACACATGCAAATCTAATAACAAACAACATACATAAGTGATCAATGATCAAACTGAGTGAATGATTTGTCAGGAGTTCACTTTTGCCATTGCTGATTTGCAAACATGTCTGACATACTTGACTCACTCACATACAATTACAGAGAACAGTAACAGAACAGCAATTCAACAGTAGCAGCATGATAGAAAGTGTTGTAACGGGACTAGTCACATTTCCTGTTGGTCTTCCTGCATGCCATGCAATAACAAAACTTCCATGGAATCACACATCTGCCATTAAGCTGTATATTGAGACAGAAACAATTACAGTATTAAACACATGTTTGGAGGAAGACATGCAATACTGAGCATAATTATCTTATGAATAGTTAATGCCTATGAGCAAGGAATGATCTAAACAGTTGCATCATGTCCTTTTTGAACACACACATGAACAGGTATCAGAGAGATGCTTAACAATCATGGGCACCACAGACATACACATATTGGTCATGTAAGGAAGAACACCCTCAAGGGGCATACAGCACCATCATACCATATAAAGTACACTGATGACCAACCAGTTATGAGAAAGTTGGCCCTGTGACTGTCTAAGCCACTGTAGTCTGACACATTTGTCTGACAGACAGATGTTACCAGATTCATACCCCCGCCTGTTATGCCAGGCTCTCTCCAGCATGTGTCACATCAGATGGTAGTAGAGGCTGTCACAAATAATGGAACTGAATGTGTGTCAACACAGGAGGTATAGATATAATATGAACCATCAGGTTTAGTTTGAATGCCCGAAAGGAGTTGCACATGTTACTATCCACACAACACTGAGCATTACAATATGACTGATTCTTTGACAAGCAAGCTGTTTCCATCATGTAGGACACACATAATCCCAGCATTAAACTCCAGTATATCTGTGCAGGTAAGTTATAAAAGCCAACACTCAATGCATGTGCCGCAGTAGCACTCACAGCAAGACATGCACTGAATAACAATTTGAATGCCATGCAATCAGAGTCTGTGATGATGCATCAGTGCCCAACATAAAAATGGATATGGATAACTGCTGTAGATACAGTGGTGTTTATGTAATTTCCATACATTCATATACTGTTGTCCCTGTCAGGAACTGAATACCAAGTGATACGACTCTACTGACCAATGACATCTAGATGAACCAAAAACACCACAGTGGAAGTCTTGCAAGTAGGATGACACTCCACCTATGATAACTTATTAAATTATATATATATATATATATATATATATATATATATATATATATATATATATATATATATATATATATATATATATATATATGGTAAAACAATCTCTGAGATGAAAGGGACTGTGGAGGACACTCACACTGTAAATGGTCATATTATAATTGCGACAAATGTCATTCATGCATTACAGTATAAGGCACAGCAATGCTACCAGACACTGAATGTGGATGTTGAACACATGAGAATTTGACAGCAGACAATACATAGTCTTTTACAGGATGAATACACTATGGTAGAAATTTCAGTACAATTGTGAGATATGTGGTTGCATGAAGGCATTATATCAGGTTAATTCTGCAAGGGATATGTCTGCCTGTAATTGCTGTAGTACATTGACAACAGACAGCATGTTGTCTCATTTCCTTGTGCAAAAGGATAACACTACCCACATATGTTATGTAAGGAACATGAATGTAAATGTCATCATTACTCTGAATAAAAGTGTTGCTATGTGACAAATTGTCCTAGCTTTTAGTAAGAGAGATCAACATTTATATGTGTACAAAGCAATTGTGCTTGACAACAATGTTAGTGACACATACAGCCACAATAACACTGGCACAATGTACTCTGAACAGTAATGGCTGGATTTGAACTAACTACCTAAGATCACAAGATATAGATCAGTGCCTGAATCACAGGTGCCACATGATATGTTGAGGTACCACTGAGACAATGCACAGTTAAATGGATGACATTACCACTGTTTATTAGCTGGATGTTTATGCTAAAAGGTGTTTGAAGTGCACAAAAACTCTGTACAGCTACACATCATATACATCTTTACAGAATAGTATACACAGTATGAGGGTGAAAGACACACTCACAACTGGACTCCAACATCTGACATATGTAGTTACACAACATACACAACACAGTATCAAAGTCACACAACACAGGAGAATGCTCACTCTAAATGTGACATACTGCAGGTACATTAGCAGTATGTAATCATTGTGAGAACAAAAAATTATTTTCACTGTTGATGCTAGGATTTGATAGTGTAACAGAGTAATACTGTAATTTAATCACAAACCACATAAAGGTGGTTGTGAGGTGGCCAGTGGTATGGTACACTAACAACCGCCACAATATTGAAGCAATGATGGAACTGAACCACCCACCTATCCACTTACACCATCTATACAGCACATTATTAGCATCCAGTACTCACAGGAGAACAATGACTGCAATTGAGACCAGAGGAGTAGCTAGGCCATTTGGAGCCTAGGGCTAGATCCTCATTTGGTGCCCCCACCCCCATAGAGCAAAAAAAAAAAAATATATATATATATATATATATATATATATATATATATATATATATATATATATATATATATATATCCTTTTTAGTAACAAAGGCGGGGAGAAAATGATGTTACAACATTTACAAACTGGAAGTTTTACTGAAAGTTTAATGCGTTTTCTGAGTTAATGTGATCCCTAACCAAACACAACACAGCTTTAGCAATTTAAAGAAACTGCACAGATATTAAAAACAAAGCAGAATTCAGCTCTTTGCTGATGCAGTCCAAATTCCAATATCAGTATTGCAAAATTATATTGTTAATAGCTTGGTAAATTTAAATTGCAATATAGGCTGTGGCACAGATAGAAAAATCATGACTCAAGGGAGAAGCATCTAAAGTACACATCTTGTCTCTCCAATATATGTATATATATACATATATATGTATGTAAAATGTGTACTGCACAAAAAAGTTTAGGGTGCATTGTGACACCATTTGTACCTGAAATTTACATCATAATGACAGCTCCTTGTAACACAATGTTTTAATAGTCAGTGCTAATTCAGTGAACAATGAATCACCTACACAGCAATGTGTGGTTTATTGTCCGCTGACAGCAACCCAATGGCCTAATAAGACACCAGACACACTGAGTGTGTTTACTGTTTAGCAACAGGGGTGTGCTCTACTAAACAATATAGGCTGTACATTTGAGTGCCTTATTTCAGTTATAAAATGACTCCTAAACATAACAAATAAAGATAAATGCAAAGTATAAGCATGTAAGCAACAGACGAAATCAAAAATTACTGAAAAGTCCATTGGATTAAATTGCTTCTAACAGTATTAGTCATACTTGGTTTATCCTATACACACAAGGTACAGAGTTTGATTCTTACATTTGGGATGAGAAATTTGGCTAGGCTTAAAATGGCCCTCAAGAGTAGCTATCCTAGGACTAACATATGAACTTATATATATATATATATATATATATATATATATATATATATATATATATATATATATATATATATATATATATATATATATATATATATATATATATATATATATACATATATATATATGATTTTGTCACTGCACAAAACAAATTACAATAGGTATATATCCAGTTCTCATGCTAGTCATCAATACGGGAAGTGTCTGAACTAAAATTAGCTTCATTTTAATTATAACATATATTTTATAAAAGCCCAGTAATGATCCTAAATAAATTCAATAACTATTTATATACTGTATTACGGGTCTATATTAGAACATCAAAGTCTTGAAACTTCGAATGTTCTAATATCGAACCCTATTCAGCGAACGCTGAAAATAGCGAAGCTGCAGAACACCAAATTTTTTCCTAGGGAAAGAAATTGGTTGGCCATTTCTATCACTTCGCTATTTTCAGCACTGTGGTGGAAAGTTACGGGTCGGGTTCAGGTAAGTGTGCGATTGTGTGGACGTGAGGGTTAGGGCACAGGTTAGGTGAGTTAGGGTTAGGGCGCGGGTCAGGTAAGTGTGCGATTGTGACAGACGTTAGGGTTAGGGCGGGGTAGGTGAGTTATGGTTAGGGCGCGGGTGAGGTGAGTGTGCGATAGTGACAGACCTTAGGGTTAGGGTTTGGGTTAAAGTAAGTGGATAGATAGTAGTGTATGTACAGTTTAGTGTAGGGTTAGATGTAGGAGTTTAATTGTATGTGTGTGGATTGCTGTTTTTTTTGGTGTGCTTGTGTTGTGTGTATGTGTTTTGGAACAGCAAATTTTTTCCCTGGGAAAATAATTTGCTGTTCTGCATGTTTGATATTTTAAGCTTTCACTGAATAGGGGTCGATATTAGAACATTCGAAGTTTTAAGACTTCGGTGTTCTAATATAGACCCCTGTATTACATATGTCTGTCCTATTTTATGATATTATTCAGCTGCTTAAAGACCAACAGAAGAAGAAAGGTTTCCAAAGCCTTATGCTAGTCTCTGGCACAGACATACAGCATAATACTTTAGAAAGTACAATCTGTTATTCTGCAAATCTGCAGTAATTGTGATTATTTCAAGGTACTCTAATGGAGTGGAGACCTCAAAAAGCCTATTAAGAATACAGAGTACAGTGAGGTCTCATTTTTGATTTGACAAAGCTATTTTTGCTGGATTTCTTTTTCTTCTTCGTTCACCTAGGAAACAAAACAAAGTACTAAGCAGCATGTGCTGAATAGTTAGCCCAGGCCATTTCCCCCTGCGACTTCTTTCATGAGAGACAAACAACTATGTTATTTTTTCAATGACAAAGAAGAGATTAGTAATATACATTTTGAGGGTGTGGGTGCTTGCCACTAAAGTGGGGATGCAGGTGTTTGCCACCCCACCCCCTGCAAAAAAACTCTTACCTTTCAGTGAGCCATATCCTTGTTTTAAAATCAAAAAGAATATACATTGAAATTATATTTGGCTTTGCTGCCTTGCTGCCTATCAAGCAGTGTAGCTGCATTGTTTGCTTTCTTTCTCTAAATGTCCTGGTGATCACTTCAGCACTCTATCCATGTCTGTTCAAGCATTTCATTGACATCAAAATGAAACATCTTTATCAGTGATCCCTTCAGCAGTCTGCCCATGTATACTCAAGCATTTCACTTACATCACAATGAAACATTTCTCCCAATAAACCCATTCATCAGTCTGTCCAAGTGTACACAAACACCAGAATGAAACAGTTACCCCAACAACCCGTTTAGCAACCTGATCAAGTATGCACTAGCACCAGAATGAAACAGTTCCCAAATGACCCCTTTAGCAGTCTGTCCAAGTATGCATAAACACCAGAATGAAACAGTTCCTCCCACCAGAATGAAACAGTTCCTCCAACAACTCCTTCAGTTACAGACTTTTTTCTGCCTTCTCATTTAGTCTGTCTCCAAGCTGCTGCTGATGCTTTCTGGCCCTGGCCCTGGAATTTAGCCAACTCTTAAAAATGATTTTTGTTAATAAATGCACCCACAGTGAGTTGTTTCTGTTAACAAAAAATGATATCCCCTCAGCTCACTGTGGCCATCAACTATATAACTTATGGACCTTCTTTATTACACTGCAGAAATGCCCTCCTCTACTGGCATAGCCAATTGCAGATCTTTTGGGGGCAATTCGCACACAAGATGACATTAAGAGAGGTGGGAGGCATGCAGAAACATCTCAGATGTCTGTTTATGATGTATTCTTGTTGTTTCTTTTAAAGGAAGAAAAATTCAGTACATACATTTTTTCTTTTTTATATCGGGCGTGTGAATTGCACCCTGGACAAGAGAGCGCATGGAGTGATTGATCTATGCACCCCACCCTAGCTCCACTATTGATTGAGACATGCAGCATCTATGAAAGGATGACATCAGCAGTGCATTGACAAAGAGCTGTATCTGATAACATTAGTTTTATAGCCAATCAGGGCTTGTAATAATTGCTACTACATATGTGTGTAAAAGAATCACGACTCCATTGTCAGTTACACTTGAAAACTTAAGCACTGATGTATTAGAACATCCTACCTGTTTAGTTACACATTATAGAGAAGAGTATAACACATGCAGGCACCACAGAAGATGTGTGACATTTAAATAGCGACAGTTCACTTGCAAAACAATGACCTCATCAGTGTGTTCAACCAGTGGTGTAGGCAGACAATATATTGTTGTAATCATGTGGTGTTATTGATGCCACAAAAAACACCTGCCATTTGAAGCATGGAAGCTTTCTACCCCCCACCTCACATAAATATTTGCATCATCTTCCCTCTAAAAACATTAAATGACTAACTTTTAACCCATGACACTGTTATTTGAAACATTAATTTACAAATGTATGGACAAAGTATTGCATAAAAAAGCAAAACATTATTTCATAATGCATAAAAAATTATAATCATTATATCGCAAAAATTATTCATAGCTACACCCTTGTAACAATGAAGTTGTGGATGTAAAAGTGGGCTTAGGGGGTGTTGTAATCATCTCTGATTAAAAAAAAAACTTTATTCAGAGTATGGGTTGATAGAGCACATGCTCACTTAACTGTAAAGAACTACACACACACACACACACACACACACACACACACACACACACACACACACACACACACACACACACACACGCATACACCTATCATGTTGGGTACTGATCCTCCTATCTATCTAGTTTACACAGCCTTGCTCACAAGCACCACAGGAAATGTTTGACTCTTAAGTGGAGAGAGGGCACTCTTGCCAGGATGACCACATCAGTGTACTTCATACAGTATGTTTCCATAAAAGTTGACATAAAAGATCTGTGTGCACATTTAAATGGATCCTCTCCAGGGGAAATGGAGACAGCAACAAACATTGCACACACATACAAGTTTTCCATGGTGGGTATTAAACCTCCTGCCTACCTAAGTTATACAATCTAGAAATTGTTGTATTACTTGCCAACACCACAGGAGAAGTCTGACTTTTAAGGGGAGAGAATACAGTCTTATCAAGATGACCTAATCAGTGTGTTTGATACAGGATGTTTCTGTAAAATTAGGGATGAGGAAGCTGTAAGAAGACCTAAATGCATAATTCTTTGGGGAAGTGAATACACCAGCAAGTGATACACACATTCATGCACAAGTCTTCCATGTTGGGCATCAAACCTCCTACTTATCTAGGTTACACAATCTACAGAGCACTGCATTAGTTGCAAGTGCCACAGGAGAAATATGATTTAGGGGACAAAATTGCACTTTTCTCAGGAAACCTAATCAGTGTGTTGCAAAGAGGATGTTATTGTAAACATAGGGATAAGGGAGTTGCGAGAACAGCTATTTGTTTTATTTTCAGGTGCATATACCACTAGTGATGCATACATTCATACATGCACACACTCACACACACACACACACACACACACACACACACACACACACACACACACACACACACACACACACACTTCTTACCTATCTAAGTTGCACAATGTAGAAAGCACTATACCAATCACAAGAACCACAAGGGAAGTCTGATTTGTAGGGGAGAAATTGCACTTTATCCAGGATGACCTTATCAGTGTGTTTCAGAGAGGATGCTATTGCTAAAATAGAGATAAGGGAGCTGTGAGACCAGCTAGCTGTATTATTCTCAGATTAACTGGATACACCACCAAGTGATGCACACATGCACATTCACACCTGCATACATCTTCTGTTTTGGAATTGAACCTCCTACATATCTAGGTTCCTCAATCTAGAGAGCACACTACTAGTTGCAAACAGAAAAAAACAGAAAATATATAACTCTTAGGCAAGACACTGCACTTTTGTAAGGCTGACCTCATCAGTGTGTTTCATACAGGGTGTTAATGTATAACTAGGATGTGGGAAATGTGAGAATAGTTAAATATATTATTGCCAAGAGAAATGGTTACACCACAAGTAATACACAGACACACACACACAGACAAACACGCACACACACACACACTCACACACACACACACACACACACACACACACACACACACACACACACACACACACACACACACACACACACACACACACACACACACACACCTTCCAAGTTGAGCATTGAACCTCAGGCTCCTACCAATCCAAGTTACACAATCTAGAGAGCACCGTAATAGTTGCAAGCACCACAGGTGTACTGACTCTTGGGGAGAGATTGCACTTTTATTGGGATGACCTCATCAGTGTGTTTCAGAGAGGATGCTACTGTAAAAATATTGATAAGGCAACTGTGAGAGCAGGTAAATATATTATTGTCAGGAGAAGTGGATACACCACCAAGTGATAATCACATTTTCTCACACCCACGTGTTCCATATTTTGGGCATTGAATGTCCAACCTACCTACGTTATGCAATATTGTATTAGTTTAAGATGCCACAGAAGAAGTCTGATTTTTAGGGGAGAGTCCTCATCATTGTGTTTGAGAGAGGATGTTCCTATAAAAATTAGGATAAGGGAGTTGTGGAAACAGTTAAATTAATTATTTTCAGGAGATGTAGATACATCGCTAAATGACACATACACATACACACACACACACACACACACACACACACACACACACACACACACACAGCGCATGCACACACACACACACACACACACACACACACACACACACACACACACACACACACAAAAGTCTTCCATGTTGGATATTGAACCTTCTACTTATCTAGGGTACACAATTTAGACAGCAATCTACTAGTCAGAAGCACCACAGGAGAAGCTAGACAATACCTATGTGAAATTGGACATTCAAATAGTTATAAAAAGCAATGCCTTGAAGAGATGGTACTGTGAATCCCAGGTCATGCAACAAATGCATATTTGTGTACAGGAGAATGTAGCATTTATTTACTGATTTATTTATTTATCTACCACTATTTTAACAATAGCATCGCTATGATTGTCACATGTAATGACATGATGTTATAATAAATTGTAGATACTGTCCTTACTGTACTTTGTGTTACTGTTCCACATAATGAGATGACATACACACTGACTGTTATACAACACTGGATTAACAATCAAACCTTGCTGTGATTCCCTGTCAGGATGTTTGCACACTTGTATTTACTCATACTTGAACAAAGTGCATCAGCAAGACAAACATGGAAGTCATAAATAGGACACTACACTGCAGAATAATGGTGATGGATTTTGTGAGAATAGGTTAACCATCTGGTAACATGGTGCAAGTGTAAACACTGTAGATGAGACATGTTACTTTACACGAATTAAGTGAGCTAACATCATTCAAAAATCATGATCAACTTTTGACAATGGTAATACAGACATACAGATATTGTGTAATTTCTTGTACTCTTCAAACACAGCACTGTTAAGCTAATTTGTGCTGCTGATGGAAAGTATTAGCACATGTATAATCATATCTAGATGTGCAGAACTTATAGTGGTAATTAGCAGTACTGTGTGTTGTTCTTTGTTGACTTCTGCTCAAAGATCTTTGCAAGATATCTTTCACAATAGGTATCAGGCAGAATACTGTAGCAGCAAGATAACTATGTGTGAAGAAAAGGTTTAGTCAACATTTAGAGACACAGTAGTCAGACAAAACATAATGAAACATGTTATATCCATATGTAATTGAACATTTTCTGCATGCTGAGAAAATAATTTAGACCTGAGTATTACCTTAGCACAACAGTTACAAATTTAGATTCACTTTATAATATCGAATTTCAGAATTTCAAGATCATAAAGCCGAAACCTGACAATCTTGAAACCCCAGAAGCACAAATTTTAAAATCGCGAACACTACACTAACCATACACCACACACACACACACACACACACACACACACACACACACACACACACACACACACACACGCACACTAGCTTCCCCCAACACACAAACACTCAAACCTACACTACATACAAGCCCCCCTGCACCCTCCATGTGTGGGACTGCTCCCCCCTACTTAAATAGACTAACTCCACAGTCACACTACACAAACACACATAAACACCACCATACAAGCTACATTCCCCTCACACACACAGATCACAGTAACCAAACACAGAGACACACACTAAAGTCCCTAACCTAAACCCTTAAACATAAATACTTACCTGAACTTCCAGCTAACCCTTCACACAGTGCAACACCAGAAGCACTACTTCAAAATCTCCGTACTTCGAGATTTTGAAATTCGCGCTTCTGGGGTTTCGAACTTTTGAGCTTTTAGCTTTATAATCTCAGATTCTGAAATTCGGTATTTTAGAATTTTGGGATTATAAAGTGCTCCCAGAAATTCATATCTGTGAAAGTTAGCATTTGACAGCAGATTTCAATAAAAATTGACCACTGTAATCCATAAATCCAAGTCTTCATTTTGTTTAAAATTACACTAAACTGAATAAACATAGCTTAGTACAGTGGCACAAAATGAGACAGAGTAGTGTGGGTGAAGGCAATCAAATCCAATAATGTTACCATAAGCTTTGTACTTCCATTTAGCAATCTTTGCATATGTATCCCAGTACCAGATATTGTGCAAATACAGCGGTGGAAGAATAATGAGACTGAAGGGGGGGGGGTTACACTTTCAGGGTGAGATGGAGACAGGGCCAAAGTAGATTATCACTGAAAAAGGATAATGATGGCTCACAACAATATTTGCCAATAAGTACATCTAAATTAGTGAACCACTGAAGAAAGGACTCTCCTTGTTGTTAGGGGGACGCACAATGATGCCAGGCAGGCTTGAACAACCTAAGACAGTCTAAACTAAAATTTTCACCTTTTCTTTAAACACCCTATGCATTAGAAAAAATCCTTGGTGAAAGGCCAGCTAGTCAGGGCAGCTAGAATGGTTTTGAACTTGGTAGATTTTAAGGAGGAATGTAATTTTTTACGTACCCTATTTATGAACCAAGGTTACCCAGATTATTTTCTAGATAGGTTGCCTCTAAAAGGAGTGCTGAACACTTTAGAGCTATCTTGAATGGCTCTGAAACAGATGAGGGCTTACATTTAAACAGTTATAGTAGTAGCCCCTCTTTGGGTGTGTTTATGGAGGCTAGGACTGACCAAGTGAACCATAGCCCTGACTTTTCTCTCTCATTCATCACCACTTTTAGTAGTGATGCATATTATATTAAGAACATTTTGGAGAGAAATTGGAATTTTATTATTGCGGATGAGAATGTGCAGAAAAGATTGCCCCTCACTCCCAATATTGTATTTAGGAGGGGCAGCAATTTGAAGTACCTCTTAGGTAACAACATGGTACAAACCCCGAAGACTAAGGGTATGTTTAAATGTGAAGCCTGCAATTTTTGCAAATTCGTAGATACTGGTTCCTTGTGCCAAGTTAATAATACAAATATTGTTTGCAAGGGGAGGCATAACTGCAATTCTAAGGGGTGCATACTTAGCTAAGTGTAATTCCTGCTTAGGTTTCTATATAGGTAAGGTGGATAGGAAACTTAAGAAATGCATATATGAACATCAATATGCTATTAGGAACAGGAAAGTTGAGAATGCCTTAGCTAAGCATATACTTAATAATCTTGGCCAGTCATTCTCCTTTAGGATTATTGACCAGATCTGTTCTCATATTAGGGGAGGACCATTTTCTTTATGGCTAGAACAGCGAGAATTATATTGGCAGCTCAGACTAGATGCCTTCAAATACCCAGGGTTAAATGATACATGCTCAATAGCTTGCATTCTAAAACTAAGAAATTTGATGATATAGTATTTTTATCTTTAGAATGTTATTTTTACCTTTAGAATGTGCATTTTGTATAAACTAATGTAGTTTAGGGACATACAGTTTCTTGGTAATTTCAGATTTTATACTATATCTGTATTTAAACATTTTATAAGCTGTATTTTAATTATATGTTGTTTGATTGTTTTCTAAGTCCCATTGGACCTTTTTAAACACCTGACAGTCATGTGCTTATTTTGTTAGCTATTTAAATGTGGTATATTAGTTTTGTTGAACAGTCTGAAGAAGTGGGTGTATGTGTGCCCACGAAAGTGCTTACTGTCACTTTAAATTCTTTTTTGCACCTTTTAGCCTTGGCTATTTTTTGTTTTATAGTAGTTCTACAGTTTGTTTTGTAGTAGAATTTGACATCTGTCAGGTATATTTACTAAGTAGTCTTCCTGTTATGGGGAGCCATGCAACGATGCCAAGCATGTCTCAACTATCTAAGGCAGCTTAAACTAAATCTTTTACTTTTTCCCCTTAGGTAGAGAACCCTTTTATGTGCTGCCAAGCAGAGTGCAAATGGAGAAGACATTAGTGGACTAATATATGGGACAGAAATTACAGAACGTAAATAGGTTCATAGGTTCATAGGTTCGTACTAGGCTATCTGCCCAAGGGCATTTATAAGCCTAGCCCATAGTTATTTGGCTTTCGCCACCCCTTTAGTTTGAATAAAACTATGCCTATTATTTTGCTGTGCCTCTGTCAAGCAGTGACACTGAAGTAATCCCTGGGATATATCTGCGATCCCCCATCCATTGGTCAAGATTCCTCTTGAACAAGGCCAGCGAGGTGCTCTGCCTCACATGTTCCGGGATTTTGTTCCACAGCATAGGGAGTCTCAGGGTGATGAATCTGTCCCTCCAGCATGTTCTATTAATAACCGTGTCAAGGTTTAAGTCTCCCGCCCTTGTGGTTCTGAGGGATCTAGATTTTTTGAGGTGAAGCATATTCATCAAATCAGGGTTTGACATGGCCTCATATGTCAGGCACAGGTCACCTCTGAGCAAGCGGTATGAGACTGAATAGAGCTGGAGTTCTTTCAGTCGGGCAGCATAAGACATATTTTTGAGACCCTTTATCCTTTTGGTGAGGAACTTTGGGGCCTTTCCAGCTGCTGCAGGTGTCGGGTCAGATACATTCGAATGGGGCATTGTACTCAATCATAGGTCTAATGAGTGATGAGTACAGGGGACGATGACCTCCCTTGATCTAGATGTGAATCCCTTCATGATCAGGTGGGCAATGTAGAAGGTTTTCCTAACTACTTTAGCAACATGAGTGTCAAACGAAAGGCTACTGTCAACCTGGGTCCCCAGATCCCTGATGACTTCTTCTGTGCTCAGTGGATTGCCACCTATATGGTAGCTAGGGGTAACCTTGTTTTTCCCGAAGGGTATGACTATGCATTTCTTGGCATTTAACTTTAGGCCATGGCTCTGGCACCAGTTATCCATTTCTGTGAGGCCCTTCTGAAGGATATCTGTGTCAGATGTGTTTTCGACTATGGCGCCCAGTTTGCAGTCATCTGCAAACTTTGTCAGCCATAACCCTCCTGTGTTTGCTTGTACTTCAGAAAAGTAGATTCTATGGCATGCAATGCATGGGTATATGTAGCAATGACTAGAGCAAGAAGTGCACTCAAGTGAACAATTCTTCCTTCTCACATCTCCTTGCAATATCACACATGTACTTTGTGGAACACATTATCAGAATTGTAGTCAATGAAAAAAGTGGACAGACTATTGATGACATGCTGTTAGAAATAGTGACAACAGTTGAGTTTATATATATATATATATATATATATATATATAGAGAGAGAGAGAGAGAGAGAGAGAGAGGGAGAACATGATAACTGTGAGTCAGACTTCAGTCATAGAGAAAGAGTGGAGTTTTCTTTAGGTTTGGGGGTTGACAGCCCAGTGTTCACTAACTTTTTATGATAACTTTTTTAAATACTACCAGTATTACACTCAAATAATTGCTAACTAGTACATTATGTTAACATTCTAATTTTTCTTACAAAAGGCAGGGATTGTTCATAGGTTCATAGGTTCATAGGTTCATAGGTGTGTACTAGGCTAAAGGCCCTGGAGCCTTTACAAGCCTAGCCCATAGAAGTGCCCTGGCATTGTGCCTCCCGATGTTAGTTCCTAGTGCCTCTATCAAGCAGAGCCACTGCAGTGATCCTCGGGTTGAACTTTCGATTACCCATCCACTC
The DNA here is from genome assembly GCF_019279795.1 of Protopterus annectens. NCBI lineage: Eukaryota > Metazoa > Chordata > Ceratodontiformes > Protopteridae > Protopterus > Protopterus annectens. Next base: position 959,181,816 of record NC_056730.1, on the reverse strand, counting down.
ATCAAGATTGCTCTTGAAGAGGGACAGCGAGGTGCTCTGCTTGACATGTATGGGAAGTCTGTTCTAGAGCATGGGCAGTCTCTGGGTGAGGAACCTGTCCCTCCAGCATTTTCTGTTGATTGTGGTAATGACGTTGAGGTCTCTGGAGAGTGTGGTGCGGTGGGACTGGGATTTCTTTAGATGTAACATTTCTAACAGAGCTGGGTCAGACATGGCTTTGTAAGTCAAGCAGAGATCACTTCTAAGTAGGCAATATAAGAGAGAGAATAGCTGGAGTCTTTTGAGTCTGTCCATGTAGGACATGTGTTTAATGCCTAGGATCCTTATCATGAGGTACTTTTGTGGCTTCTACAGCTGTTGCAGGTGTCTAGTGAGGTACATGCTAAATGGGGCATTATACTCGATGATTGCTCTAATGAGGGAAGAGTAGACAGAGATGATGACCTCTTTCTTCCTGGATGCAAAACCTTTGGTAATGATATGTGCCACACAGAAGGACTTTGTGACCACAGTGGCAATGTGGTGGTTGAAGGAGAGGTTGCTGTCAACCTGCGTCCCCAGATCTCTTATAACGCCTTTAGTGTTCAGTGGGCTCCCATCAATATGGTAATTAGTGGGAACTGAATTTTTACCAAAGGGAATGACAACACATTTTTTGGCAGTAAGCTTAAGGCCGTGGTTTCGACACCAGTCATTGGTCTCAGTGAGACCTTTCTGTAGGATGTCTGCATCACTTGGCGAGTTAATAATGGCTCCCAGTTTGCAGTTGTCTGTGAACTTGGAGTCCCTTTGTGTTGGCCTGGACTTCTGAGAAATAGATGCCGAACAGGAGAGAACCCAGGACCGATCCCTGTGGGACTCCACTTGTGACTGGCCGGCAGTCTGTCTTGGAGTCTGCTATTTACACACTGTGTTCTAGCTGTGAGACAATTTACAACCCACCTAGTGATATAGGGGTTGATGACTAGTTTGGTGAGTTTATCAATAATTCCTGAGTGAGGAATGGTATCAAAGGCCTTTGCCAGATTGTGGCAGGCTGTATGCACTGCCTTACCTTCATCCACAGCCATGGTGACTGACTCAAAGAAGTCAAACCAGGTTGAGCAGGCATAATCTCCCTTTCACAAAGCCAAATTGTATTGGGTTTTGAGTTTGGAGATTTCCTATATCTTTGCTAATCAGGTCCATGATGAGGTGGTCCATAGCTTTATATATTAGACTTGTCAGGTTAATGGGGCAATAATTCCCAGGGTCTGTAGTCACTCCTCCTTTATGGAGAGGGATGACTATAGCAGTGCGCTATTCGGTAGGGACAAAGCCTAAGGTGAGGCTGTGATTGAATAGGGCACACAGATGTGGTGCCAGTTCACTTTGTAATTCATGTAGAACACAGCCAGGGATATTATTTAGCCCCACGGAAGCTGTATTCTTGTCCTTGGACAATACAGCTTTAACCTGGGGTGCAGTAATGCTGGGTACCTGACATTCTTCCGGTATTGTGATTGGTCCTTTAGGGGGAAAGAGAGGGGTAAAGTTGGCATTGAATCTGTTGGCCAGTATGTTGGCAATATCTGTTGGCCCAGTATAGGAGGTACCATTGTGCAGTAACTCAGAGCAAATCTGGGTATTGCCATGGAGGTTCTTGATCTTTCTCAGGAAAACTTTAAATACTGTATTTTCTCCTTAAATTAGTCACAGATAATTAACCTCTTGTAATTCGTATGACACAACAAGAGACATACATCTGTTTTTTCTTCTAACCAGATCTTTTAAAATGCTACAGAAAGAACCTTAAATAGCATACCGCAATAAGCATGTTCATTGCAATCAAATTTGAATGCTGTATGAGGAATACAAACCAAGAACTTTGACTTTACCTTGCAGCAGTCTATTCTACTATAGTGGCTGTTCAAATGAATTATCTCAAGAAAACTTTTAATCATTGTCTGTCTTCTTAAATAAAAATATTATTTACTTTCCTGCCAGAGTTCAGATATACCTAAATTCTTTTAATTCCTGTGTCTTCCCAAGATATACAGATTTGTTTTCATTCCTTAAAATAACTTTTAATTATCAAGGGAAATGAACTCAGATTAATACTCTGCAATAAAATGCATACTACGCATAAATATGAAAACACTATGAGGAATACAACCCAAACAAGCTGCCTTTTATACAAAGTAGACAATTCTATGGTAGAAAGTTGGAGTTAAAACTTTAAATGTTTTATTTTTGCCATAAATAAAAAAAAATAGTTGATAGCTCCTCCCAAATCCACAAGTAATTAACCTTTTACAATTCATGTGACCCATGAAAATGCATAGCTTTGTTTTCTCTCTTAAGCAGAACTTTTTATATACAAGGGAAAGGAGCTTTAAACAACAGACTACAAGAAAAGTATGGACTACAGAGAAACAAGTAAACAGCATGAGCAAAACAAGCCAAGAACTATGCCTTTCCCAGATAGCGTACTTCATGGCAGAAACAAACCAAATGAGATTTTAAGGAAAATGTTCAAATTGTCTTTTAACAGAAAACAATTCTTGTTTCTAGCTGCTCTCATCATTCACAGATAATTAACCTTTTATAATTCATATGACTAAACAAAAAAAAAAGTTTTCCTTTCTTTTCTAATCATTTTTAATATACAAGAGAAAATAACTTTAAACAGCTCACTACAATCACACAAGAAAACATAATGAGGAATGCAAATAAAAAAATACCTTTCCAAGGCAAAAAAACTTGAAATTTCCAGTTAAATAAAATGCTAGACTTTGGATCCATACTTCACAGATAGTTAACATTTTCAAGTTCAAGTAACTTACTGGGAGGCACCATTTTATTTACTCTTTTAACCAGTACTTTTGTATACAAGGACAATAACTTTAAAGTATATACTGTGACAACAATACGGGCTGCAATCAAGCAAAAAAAGTTACATTTGTAAATCAATCCATGTTATTTGACTTTCTCACCCAACAGTCTGTTCTACAGCAGAGACTATTCAAGTAAGCTCTCTTAAGGAAATAATCAAATGTTTTATTTTCCCTTAAACACATAATGGTTACCAGGACCTCACAAAGTTCTGGGGTACTTAAAGTCTAACTCCTATGCCTGGTCAAGTAACACAGCTTTGCTTTCACTCACTAGCAGTTCATTTGATATGGCAGAGAAAACAACTTTTAGTATTACACTGCAATACCAGAATGCATTGCAATCAAATAAGAGAACACTAAGAAAATCATGAAACAATAAATGTGCCCTTTCCACACAACAGGATATTTTCATATTTTTCTCTCTATATAAATGTATAAGTTTCTAACTCCTCCTATGATTCCCATGTTTTTACCTCTTCTAATTCCCATGACTCATCAAGAGACACAACTTTGTTTTCTCACTATGACAGAACATTTAATATAAAAGGGAAGGATTTTTAAATAATACATTGCAAGAGGAATGCCACGGTGGTGCAGCGGTAGCGTTGTTGCCTCACAGCAACAGGTTCTCCCGTTCGATTCTAGGCTGGAGTGCGGGTAGTGCCTTCTGTGTGGAGTCTGCATGTCCTCCCTGCGGTTGGGTGGCATTCGAAAGACATGCGTAAATGGGTGTGCCTTCATTGAAGGTTGGACGTCGAGCTGGCACCTCGGTGTTCGTGAAAATCTACTGCCAATCATTAGCGGACCGGAGTTCTGCTGTGCGACCTCTAACCGCCAAAAGGCAAACAAACAAACAAACAATAAACCACACACTACAACAAAAGAAGAAACAATTATGAACAGTACTAAACAAGGAATTTACCTTTCACACACAGCTGACTCTTCAGTTGTAAAAGATGTTCAAGTGAGCATTTTTATGTAAGCCTTGAAACATGTTCTTTTCCAATAAATCGAAACATTAGTCTCCAACTCTCCGGCGCATTCACAAGTAATTAATCTTCTTTACTTTCAATGACTCGCCAAGAGGCAGGGCTTTGTTTTTTTCTCTAAATCAGAACTTTTAATAGGCAAGGGAAAAAGAAGTCTAGGTAACACAGCAATAAAAATATACTTTTCAAAGAAACAAGAAAACAATATCAGGAGTATAAACAAAATATGGCTTTCCCATACATCATCTTATTCTGTGGCACAGGCTTTTCAAATGAAGTTTTTAAGGTTCTAAGGAAAACCTTGAAATGTTTTATTTTCCACTTAAATAAAAGATACTAGTGTCTACCTCCCCCACTTCACATGTAATCAAATTATTTTAATTTCAATGATTCATGAAGAGAAGCAGCTTTGCTTTTTGTTCTAAACCGAACTTTTAAAATAGCAAGGCAGTAATTTTAAATAAAATACTAGTGTAAAGTGTACAGTACAAGAAGACAAGAAAACAGTATGAGGAATACAAATCAAGCAATCTGCTTTTCACCCACAGCAGTCCATTCTATGGAATGTGTTTTTCAAGTAAGCTTTCTCAGAAAAATCTGCATTACTCTCTATTCCTTCCTACAATTAACAAGTACTTCATCTCTTCGAATTCCTCTGACTGACCAAGAGATACATATGCATTTTATCTCATAATCTGAACATTTGGTATGCAAGGGGAATGCACCTCAAATAACAAACTGTAATAAAATGTACAATACCATGAAAAAGGAAACAATATGAGGAAAACAAACCATGAAAATTGCCTTCCCCAAACAGCCATCTAGACTGTGACAGAAATGATCCAACTAAGCTTTTTAAGGAATTCCTTTAAATTTATTTTCTTCTTAAATAAACATTCCAGTCCCTAGTTCCTCCTACAGTTCACATGCTCTTAACATCTTATAATTACTATAACACAAAGAAACATTGTTTTTTCTGTCTTAATGGTGACTTTTAATATCAGGGGACAAAAAACTTTAAATGGAAGACAGCAATCAAAGAAGAAAAGGAAGGAACACAATCAAACCACAACATTTTAATTTCCCACACAATATTCTATTACATGACAGAAGATGTTCAGGTGAGCTTTCTCAGGAAATCACTGAAACAGTTTCTCTTCCAGCAAAATTAAACACTAGTGTTTGGCCACACAGTTTGCAGGTAATCAACTAATATTTATTCTCATGACACACCAAGAGGCATAGTCATGTTTTTGCTCCAAACCAGAAATTTTAATCTACACTAAAATACAAAAAAAAAAAAAAATACATATTGCATCCAAAGAAGAAAACAAAATGTGGAATAAAAACCAAGACATGTGTCATTCCAAAATAGCATTCTATTCTATCACAAAGGCTGTTTATAGGTTCATTGGCAGACACTAGGCATGCAGTCCAGGACAGCATTGAGGAGTCTAGCCTAGTTTCTCAGATGGCCCAAATCATTGTCTAGCTAAGTGACTTGCTCAAGGTCACAGAGCAGGCACATGAAGGCTGAGGCAATCAAACCCTGTACTATAGGAAACAGTTACTTGGTAGCTGACAGCCTTGATCCTCTATGTTAACTGTCAAAACTCAAGTGAGTTCTTTCAAAGAAACCTTCAAACCTTCATATGTTTGCCCTTGAACAACAATTCTATTCTCTAGCTGCTGCGAAACCTCAGAGGTAATCTCTTCACACTCCTATGACTCACCAAAATACATTTTTATTTCATTCCTAAACAGAACCTTTTAGTATGTAGGAGAAAAGATATTTAAATAACACACTACAGTAAAAAATACTAAAATAAAACTAGAAAACTATGGCCAGGAATGAGTAAATACAGTAAAGCAGTGACATAGTGAAAATAGCACAGACAAAGTTGTGCAGCATAGTCTGACAGTGATTAGGTATGCATTAATACTAATGGTGTTGTGTAAGCAGGCAATTTGCTCTTGACTGTAGCATGAATTGCACAATGAAATAGTCAGTCTTATGGCAGATCATGTGACCTAGGGTCTGTAGTATGCCTGTTGTATACCTGTAATGATGTGTATCCAAACATATTGGCATTCCATTATAGGCACTTTTAATAGCATAGACAAGGGGCTACACAGCCAATTATCTACTATGTTTGTATTATCAATGGGAAGGAAATAGGTAGGCAGATCAGTCAGAAATGGGGAAGACCAAGATCAGAAACATACAGGACAATGAGATGGGAAGCATGAGGTGGATGGTGGTGGTAGTGGAAAGTTTTTTTTTTGAAGGACAGGTTTCCCCTTTTAGGAAAAGTGAAAGGAGATGGTAGCATGTGGAAAGTATATTTTATTTATTTATTTATTTATTTATCATTTGTTGACTGGGTTAGTCCCTCTAGGCTAATAGCCTCTTTTCAATGGAGACATAAAGTGGTATTTATACTGCTGGAGAAATTTGTCCAAGACATCAGGGAACCTCTCTTACTCAACATTGTTGTAACTGGGACCCATTTTGGAGGAGCACTTCATCTTTCTGCTCCTGGCGCAGAGGCAGCCTGGAGACACAAGGAGGCAGATGGAGAGAGAGAGAGAAGGAGATGATGGAGTGGTGAAAGAAATGGAGGAGAAAACAAATATCAAGGCCAGAGAATGTGTGCAGGAAATATTTCAAATAAATCTATTTAATGGAGATGAGTCAACAAATAAGGATATATAATTATAACCTACCAGGTGGGAGGGTTTTAGGATGCTCTACTTAAAGAAATGGTGGTGCAGACTGGGCCAGAAAATTAAGGAGATGTTTCCTGGAGGGGCATTATGGAGAAAATACAAAAGCAGGAGGCACATACAATCCTGAAGAAGAGTGGTGAGATGTAAAAGAAAGCATATGCAAAGAAAGTAACAGAAGGCAAAAGTGGAGTAGCAGGAAAGAAGGCAGAAGAAAATGAAAAACAGAAGTAGGTGGTAAGGATTCAAAGTAAAGATTAAAAATAAATAGACAGGTATGGTTTGGGACAGTTTAATAGCTCGTTTGGGTATAAAAGCACATAAGGTGAGAACAAAGAGACATTTTGTGACACATTTGAGTTGTTTTTTTTTCAAAGGAAATTTTTCTTAGATAATATGAAAAAAGAAATACTGTAACCCATGGAATCGTTATGTGATAAAAGCCTTTAACAGGGAAACAAAAAAGAAAATTCATATATAATTTCAAACAGAAGTAGAAACAGAAACTTTGAAAGGACATTTGAAAACTTTAATTAAAGAAGTATTGGGTATTTCAAATGTTTTTGACAAAAGGGGTTTATGGACCGGTGGCTGAGATTGTAATATTGTGTTAAAAACAGAGCTATAAACAATTATACATATACCAAGCATAATAAATGTGGAGGGGAACAGGGGGGGTCGTAAAATACTAGGGACAACCCAAAACATGTTTTTAGTAGAAAAAAAGGACATTTGATAATTAACTTGACAAAAAAAATTATATTTGTGGGGAAATGGGGCATGATGCAAAAAATGTGAATTGAAATGTTACAAATGCACCAAAAATTGGACATTTATGGATGGATTGCAAAAATGAAAATAAGAGTAAGAAAAAGAAAAAGAAAGAGAAGAAAATGAGCAAAGAGAAGAAATGTTAGAAGTAGTAGAAACTGAATAAAAATAGATAAAATAATAATAAACAGGATATATAAGAAGGTTCTGAAATAAGTGATGATGAAGACATACATTGGGAGGAAGTAATAAAAATAATTCTATTGATAAAAGGGTAAAAGCCAGAAAAAGAAAAATTTAAGAGAAAGTACAAAAGAAAAAAGAAAGGACATGGATGGAAAAAAATGCATATAGCTAATGATTAGGGATTGTTTTAATGGGTAAGGTGCTTAACTTTCAAACGCAAGGTACAGTGTTTGATTCTTACCTTTGGGAAGAAAACTGGATAGGCTTAGAATGGCCATTAAGAAAGCTAGCCTAGTAATTAGCTATGAACTTAACCGTGCATCAAATGAAAAGTTTGGAGGGATTTCTGTAAATGTGAATAGTATTAAGAATATAGTAAGAAAAACAGAGATTTTGGAGTGGTGTAATACATCTGATATAGATGCAATTGTGTTGGAAGACACACATTTTTAAACAAATGAAGAAAGATGAAACAGAGAAACTATGGGGAGGAAAAATAATCTGAAATTTGGGAAATGACAGATGTTCTGGAAAGCTGTATTCTGTAGCAATACAGTAAAGGTATTAGATGTAACTTTAGGAAAAATGTGAAGCTTAAACATTTTAGATTTAAAATGAAAAGAACAAGTATATAGAATTATAACATTATATGCTTATACTAATTATAAATAAAGGAAAAGCTTATTTCATCAGATTTTAGACCATTTTGTGATAAATATGAATACTATAATATTAGGGGACTTTTAATGTGATTTAAGAAGCAAGTGTAAAAAGAAAGGAAATGGTATAAGAAAAATGTTAGAAGTTATAAGATGTGGCAAATTAAAACTTTGAGACAAAAAAAATCATGGACTTATAAAAGGGGCGTGTATAGAACTGAAATAGATTATTTTATAGTATCAAAAGATTTAGTTACAGGAGAAGGGGAAGTAGATAAAACAGAATTTTCTGATCATTTTGCAATATGGCTAGAGATAAAGATAAATAAGGAGTATATACAAATAGGTAAAGGGAAAACAGGATACAGTAGAAAGCATGGAATGAATGAAAGAGATTAGTAATACAGTTATGAAAAGATCATATTACTGTGAGAACATTTTATAAAAATTGGTCTGAATGGTGGATGATATGTAAGGAAAATATATAAAAATGTTTTTACAGTTTCAATATGATGTCAGAAAAGTAGAAATAAATACAAAAGAATGTATAACAATGTATTGGAAGAGCACATAATGATAGAAAGTACTTTGCCAAAGGGAAAAAAAATATATGAAAGAAATGAAGAAAAAATAGAACTTCTATACAAGCAAAGATATTTTTACAAGTAAAAAAGAAGTATCAACTTACTTGTGCAGATTAGTAAAGGAAGATGGTAGTGTGATGAGAGAAATAAAAAAAATGTAAAACAGAAATAGAAAAGATTATGAATGGTGTAGTGCAACATGTATAAGACATATTTAAAGAAGAAGGCACTAAAAAATGGAAAGCAAAAAAGTTAACAGAAAAAAGAATAAACAGTTGGAAAAGCATATTTCTTTAAATGAGCTAGATAAAGTATTAAGACAAGTAAATATAGAATTAGCTGTAGGACCAGATGGAAGAGGTTATGAAATGCATAAAAATGTAAGGGATTGGCATATATATATATATATAAGTGAGTTAATAGTGACAAATATTGGGGTTAGGGCGGTTTAAGTGAGTTAGGTTTAGGTCAGTTGGTAGATATTAGTGTCTTTATAGTGACATATTAGCATTATTTGTGTTTTCAGGATTTTGAGTTTCAGGATTTTGGTCTTTCAGGATTTTGGGCTTTCAGGATTTTGAGTTTTCAGGATTCTGAATTTTCAGGCTTTTGGTTTCAGGTTTTGATTTTCAGGCTTATGATGTTTCAGGCTTCAATATATATATATATATATATATATATATATATATATATATATATATATATATATATATATATATATATATATATATATATATATATATATATATATATATATATATATATATATATATATATATATATATATGGGTCTATATTATAACATCGAAGTTCAAAAACTTCAAATGTTATAATATCGAACCCAGTAGAGCGAACGCTTGAAATAGCGAAGCTGCAGAACACCAAATAGTTTCCTAGGGAAAGTAAATTTGTACAAAGTGTTAAAGTGGATGGATGAAAAAGATGAGCGATTATCAGTATAACTGTATACATATATAAGTATGATAAATTTTGTTGTATGGCAAAAAAAGAGTAAAAGAGAAAAAAGGGTGTATACATGAAGAAATAAAATATTACTAGGGAAAATATTTTTGTGGAAAATAAAAATTGATGATATAGAAAAAGAAAAGTATGGTATAAGAATATAATGGTAAAACATTGCTATGTAAAACCATGGGAAAATCTAACAGATGAAAAAATAAAGCAACACAATAAGAAGCAAATGGTTTAATCCGAAAGTAAAATGTCAAATGTTTTGTGAAGAGTGGAAATAGATAAACTGCCAGTAAAAGGCAATACGCCATATAAAAAGAAAAGTGATAGAGTATGTTTAAATTGTCAAGAAGAAGAAACTACGGAACATGGGTTTTTGAAATCCAAAAGAGTAAAAAAGTTATGAGGAAAACTATGTAAAGAAGGTTTTTTTTGAAGTTGTAAAAGAAGTGGAAAAATAAACATTGATATTGTTAAATATAGATATTATAAGAATAGAAGTAAAGAATATGGGAGGAATTTAATAAAGCCTACAGTTTTTCTTGCATGTAGGCATTGCGCCATGCTGCTAACATGGCTGTGAACATTTTTAGATTTAGTAAGCACTGCTGAGCAGAGCACAAGAGCACAGCAACACAGATGCTTTCATGGCATGCAAATCACCTCATAAGCAGGCGAATCTCAAGCAAATGAGACAGGTAGAGCAATCCAGAAAGCAGATAGGCAGCTCTGGAGGCCATGTGTCAGTGTCCATAGTGTACATGGAAAAATTCTGTGTACAGGAATATAGACAGACAAAAGGGTCTGTAAAATGTAGATATATGGAGAGAAATGGCATACCACATACAGATATGAGTGAAACTATCCTCTGTGTGTCTGACAAATTAAAGGAAATAAGTTAAATTAATTTTTTTTTAGCAATCTGAGCATGTTTGCGCACCACACCACAGTGCGCAAACATGCTTTATAAAAAAATAAAAAAAATAAAAAATTGGAAAAAAACAAAATCAATGTTATGTGACAGAAATGTATTACAGGAGTATAACGCCCCATTTGGTATGTACCTCTCCAAACACCTACATCAACTGGAAAGGCCACAGAAATACCTCATAAAGAGAATCCATGGCCTCCGACACCTGTCTTATGCGGACATGGTCAAATCACTATCACTTTACCTGGTATCATGCAGATTGCTCAGAGGTGATCTGTGTCTCACCTACAAGGCAATATTAGAGCCTGCCCTACTAGAGATGCTCCATATCCATAAGTCTAACTGCAAATGCATTACCCACTTGATAGGCTAAATCAAATATGGAACATCAACAAAACCTGCTGGAGAGACAGATTTGTCTCCCAAAGGCTGCCCCATTTCTGGAATTGACTTCCCATACATGTCAAACAGAGTACATCACTGACCCTCTTCAAGCATGACCTTGATAACTGGATGGGAAACCACATATTTGTCCCAGGGGTGCCACCTTTGTCCCTCATTGACAGGGGCTACAGGTGCTGACTGAAGTTTATTTTTGGGGATAAACTCTTGACTAGGCTTGTAAGGGTCCCAGGGCAATTAGCCTAGTAACCTCCTATGATCCCATAAACCTGCATGGAGTGTCTGCAATGGTGCCTTGGTGCTGTTGCTAACATGGTAAGGCTTTGAAGCATGTAGTTTCCAGGCTGTGAGCATGGATCCCTATGCAAATGAGGTGGAGTTACTAAACAGTACAAAGGGATAATCATGTCCACATATCCCCTTCATGTAGGCAGAGAACCATGTTGTTGTTTACAGAGGAGGTAGCTGACATCAGGGGAGGGTGCGCCCAATGAATTCTAAGCTTATTTCAGCCTGTTTTCATGGTGCACCACCGTATTGAGCTTATTTTTGCAAGGGGTGTGTGCACTCACTTCTAAGCTTGTTTAGCTAAGGGGAGCATGTTTCTGCATGTTTGTGAGGCACCACCATCCTGAGCATGGAAGTTTGTGTGTATGTGTGTGTGTGTGTGTGTGTGTGTGTGTGTGTGTGTGTGTGTGTGTGTGTGTGTGTGTGTGTGTGTGTGTGTGTGTGTGTGTGTGTGTGTGTGTGTGTGTGTGTGTGTGTGTGTGTGTGCGTGCGTGTGTGTGTGTGTGTGTGTGCATATGTCTGCGTGTGTGTGTGTGTGTGTGTACACTGACTGGTAAGCTTTGTTTACCTATGGGGCACACGTTTGCGAGGCGTGCCGCAGTGACGATTGTATCTAAAAGCCAGTGACATATTAATTAGTTTTGACCTCTCTTTAACTCAAACTAGGGCCATTAAATGATGTTAATGATATAATAGGCAGATGGAATGCATCATAGGTAGCCAATCAGACAGTCAGCACCTATAGCAGAGCACTATAAAGTGTGCATACACCCTACAATCTGATTTTACCCTCATACTCTGCAACAGAATTTTAACTGAGAGAATGCCAGGGGCTGCTACAGGTCTGCTACATCTGTATGTGCTAGATGCTGACGTCAGTGCTGCTGCTGCTTAGAATAGGCCTAGACAGAGAAGAAGAAGAGATTCTGGGTAACCTTCCAGGAGCTACATGAGCTGGAGATTGTAGAACACTACAGGGTGGGCAGGGACATACTACAAGAACTCACTGAGCTCTGCCACACTCAACCCCGTCCCAGAGCCAACAGAGAGGAACCCATCCCAGTGGAAACAAGGGTATGTGTAGCCCTTAGGATACTAGCTACAGGTACTTTCCAAAGATCAATTGGGAACATGATGGGGGTCTCACATGCATCTGCTTTCAGGGTATTCTGCCAGTTCCTGGATGCCATGCTACCACATGCCAGTGAGCACATTTCTTTTCCCCTCACCCCTGAGGATAGGGACAGCAATATGCAACACTTTTACCATGTAGCACACTACCCTAAGGTACTAGGTGTCATAGATTGCATGCATGTACCTATCAAGTCACCACCCAGTGAGGAGGGTAGAATCTACATCAACCACAAGGAGTATCACTCCATCAACTACAAGGTCATGTGCAATACCCTGGAGATTATCATGAATGTGTGGGATGGCAGCTCTGGCAGTTATCACGACTCTCATATCTGACATGCATCATAGCTGTACCAGATGTTTGCAAGGAGGGACATCCCACATGGCCATTTACTGGGGGATGCTGGCTACACATTGTAACCATGGATGATGACACCCATCAGAAATGCACACACACCCACTAAAGAATGCCATAATGAGACACATGAACAAACTAGAAACATCATAGAACATGTGTTTGGGCTTCTGAAGTCATGGTTTCAGTGCCTTGATATATATGGTGGAGCCCTGCAGTACTTTCCAACCACATGTACACACATGTTCACAGTATGTGCCATGCTATACAATATGTTCCTGTGGAAACAGTTGCAGCAGGATCAGCAAAGGGAAGGGATACACAGTATCCCACTAGTGCCTACATCAAGACATACACAGTCACAGGAGGACTTGGAGGAGGAACCCCCTGATTATGTTCCTGTAGGCAGATGTAGGTGTGCCCAGTACACCCTGGTTATGGCTAAGAGACAATGCATAGCACATTCACTGACAACCTAGGGCCCTAGGGTCTGACACCTTACTCCTACTCACATACATATAGTAAAATTGTTGATGACAGACAACCCACACAACCTGTACCTATCCATGTATTGGCTATGTACTGCTTGCATCACATAGAGTCAACACTGAACTACAGTCCTGTCAACTGCTGCATTCACAAGGTAAGTCTCTAACCTACACACTACTTGTAAGGATTACTATAATATGGTATTGTATGTATGGATCTGCTACATTTATGCAAGGTAATATAGTGAGTTCTGTGGACAGAAGTAACATCCACAATGGACTACAGACACCCAGTCTAATAGTATGTGTTCACTAATAATCACTAGACCTCATGGTGTGAATATTCACTACATCAATCAAGGGAGTTGTTAAACAGTGGGGTCACATGATATTTGGAATACTGTATATCCTAGCAGATCGTGTGCTGTTGTTCCCCCACCCCCAACACAACAGAGTTCCCATATAACTGCTTTAACAGTAAGTCAGCAATGGAATATCAGGAGACCAGGCAACCTCAGGACTGTAACACAGAACTCGATCATGCATTGTATGTCACACATAACTCAGGAATAACAACGTGCATATTTATGCTATTGATTGTGTGATGAATTACTCCACTCTGGCAGCCTGTGAGGCTCAGTGGACTAGGAAAGTTAGCATGGGTGATGGTGTTGATGCTACTAATCTGGAAGTAGGCACATCTTTTGCATGTGAGGTATTATTATGTTGGTGTTTTCACAGACTGACTGTGTGTGGTGTAACATTATGAGCCTCAGTCACATGTTAAGTACAGTAGACAGCTGGGGAATATCGTAGACATTTTGAGTGACGTGCAGTACTGCAGAAACAGCGACAGATGTCAATGTCTGTAGCATACATCTCAGTCTCTTAGTGCAAGCAGTCTGTTCAAAGGCTGACAAAATGGGGGGACAAAGGCCCACAAATAGGGGCCTATGTTAAATACTGCTCTCATAAACTTAAACAGTTGCTAAAATAACAGGGGTTGTTTCAACAGACATTTTTCTGAAGGATTTGAAGTCAGAAACTCAAATCTATTTCACTATTTAGTGACTTCAGTCTTAAGCTTATCCAAGTGATTTGCAGGAAAACCACAACTTTTATGAGAAATGGACCAAAACTAGGAGCCAAAACGCTGGACATTCTGCAAAACTCTACACATTTGAGAGGCATAGTCTGTAACACACAAAATCCTGGACAGGAGTACAGGTAGGTGTGGCATGGAGTCACTTTATCAGTACTGACAGTCACACTGGGCATGCCCAAACACTTAGTTAAAATGAGCGCAATTCTGTTGTCCCATCATCAGACTGACCTGTATAGATATGTCTATACATACAGACTTATACATAATCATATACATATCCATCTGTCATTATCTCTCTCTCTCACATACATAGTATATCTATCCCTATGTAGTGTCCCATCATCAGACTGACCTGTATAGATATGTCTATACATACAGACATATACATAATCATATACATATCCATCTGTCATTATCTCTCTCTCTCACATACATAGTATATATATCCCTATGTAGTGTCAAATAGATATATACAGATATATATAGCTATATATAGGTTCATAGGTTCATAGGTAGGTACTAGGCTATCTGCCTGAAGGCATTTATAAGCATAGCCAGAATGTGTTGGCTTTCGCCACCCCCTTAGATTAGTTCCCTGTGCCTCTGTCCAGCAGAGCCACTGAAGTGATCCCCGAGGTAAACTTTCTGTTTCCCATCCACTCGTCAAGATTTCTTTGGAAGAGTGTTAGCGAGGAGCTCTGCCTGATGTAGATTGGGATCTTGTTCCAAAGCATGGGAAGTCTCTGGGACAGGAATCTATCCCTCCAGCACATCCTATTTATTGTCATGGTGAGGTTTAGATCCCCAGAGCATGTGGCTCACGGGGATAAGGTTTTCTTTAGGTGGAGCATGTCCATCAATTCTGGGTTGGACATGGCCTTGTATGTCAGGCAGAGATCACCTCTGAGTAGTCGGTATGCAACCGAGTACAGCTGTAATTTCTTCAGTCGAGCTGCATAAGGCATCTGTTTGAGGCCAGTGATCCTCTTGGTGAAGTACTTCTGTGGTCTTTCCAGTTGTTGCAGGTGTCTTGTAAGGTACATCCCAAATGGGGCATTGTATTCTATGATGGGTCTGATGAGTGATGAGTAGAGGGGTACAATGACCACTTTTGATCTGGATGTGAACCCTTTTGTGATTAGGTGGGCCAAGTAGAAGGATTCTCTAACCACTTTGGCAATGTGATTATCAAAGTTGAGATTACTATCTACTTGGGTCCCCAGATCCCTTATTACATCTTCCGTATTTAGGGGACTACCACCTATGTGGTAGTTTGTGGGTACTTTGTTTTTTCCAAAGGGGATGACTATGCACTTTTTGGCATTTAGTTTGAGGCCATGATTTTGACACCAGGTATCTGCCTCAGTGAGACCCTTTTGGAGGATGTCTGTGTCAGCTGGAGAGTCAATTATAGCCCCTAGTTTGCAGTTGTCTGCAAACTTGATCAGCCATAGTCCTCCTGTGCTTGCCTGTACCTCTGAAAAGTATATATCGGACAGGAAGGGTCCTAGGACTGAGCCCTGGGGAACTCCACTTGTAACCGATTTAGAGTTGGACCTAGCTCCCGCTACTCTCACCATGTGGGTTCTGTCTGTGAGCCAGTTGGCAACCCATCTTGTGATGTAGGGGTTTATGTTCAGGCTGGTGAGTTTGTCTATAATACCAGAATGGGGAATGGTGTCGAAGGCCTTTGCGAGGTCTAGGTAGGCTGTGTGTACCACCTTTCCCTCATCTATAGCCTTGGTAACTGTCTCAAAGAAGTCCACCAGATTCAGGAGGCATGATCTGCCCTTAACAAAGCTGAACTGGGTAGGGGCCAGTGTTTGGAGGTTCCCAATGTCACTGTTAATGAGTTCCAGATGATGCGCTCCATAGGCTTGCATACCAAGCTAGTCAGGCTTATAGGATGATAGTTCCAGGGGTCTGTTGTGGCTCCACCTTTGTGGAGTAGAATAACCGCTGCTGTGTGCCACTCTATGGGTACGTAGCCTGTGGAGAGGCTGAGTTTGAACAGTGTGTTTAGGTGAGGGGTTAGTTCATCTTTGAGCTCATGTAGGATGCAGCCTGGGACACCATCTGGTCCCATTGATGCTGTGTTTTTGGCTTTGGAGAGGGCTGTTTTAACCTGAGTGTCTGTGATTTCAGGAACTCTACATTTTTCTGGTATGGTTATGGGCCCTCTTGGGGGTGAGTGTGGGGGGTGAAATTTGCACTGAACCTGTCTGCCAGGATGTTGGCGATATCGGTCTGTTCAGTGTATTTTGTACCATTCTGCACTAACTCCAAGCAGATCTGAGCATTGCCACTTAGATGCTTGACATAGCTAAAGAATGCCTTGTGGTTATCTTTGGAATCCTTGGCAATTTTTCTTTCAAAGCTCACCTTGGATGATTTTATGAGGGATCGTAGTTTCATGCTGATACTGATCAGGGATGTCTTCCCTTCTTGGAATTTTACTATTTTCTGTACTAGTTTCCTCCTTCTATTGTATAGCTTGTTTATGGCAGGAGTCCACCAGACTGGTTTCCTTTTCTTGGAGTGAGTCTTGGTTTTGCTTGGGATGGCATGATCCATGAATTCTTGTAGGTGCCCGTAGAATGCATTAGTAAAGATTTTTGCAGCTTGGACAACGTTATCCTTCAGCATGGGGGCATTGAAACTTTCCACCTCAGTCTTAAGTAATGTGAAGTTTGCTTTTGAAAAGTTTTTCACAGTGGTTTTCTTGTCTGGGGGTGGGGGCGGAATGTGGATATCCAAAGTGATTTGTTATGGTCAGATCTAACCAGTGAGGGGTTGACCTCTGGTGTGGAACACCGGTCACCCATGTTGATGATGATCAGGTCCAATATGTTGTCACCTCTGGTGGGAGTGTTGACCAGTTGAACCAGGGCATTTGAGTTTATAAATTCTAGGAAATATTGAGCAAGGGAGTTAGTACTTGAGCAGTTCTCCCAGTTAATGTTTGGATAATTGAAATCACCCAATTTTAGGGTGTTTGGTAGGACCTTTATGTTTCCCAGTGTTTCAAGGAACATGGAATGGGGGTCCTGGGACATGATGGGTGATCTGTAGCAAGATATATATATATATATATATATATATATATATATATATGTATATCACTATGATACATAGACTCTCCTCATATATCTACATAACACATATACATATCATACACCCAGAGCTACATTTATATATACATCCCTGTTAGTTGCATAAATATGTGTGTGGATGTCTGTATTGTCCTACATAATGGTGAGTATATCAGCACTATCACATATCCACACTGTTGATCCAAACTAAGGGAACAACAATACATAATCCAATTACCTAAAGACCCCTGTGCCTGCTGGATGTCACCATGTAGAGAGATGTAGGTGAGCAGGTCATATAATGTAAAATGTTGTCACTGCATGCATGGACAGGGCACATTGTTTCTGCCCACAGGTTTGCCTATCTAACTGCAAGCAACCACATATGGTCATACTGGTAAATGTACACACATAGCAAGCATAATAACAGTTATCCCACTTCTATGATACTAGATGCAGATAACAGTATGAAGCAATATCACTCTGCAGACCACAGATGCTGTTCAACTCAAGTGTAGTTGTGTAATGCACAAGTACTGTGTTTGCAATCACATATGCAACAGACTCAACCTGTGGCACATGCAATACGTACTGTGATCTATTATGAATAAGACTAGATAGGTAGCGGTTCTAATCTCACTCCAGGCTACTTGGTGTGTGTGTGTGTGTGTGTGTGTGTGTGTGTGTGTGTGTGTGTGTGTGTGTGTGTGTGTGTGTGTGTGCATGTGTGTGTCTTGTGTGTGTGTGTGTGTGTGTGTGTGTGTGCGTGTGTGTGTGTGTGTGTGTGTGTGTGTGTGTGTGTGTGTGTGTACCCCTGCAAAACAACTGCCATGCCCTCATGGGGTATCCACCAGCAATGGTTATGAACTGTTTGTCCCTGTAACTTGCTGCTAGTTCCACACTGACCTCTTCTACAAGGCCTGATGATGTTATCCACCTTAAGACTACCAGCTGACAGTGTACTATCCAGATTTAAGCTGTAGTGCATGTGATAAGTACTGTGATCTAGACTGTGTAAGACTAGATAGGTAGGGGTTTTAATCTCACTCCAGGCTACTTGATGTGTGTATGTCCCAGTGGCATAAATATGATCATCTTGGTAGCATAGAAATAGGTAGGGCTTTGCAGTATTTTATTTGTAGTATGTGATGTGCCTCACCTCAAAGAATTGACCATAGCAAGACCTGCTGATGTAGCAAGCATAATATGTCCTGAGCTGATAGTATTAGCAGATATGAGGTGAGTTATGTGCATCACGTACTGTGATCTTTAGTCTGTACCATTACATAGATAAGTGTTCCCATCTACATACAGCCAACTTGCACTATGTATGTGCCTTGGCGTGTCCTGTATGCAGTGATTGGAAGTGGTGCTAGCCTCATTGTAGCCATGGTTGTGTGTAAGTTAGAGCATTTTACATCATGCTATGGAATCATAGTATGTTTAAACTTCACTGATATAAAGGCCATGCAGCCCTCACAATCATAGACATCTTTATAGCCATAGTTACAGGATCAGCACATATTGCCACCAATCTAAGAAGGACACAGGCATACACCCTGTGTTGATATAATGGTTGCCCAGCCAATCATACAGATGGCATGTGGTGAGGTGCACTGAATTGCTCTGTGTGCCATTAGGCAGGCTTCTGCTTCAAGGGTGTGTTTAAGTCTGCTGGACACATCTCTTGCACAAGCATGTAGTATCAATGTCACATGCAAGGTTAATGTCCTTACAGAGGGTTATCCATCTACTATGCCTCCTACAGATAGTAGGCAAAATTGCATATTGTCCCATATACAAGACACAGATCATGTCTGAATAGTCTATATGCCACAGGTGAAAATGACATTCATTGCAGAATATCACCATTGAGCACATACTGAAGACATGAAGTGACCTTGTGAGGGACCATACTATTGTGTGCAATTGCCAGTACTGCTTGGAAAGGTACATCACAAAATGACCATTTCACTCAGAATTTGGCATGGTGAGGGAAGAGTACTTGGAGGTCATGAGTATATCACTTAGAGGTGACTCTGGCCTCAGCTATGCCATATGATTCTTGCCATACCACTGTAGAGACATGGTGATCTGAAGCACATTAGGTGTAAACCCTGTGTGGCCAGGTCTGTGTGTCCAGTTTGTTCCCCTGAGTATGTACATTACATGTTGCGACTGATGCTCTACTTACCAGGTACATAGTTCTAACTGATGAAACTGATACTACATACATATTTGCATGAAGTTTATGGCCATTACTATGTCAACAGGCATGTGTTCACAATAACCTCTTGCAGTATAGTGACATACCACAGAGACTCTACGAGTGCTCACAATTTGCAGGCATCAGCCAACACTGTTAATCACAGTCAGTCATTAGTCATGTGTATTGTGGTTGAATGGATTTCAAGCAGTACAAGATCTAGGACTGCACCCTGTTGAGCACTGCTGCTGACAGATTGGCTATTGGAGACGGATGTCCCTATCTTGCATATGTGTGCCAGCAATGGGCCACTTAGTGACCCTACAATGACAGTATCATGGATGCCTAAGTGGGTGATTTGTAAATGCCTGAGTGGGAGATATAGTCTGATGGTTGGTTGATTCTAGAGGGTTGTATGCCCTGATGTACCCTCACCCAGGTCCATGGCTGCCTCAGAAATGTCCACCACATGTAACAGTCATGTTTCCCCATCACACATCCAAACTGTGTATAGTCAGCTGTGTGTAGAATACATCTATGTGTGCTGATCAGCTCCATGATGATCGCCCCTATGGGCATACAGATATGGATCCTCAGACAAAGAGAGTATAGTTATGTTGGTCAGTGGATGCAGTACCTTTGTATAACAGTTGCTGTTGTCCACTCAGCTGGTGAGCAGCCAGTAGTATCAGTATGATTGCATGTCCCAATGATGTCAGTAATCCTTGTCAGATCACATATGGGATGCAGTCTGGAATGTTAGCATGTGTGATGGATGCTGTATATTTTCCTATTAGAGGCTAGTTACAAACTGCTCTGTAAATATGGAAGTTATGGGACAGGTTATAGGAATGTCATGTGTCACATGTGGTGGGGACAAGGGAGTGTAGTTGACGCAAAAAGTGTTTCTGTACAGGTTAGGTATGAGTCCAGACCCATCATATGTGTCATCATGGTGTATGAGGTCACTGACAATCTAGGCCTGTCCTTTGAGGTCACACATGTAACTACACTATGCGCTGTGGTTCTGCTTTGCGTGGGTGGCTACTTTTGTCACTTATCATGTCTATTCAATATCACAACACACTATCTGCTTCTTTTAGCTGTGGAGGAAGTGCCTCCATGTGGGGGGGCACCCTCATCCTAACTGTCACACAGCACTGTCAACCTGCTATTGCACAGACTGCTAATGGCAGTTGTCCACCAGTCAGGTTTGATGAGTCATGATGAGCCTTTGTCCCTCCTGCCATGTACAGCTGGGTTCATGCCATTGTAATGCTGTTGACATAACGCAAGGATGTAGACCTCTGCATACTTGGATGTCCCATCTGAAGGGGGAGGTGCAGTCACACTATGTCAACCATTCCACAGGACGTAATAAATGCCTGACTTGACATATATGTCTGTATTTTCTGCAAGGGGAGGTACATGCCGGTAGTTCTAAGAAGACTGACCTGTGGCCAGATCCCACCAAGAAGGACCTCCCTTTGGGGGTGCTGTACTGGACACCCATATTGGTAAACACGTGATGCACTACAATGGTTCTCCTTGTGGGGATATCACAGGACTGCTGCAGGACATTGTAGGTAAGGACCTGGATCATCCTTTGGGTAAGTGAAGCGCAGCATGACTAAGAAACACAGTGTGTATATATTACACTTCCCTAACATGTTTGTCTGTGCTCTGTACAGACACCTTGCATGGCTCTCTTCCTGCAACATGCTGGAAGTAACTGCAACACTTACTTGCACTGAGAATGACTAGCATATAGTATCAAGTGGTGTATCTCTAAGCTATGTCACCTAAAATGCCATGATAGGAGTTAGGATAGATACAAGCACTGACACTGTCATACACCTAGCGACACTTGACCAAACACTGTTACTTTGGCTCAAGGCCAGATCATGCCTACCGACTGTAACTGGTGGAGCCCATTGACTGCTGCAGTATGCAATGGATGTCGGACATATGTCTGACTCCACCAATCATGGCCTGACAAAGTGAATGAAAATATTAGGCCAGCAGACCTTGCTGGAAACTTTGTATGTCATGTACAGAGTGTTATGTCAGCTGGCAGGTAGGCAAGTGTCTGACAGTCATACTCGGGAAGATAGCATTGAGAGACCTGCGCTGCAATGACACCAGTCACCAGTGGAGTTCACCATCCTCCATTATTGGCACACCCTGTCTACCTGTTCCCTCTCTCCAGTCACAGCCACTATCAGTGACCTCTCACTGACTACATTAGCAGATGTTTGCATACTGGAAACTGTCACAGACACCCACACAGAACCAACAGTTATCCAGGATGGCCTAAGACACAGTCATTTATACTCTGTGCCACTGACAAAGACTGACTGCCAATGACTGTACAATACTATCCTGTGAGAAATCATCCAGCCCTACAAAATACTGTAGTGTCCGCACATGACACACAGCTGAGCCATTACACATGGCGTTATGGACACAGAGAGTAATGCAGCCTTCTCTAGTTAGTAAGATGTGGGGATGCATTCACTGTTCTACAACCTATACTGACAGGTTTGGAATGTACATCCCAGACTGTCACTGCTATAATGAATGTGCCAGTCATCACACCTATCATTATGTGCAATGGCACTCTTGCTATATCACTACACAGACATATTGTAAAACTGTAGCAGCCACATAAGTTCCATGGTACACCAATACACAGCATTGATAACAGGTCCTATGGAGTTATTGTCATGACTGTACATGTGTAGTCTGTCTCCTAAATGTTTTGGAGGGGATGTATATGGCTTCATACAGGGAGGTGTTGGATCTCACTGTGTACCTCCTGCATATCCATGACAGGGCTAACTCATGTCTCACCTGTTCTACACACCTGCAACATTACTGTGGTATACATAGCACATGCTGAAGAGACAGGTATGTAACACAGACAGTACACTGTACATGAAACAGGCCCCTCATGCATGTGAAACATACATCTGCTGTGACATAGCATGTGCAGGTTACAAAATGGGATGCAGAACACGACAATCATAGCGGGTATTGGGAAACAAGTCTGTACTCGATATTTGTAGATGGTAATCTCTGTCACCACAGCTTGTAGATGCATGAGTTTCCAAAACCCTGGTGACATTTACCAAGGGTAGCAGATCTGTACACAGATTAGGGATGCATGAGTACACTGAATGCCGCCATTGTCCTTGTTAGCCTGTTACACACATATGAACCTATGGAGACATGCACTTATAGTGCTGCACCTTGCTGAAGACATATTTCTGCTGTGCTGACATGCCATTCTGTGCTGCTTTATTGACACAGTATAGCCATAGGTTATCCCAACAGACTCCTGAAATAGAAGCATAAACAGGTCTGTGACACACCTGTCATTGTGTAACTATACAACCATTATAACATCATACAACATAAGGTACACAGAAGTATGTAGCATACGCATGACTAATGCCAGCATACAGTATCTGTCATTAACCACTAAAAGTGGCATGGCAAAACAACACTGCATTACATAAGTACAATATAGCCACCCTGTGCATCAGACACATAGCTTAATTTCCTTGCATTGATGGCAAGGATGACAGGGATGTGGCACAGGTATCATCCCTTGCACAGGGTGTTATGTGGGGGTGCAGGAGGCTTAGGCTGACCCAAATGGTTCACAGCATGTGTGTGAGTCAGAAAGGGATGCAGGTAAGATGGACAATGGAAAAGTGCCGTGTGTGTCTGTAGGTGAGTTGCATTTGACAGTGATGTGTGAGTGTGTGTATGTACATAGTCAATCTCTGTGCTAGCTCTAAATGTGTGTATGTTGGAGAGCTTTGGACCATACATGGTAGAGTTGACAGTTCACCGTCTCTGATCCCAAACACGGAACTGGCTCTGCTAAGAGTTACACTGGCACCTCCATGCCCAAGGTCAGAAGCGGTGCTAGTACCTTATGGTGACTGCTGTCTGCTGGGACTGTATTCCCCACAGGAATGCCACAGACCACAAGCCCATGGCCTGCCACATCATGATGTGGCAGCACACTCTCCTCTGTAGCACTGGACTGTAATTGTACATGGCAACATGGACTGTCAGTAGATGGTGTTGCTGACTTAAGTCCAAGAGTATAATGTTCAACTCCAACCACATGTTCCAGCACAGACAATTTGTGGTCCAAGTCAAATACTGTCTTAGCCCACCTTCTGTCCACTGCATCAGTCAACTGATCCAGTGTGTTCCCAATGCGGTGGAGGCAGTCATGCATATCAGACTGTGCTGCATCCATAACCCTAAGCATATGTCTTGTGTTCCATTCAGAACATGCCTATGCCTCCATGATGGCCCGAAACATGCGCCAAGTGACCCATGATATGACACCTGCAACAGGTGGTGGACAGACATCTGGTCTCCTACAAGGACCCCTGTCAATTCACCTGTGTGGAACCTCACCAGGTACACTCACTGGAGCCATAGTTGCTACACTTTCCTGCTCAATGTCCCCACCCTCTGTCCAATATCTGTGGCCTCCGTGGACTGGGTATGTGTGGGCATACTGACTGTGTGTGGTGACAATGGAGGCAGAAGAGGGATGTCTACCTCTAGGACAGATTCAGCCCCCATCACCCCCACCTGTTCCTCGCTGCAGCCACTATCATCATCCCTATCCAAAGAGATACTGAAATCAGGTTGTGTAGGGTGCAGAGACCAACCCCTCTCCCGGTCACCTATGATAAGAAAGAAAAAAGTGGTACATGAATAACTGCACTATTGTGTATGAAAAATCCACCAATACTCATAACACAGACCCACAACTGGATTAGCGGTCAAACTTTTTTCTGCTCAGCTTTCATTCAAAATAGACTTCCTCAGAACAAAATACGTATTTAACTCAAGACCTTTATAACAATCACTTCAAGTAAATCAAGTAAAATATGACCAGTAAAATTTACCTTTTAATTAAGCAATATGACACTATACTTGATAAAACAACACATAAAATCCCAGTACACCTATATTCACAAATATATTGAAATACATGCTTCACTGCCTAATTTAATGTCCTTTCAACATTTTGTTTTAAAAGGCATTTTAGAGTAATTGCCTCATTTAAACCAGGAGGCTTACCTTTTCTTAACTGTCACTGCAAGTATTTCTATTTGTTCAACTACACTCCTGTGATTACCCCTTTAAGATCCTTATGTACCTGTTCCAGAATGGACGAAAAAACATTCTACCCTGTTTACACATGACATTTATCATAGGGCACTTATCTGGCTTTTTTAATAGAATATAAATGCTCCTTAACAAAACAGTGTCATGCTTACCACTAGCAGGACCACAACCTTGGCCAATACCTGACGGACCTGTGAAAAGTTGAGGGTGAGGAAATCTCAGTACCACTGCATGTTGCAGCACAAGGTAATACATCCATATATCTCACATTTACAGTAGCTACTGCGTTACTCGCACTGGTCACATTCTGAATATGAGATTACAAGTGAGGTAAAAATCCCCCCACCAAAGAACAAAGATTTGATCACAGTAAGCCTACCTGCATGCTCCTCTGCTGTGGAAACTGTGGCACTCACCTCCACAATGTATGGTGTGATGGATGCCTGCGAGCTGTTGTGTGTGCCTAGGTTTGCCAGGAATTCCTCAGTGACCAAGAGTGATTGTTCCACTGCAGGACTTCCACCAGTAACGGCATGATTCCTGGCTACATTTGCTACCCTTCATCGTGCAGCATTGATCATTTCCATTACATGGTGTTGAACCTTCTCATATGTCCTGCCCTGATGGCTTGTGCCATTCACATCACAGACAAAGTCTGCCTACAATACAGCCCACTGTTCCCTGCTTTGCCTCCCTCTGGACAGTAGGATGTGATGATGTTGCCTTAATCCATCCAGTATAATTTCATTTTCTACATCAGAGAAGGGTGCATGTAATCTAGGATGCATGATTTCTGAAAGACAACAAAAGGCAAACACATCACAGGATCACATACATTGAAATACACTATGTAGAGATACAACAAGGATAAAATGACTGTCACTATCCACTGCTTGCTCACACATGTCATACTCCACAGTGTGCAAACATATTAAGTGTGTGGATACAACTGAGATAGTAGCAATACTCAGCTATTCCCGTGTGTACTATGACAGATACTGCTGTATGATCATACACCCCACACTCATGTCTACTGTAGTGTGCCCCCTACAGGCAACCCCCAATAATACATCATAGGAACAGTGCCAACAAATTAACAGTGTGCTATTACAACCACTACAAATGGACATTCCAATGAGACCAGTGTGCCACAATGACAACAGACAATGTACCATTGATGTATTGTACCTCCTTTGTAGGTGTAAGACAGCAGGAGATCAATGACATGTCATTGCCACAGGTATATGACAGGCTTAATGCTGTCATCCTTATTCCCTGTACATCTGTTCACCCATCTACATCCTGTTGTACACAAAATCAATTATATACCTGATGGAGTGTAGTTAATATGTGGCGATAGTAAAGTTTTCACAAAGGTGTGCTCTATGTGAGGAAATTCTCATACAGACTGGTTTACCATAGCCAGCTGCTTACCTTTTAAACATGATTCTCATCAGCAGGTGATTACCTCTAAACCAATCTGTGGGTCTGAAATGATAATTGCAGCTAACACAGCTGATTTGCACTATCATCAGCCAATGGCATGCATCCACTGTACAATATATAAGGCCTTCCTGTAGATTAGGGCCCCTTTCTGTTATGTTGTGCTGAAAATTACTGGGGCGAGGAGACTACAATGTCGCAGAGGGTAGGTCTGTAGCAGAAACCTTCCCATAGAAATGTGTGTGCTACAGGCTGCAACTGCTACTGCAGGTAGTAGACACAGGCAGAGTGTGAACACTTTGGAGGACAGCAAGCTGTAGGAGTAACTGTGGGAGCTGTGTCAGCCTTGTTGTAGAGGCAAATCCAGAAAAAGGCTACCCTTTCCACTCCAAATAAGGCATGTGTTTAAGGTAAGTATGTTAGGCAACAGTATCACTAACAGAGTACTAGGCAACATATTTTGGTGTGTCCTTGGGTAAGATGGGGTATAAATATAAGAATATGTCCACCATTTGGGCAACTGCTAGGCCTTGTATTACAGTCTGGTAGTAATTTGTAGCATATATGAGGGCAGGCCTTGTTACAAGTAGGGACTTCCAATGTGTATGTTAGCTGTGCAGCTGTGATAATATGCACAGTGACTTTGGAAGGATTGTGTGGTGCACTCTGATATTAGTAGCACTCATTTGCAGTACCTGCATTGACATTCTGTGTGAATGGATATTAATGCATGATGCGACACTTTATGCACATATAGTTTTGATATAGGGATATGTGAAGTGTGTTCCTATCTGCAGGCCTGTGACCTCCATCAGTGAAAAGCAGACATGTAATTTGGAATGCATTGTGTGGATAGAGTGCATGACTCAGTCATTAATTGCTGCCTTCACCATACTGTAAATTCACTACTACACACCACTGGATTTGAACCCAGGACTGTGTGTGGAAAAATGTACTGCTTGCAAGGTGATTAACAAACTGAGCTACTGAGTCATAGCAGCTGCAGCTCTATTTGCAAGATATATGTTCACACATACAGGCTGTGACATATATGTTCTACATCCATCAGTATGTGCATGGCTTTATATGGATGTATTTGTGTACCAGGGTCCGAGTTGAACATATATTTTGCCTTTAATACCTTAACAGCAGTCTTTCTACATGTTGCTGCTGAAGGGCACATTTACCGGCAATCATAGGCCTCACTGCTGATAACTGTCTGTGAAATGTTAGCACAATCATATCTGCTCATAACATGGGCTACCTCAACCATATACCGTATACCATTTGCTCATGGAGTGGGAGAAAAAGAGACCATTATGTGACTGAATTTGTTTTGCATTCTAGAAGTATTACAGTGCTATAGTTGACTGCAGTGACAATAGAACACACATGCATGGCATACAGCTGTACTGCATTTACTGAAATAAATTTCTTCAGGAATCAACTATGCTGCTTAACACTTTATTGGTATTGCTGATAAATGTCTGTGAAGTCCACACAATATCTACCCACAGAGTGGGCTACCTCACCCATATACCTTTATTACCTGGAGTAGGAGGAGCAGAGAGCATTATGTGACCGATATTGGCCTGCAGACAGCCTTGGACCATACTATGAGTTAAACAATACAATTAGTTTTACATTTTACAGCTATTACAGTGTTATACTTGACTGCAGCAACCTTACCATAGACAAGTAATGCATACAGCTCTATTGCAATGGTTATGACAACACAATCCTGCTGTACACCATTTTGGTTACCATTATTGGTATTATTTATTGTTTATTGCATTACAGTTGTTATTGTCCATTTATTGACTAGAGCTCTACTTGTTCATTTATTGCACTACAACTTTTTATGGTGTATACTTTATTGCAGTAAATGCTTTACTCTTTCTTGCTTATTGCACTACAGTTAGCATAATAAATCTGTACATACCACACTCATGGCACAACTTGGCCAGGCGCCTGGCATGGGACTCAACATTATGAGCCCTTTCAACTGCAGCTGTTGGGAGAGAACCACACCATTATGCTTACCAGTTTTGAAGATATTCAGCTTGCATATTGGTAAAACAGAGGAAAAAATGCTTATATATTTGTGAGGCATTCCCAGCTCTGGCTTCTTAGACCCAGGTGTCCAAAGTTCTCCTCTTTATCCCGTTCAGGTCATCATAATGGTGACAACATTGATCAAGGGTGCAGGGGATATCAGTAACACTGGTGAGTTTCCTGGCCACCCAGACCCAGGCCTCTGCCTTACACTCCAAGCACTGGAAACCACCCAGACCCAGGCCTCCATCTTACACTCCAAGCACTGGAAACCACCCTGCAGCAGCTTGGGTTCATGATTTTTTTATCAGGAGCCCAACAAAGACTCTGGACTCCTGAACACACCATCTCAGTGCCTGAAAGAACGCACCTTCACCAGCACCGCTTACCATATCACCAGCTGATTAGACTTCAAAGACTGTTGCAGAATTTGCCTATTGCACCTAATATAGAATGTTTTCCCACCCTTACACATCACTGAGAAACATTCAAAAAAAAGTGCTGTGTTGCTTAGCTGTGAGTAAATCAGTTAAGCACAGCTAAGCAATGTGAAAACTCGCACAACCGAGGTTTTGGCTCAGCATGACACAAACAAAAGTAGCTATTAGTGTGTTTAAGCAGTGCTCAGCCCAGTGCAGCAGTGCCATATTTCACAAAATTCTTTTTAAAATTAAACATATATATTAAATTCAATTACAGACATCTTATCACAGCTACAGAAGCAAACCCAGGACCTACTAAACATTAAGCTGTATTTCTACCCATTTAGCTACTTGGATATCATGAAAGCTAGTATACCTTCACATGTACTACTGGGCTACCTGTTACTGTTGCTAAACACTGCATCATGCCATGCAAACAGGCTTAAATAGACCCAGACATAAATAATTAGATCCGGTTTCTATGTTTAGACATCTAGCAACTGTCAACTATGTATGTATGAGCATCGCTTGGCTCTGCAGCACTCTGTACCACGCCACACAAACAGCAGTTAAAAAAAACAGAAAAAAATACAAAATATTTAAAATAACAAAAATACATAATTATGGCAATTAATGACATCCAGTTTCTATTTTTAGATGTCTGGCAGGTGTCAGCTGTCTATATGTGAGCACAGCTTGGCATTGCTGCACTCTGTGCGGCTCAAACATACAAAAAAAATGGAACAAAAAAAGAATTAAAATAAAATATTACACATTTGACCCAGTTCATAGCATTTCATATTACACATTTGACCCAATTCATAGCATTTCAACAGTAGCGGAGAGCAGTACAGGGCATCCACAGCCATGGGTAGCCTCTACACTTTTCCATACACCGATTCAATAACCCTGTTCATATGCTCTCCCTTGGCAGCAAGCCATCATTAATATGCATGGCACGCTGTCGAGGGGGAACTGTGACCATGTACACAGATACATTCCATGTAGGCTCTACACGGTTCCTACACAGAGTTTATTAAATCCTGGGGTATGTTAAAAAAATAGATAAAAAGTTGTTTTATGTTATATGGGTTACATCGAATGAAAGAATAAATTATGCTTAATGGTAAATGTATTTTAGCAACAATATGTAAAATCAGATGGTGATTATGGAAAAAAGGAGTGTGTGTGTCTATTAGGGATGAAAATTTAGTAGGATTATAAAGGAAATTATGACTATGTGTAAACATATTTGTATATCTATATATATTTCTGCATTTGTAAATATTTGTAGATATGTAAATATTTTGCAAATGAAAGTTATTTTTCTACATAAATAAATGACCTGTACTTCTTTCAGTAGGTGCAATGGGATTGTTAACATCCACATGAGCTACCACCAGCTCAAGCAGATGGACCTTTGGCTAAATGTTTCATCAGAAGAACAGCACACTTAGGAGTTCAGCACCCTCTTTATGCAGCACTGCAGTGTCAGCAATCAAACTACCTGGTGTGAGAATAAAACCCACAAGCTTCTGCACCAAAGGTGAGTGTGCTATCTGTTGTATCACTGACACTGACTGAGTATAGGAAGTTGGGAGGGTAAAGGGATGGCAGTAGGGGAAGACAATCTGACATAAAAGACAGAAAAACACAGAGAATGTGTTGACACAAATTGTGGGACCACATAGACAGAGAAAGGGTGTATAACTGGTGATGTGCGGGAGGAGACAACAAACTGGGAAAGGGAGACATGCACACAAAGGGAATATTGTGATAAAGAATAGGGTGGGGTGAGGAATGACTGCCAAGTTGTACGGTAGTTCATCCATCCAGGAGCTAGTCATCTCTGTGACCACCTTCATGACTGGGCCCAACCATTGCTTGTCTGGTGGTTGGAGCCATGCAGTTATCTGACTCTGAAACTCAAATGGGAATGTAGTCTAGGTGCCAGTCTGGGTGTCCAGCTGCTGGTCCACCATAGACCTCACCAGTCCTTCTACTACCTACCTGTTGACCACATGGAACCCCCTTGTGATGCTCCCCATTAGGGACCATACATCTCCAACAGAAAAAGCATCAGAGAGTATCTGTAAACTGTCAATGTCACCATAAAGAGTGACCTTCATTACCTTACAGAGATGCTTGTCTGGAGACCACTGGGGACCCAACAAGTAAGAATGAGACAAGTGCAGTGTGCAGTGGCTGAATGTAGAGTGGCAGCAGCTATTGCAGTATGCAGTGACTGTTGCTACTCCACATTCAGCTCCAAGACTGACACTGCATAACATATGAAAGAAAGCAGAGGGAGACAAAATATCAAAGGACACACAATACGATTAAGAAGATTCCAGTGATAAAAAGAAAAACAAAGCAAAATATATGACATTTGTGCTATACTGACTTACACAATATAGCCTTGGAAGGGATAAAATGCAGTGAGATGGAGGGTGGTAAAATAAAATCACTTATATAGGCATGGGATAACCTATTATACTACAGGGCAGGATAAAATGGGAAGAATGCTGTTGCCAGTGTGGAGGACAGTGCACAATGCTTGAGTGACAACCAGTGTAAGTGCAATGGGCATTAGATCTAAACTGAAATAATCCAAATGAGCCAGTAAATTGCATAGCCTTGTTGTGGTTAAGAGCAGGCTTCATACAAAATTTGAGAAATGTTGAAATGCTTGACAGACAATGGCAACAGATCATGTATAACTCATGTCAGATAACCAACAGGAATGCACATGGACATGTAATCCCTGTTGTAATACTGCACCCTGACATTAATCAAACCAAGTGTATCATAACATGACAGCCTGGCATTCATATGTTCATGGTATGCCAGGTGTAACTGGCACAGTCATGGGTGGTGGAATGGGAAATCATATAGTATGACACATCAGGCTGACAAGGGAAGTGTGCATTATCACATGGCAGTCACATAGGTATGAGCCACTGAATGATGCCAATTAGAACTATATGAAAACAGGGATGTATACCCCTAACTGTAGTGTAACACCCATGGGCAACCCATTCTGCATTAGAATGTCACTATCAGGAATACCTGGAAGTAGGAATGATTATACCTCAGTTACACCTGCAATTACAAATTACATGACTTCTAAAGTAAAGCAAAGGAATAAGCAATGGGGAAATTAATTAGCTGCATAGCAAACATGGGCAATTAAGATGTTGAGATAAAAGATATACAGTATGATGACAGTTAAATATGCATACCACTATGGCTGGACAGGTGTGCTTCCCTCCTCTGGCAGAACTTTACATTGTCTTATATCTTTTCAGCTACTGAAAAACAGAACAGACTAGTTGGAACAGGGAATATGAGTTACAACGGAATATGATTATAACACAGGTCCATCCATAAGTATTCTAGCAGATGTATAGCTGAAGGATAGGGATTGCAGTAGTGACCATGTCTGTTGGTAACAAAGGCAGAGAAGAATTCATTGGACTGCACAGGAGTTCAGCTGACATACACGGAGAAGGGATGGGGTGGTTAACACAGACCTGATAATTGATTTGGGAGGTGTTTGTGTTTGTGGGATACATGATGGTGTTGCTTGCTTAGAAGCAGGTCTGTATAGTGAGATCAAAGGACACATGTTATTCTGTAGCCCATCCTCATGGTGTCCCAACTGAACTGCCTTTGGAAACTGCGGTTAGCAGGCATGACATTTGTTACAGCCACTGCTGCCTCATAGATGAGGGATTGGTACAGCTGATTGTAGACATTTATGGCAAGGCATTGACCATAGGAGTATGTGACCATGTACAGGAACATAAACATCAGGGTCTAGAAAAATTCTTCCAGGCAGATCAAAATGTTTATTGCAGGTGCTAACTGCATATAGAAGACATATCTAACCATTGACAGGGCTAACAGGGCCTTGTGAGCATGCTTGTGTATGTGAGTGTATGTGGCAAGACCTTGTTCCAAATGTCAGTACTGTAGATGGCATAACAGATCTGCACAACTGGTATGCCAAAGGGTCACCAGGATATTACTGCATGTCCAGACAAAGGACCAAGCCATTGCACTGGAGAGGATGACCACAGGTAGGGTCCACCATCACAGACTACCCTTACTGACAAAGAAGAGTTCTTAGTGTCCCTGTTTGAAGACAATGAGAGGACTTTGATACCTCACACCAGGAGGAGGTGTGGAGGGGGAGACTGAACAGGTTGTAAACTTGTAGGTCTCTGTTGGGGACACACCAGGTTGATATTAGCTTAAGCCATTAGTAAGGGCATGTGGTGCACTTCTAGTGTGAGTTTCCTGATGGTAAGCACCATCATATCTCTTCTATAGGCATGTCTGGGATGCATGCATTGCAGCCTGAAACACAAGGAGCATTTGTCTTCATTCTGTGCATAATGTTTCCTGGAATGTTACTGAAGCACTGGGGTATGGGATTGCCACACATCATAAGTTGTACACAGAGGCAATTATCTTTATGCCTTCACAGGTGCAGTGGTTGTTGAGTCAACTTCAATAGAACAGATCATGCCTTATGTCAATGCAGCATCTGAGCCTGATGACATTGGTGGCTTAACTATGACAGATTCATAGCACAGTGCCACTGTTAACAATGGTTACAGTCGAGAGCACATAACATTCACATCTCATAACACAGCTGTGTTATGGAATCTGTCCCTGCCACTCCAGTGCATATAAAAGGAAAAGACATGCCTGGCAGCCCAAAATAAGTTGCACTGTCATCACTTGTTAACACATTGGCATTGGGCAGTGGCACCACAAGAGTGTGACAACACTAGGGAGCAAAGCTCTAATAGTGGTCAGTGCCATGGCTCTCTCTCAATGCCCAGAATAGGTGTCATGCTGGGTATAGTTCAAAGCATCTGCAGGTTGGTTATCCAGGCACAGGTAGAAGACACCAATAGCATGGCTGAGATAATTAGCATATGCATGGCTTTTGTGATGACATACATGAAGACCTGCAATGCCTGGCTCAAATGAACAAGGGGGATGTACACCTGCTGTGATCATTAGATGGCCGCTTAGCAGCTACTGCATCCTCCATTTGGGTTCCTGGCATTACACACCAAGGCCAGTGCTGTATCTAATGTTCCTTTGTCTTCACTGTGGATATGCCCCAAATGGTAGGCAACATGACATGATGTAGTGCCACCACATTGACACCAGCTACTGGTGTTGAGCACACTGTGGCATGACAGGGCTGCCCTAGCAGACATAGCCTATATGGCATACATCCACATCACCTAGTCAGGTAGTCACAGTCACACAGTTTTATATCAGCCTTGCCAGAAAGTGTTTCTATCAGTGCCATTTATCAGAGGGGGCACCCTGTGGCTGAGACCATTAATGGTATGTACTATTCCCACATTTGGACCCACATCGCCTGTCACATTCATGGCCACACAGAGTTATGCCATCTGCTGCAGCTCTGTCTACTGCCACTAGTACTGTGCAAAACACACATCTGGCCACTTGCCCTATTCAGGAAGTTCCATTTCATCATTACACAGTACAACTAGTTCCTCCAGTCAACCAGCCATGTAGAGCAATCTCTTCCATATCACTATCATGTCCCCACTTCCCCATGTAGCCTCTGATGATTTATTTCACTGTTCCCCACCCTACCTGTGTAAATTATGACACCTGTGCCTGCTTCACTGCTGTATTACATGGGCTAGATAGTATCTGATACACAGTAAATGCACTGTACTCCATAGCCTTGGTGTGGTATTACATGCATCAGCTTTAATCTTTGCTTTCTGTATTATGGCCCATAGGTGTGGACCAGTACCTTTTTGCCAGTGCCATGACAGGGTCTATATCACGTTATCGCACAGCGAAAAAATCAAACGTCATATGGTCATATGTTCAAATTTTTAGATGGGCGAGCATGTCAAAGGAGATCTCCACTACAGCACAGAATGGGAAGATTTCCCTTTTCTGCCTGTAGTGCGATCTCAGAGTTGGTATATTTAAGTAGCAGGGGGTGTGGGGGGTGCAGGGGGGCTTGGCCCCCTTGCTTAAGACATTTGGGAGTTAATTTTTGTGTTTTTTGTGTTTTTTATTACGTTTTAGCACGTTTACGAGTTCAATCATATGGTGACAACCATATGATATTCAAACTTGTAAATGTTCAATAATGTAAGATAAATGCCCATGACATACTACCATACCTCTCAACTGTCCAGATTTTCACAGAATGTCCAGATTTTTGGCTCATATTTTTGGTCTGTTCCTCATAGAATTTTCTGGCAAATCACTGGGATGATTTGAGGACTGAAGTCACTAAATAACTGCATACATTTGAGTTTCAGACTTCAAATCCTTTAGAAAATGTGTGTTAAAACAAACCCTATTACCCTAGTAACTTTCTAAGTTTATAAGAGCAATATTTAAACTATGCCTTTATTTTTGTGCATTTGTCCCCCTATTTTGTCAGGCTTTGTCCATATTTCTTGCACTAAGAGGTTGAAAGGTATACATACTACACGCACTTCAGTCTTGCATGGGCTTCCCAGCAGCCTATATTTTAATGATTTCTCACCTGATCCTTCCTCTGCTGCTGGTTCCATTTTGTCTGGTCCTCTGTTGGAAATTTGCTGTTCTAGCTGTCTGCTTACTACAACATTGTGCAACACTGCACAAGCAGCAAATATCTTGCTGCAGGTCTCCAAAGCATCCTGCAGTGTACTAGCAGAGGAATTTAGACATCAGAGGCAGGCTTTCAGCAATCCAAGCCCAGTATTTTTGTGACTTTCTTAATTTTTCCAAATGGTAATTGTACCCATTCATGTCCAAAATTTCTTTGCCTTTCTTTGACACGTAAGTCCAATACACAGAACCAAGAGACTTGGGAGCATGTAGCATAATGTCTGCCATGATGTCAGAGACCAATTTCTGCTGCAGGACTTATAATAGGTACTGATGTAATTTATGTGCTCTATGCAGACATTGTGTTTCGGCAAAGTGAGTATCACAGTGATAATTTATAACAACAACTGTGTTCTGAGGCATTAGGTTTACAATCTGCAGCAAGCCCCTTCACAAAATGCAAAGTAAATGTAAAAGGTACGATTTTATCTTTTGTAATGTCTCCGCATATGGTGCTGAATGGCATCAAGAACTGACAATGAATCACAAACAGGTGAGAAGACTGATCACTGACATAAGAAGCTCCAAACCATTTCTCATTTAAATCTCATCAAGTCTTCATTTGCATAAGTTTATTGAAAGCTGCCATTCGTAAGTGCACCTGACTTCTGTGACTCACATTGAAGCTCCACTTAGCCACAGCCTGTGCAGATTGCTTTTCCATCTAAGAGCAATGAGTAAGAATTCCACCTCATTTTTTCTGCCCTTGGGTATTATATTTGTTATTGCTTTTACACAAAAAAGACTTCGGGGAAGCAGTGGGTTTTGTTTTTGGAGTTTGTTTCAGTTTTGTGCATCCCTTTAACAGTAGATTTATAATAGTTAATAAATGCTACTATACGTTCAGTTGGATAAGATATCAATTCTACTGCTGTCACTAACCAAGAAGATTTTGACAATGACACTATTAAGAGCACCACATTTTCCTATTGGAAAATTGCTGTTGTAGCAGATGTTCATCAGGAGTTATGAGAGGAAAGTACAAGACAGGTGGTTAAGCCTGCAACAGGTCATCATCATTTTTTTTAAATAAACATGTATTTTAATACAGAGGAGAATTATCTGTACACAGATACATCAGGAGATCAATGTACACCCAGCATAATTTTAGATGAGAGAATTTTTTAAGGAGTTGGAACATTTGTTACTAAGATGCAAAAGTGCACAGTGGATTATCACCTCTTTCAGGGTGAGTTTATCAGAAGGATGCTGAGAGGCCTTAGAATTGAAAAAAAAAAAACCATAGAAGGCACATTTATCTTTGAGTTTCTTGAAAAATGGAAAAAATATTTAGAACAAGCAGGAATACATTTTTTAAACTACTAATTTCAAATGGGAAGGGCAATCTGTTCATTTTATAGCAGAAACGTAATATTGTTGCTGCTAAGTTATGTTTAGTGGCATCTAGTTCTGGAATAGAAGACAGGTGATTTTGATCAATCAGAAATTATGAAAAGGAGATACTATTCTCAGTTAAAGAAGCACAAAAAGTTTAAAAGGGACTTTGATAATAGCAACAGTAAGTCTAATACTAGAAATAATAGAAATGATACCCATTTACCGGGGGAACTACAGAACTGAATGATTCTTCCAATGAACCAGTCCTGCAATCTTCTTTTTTCAGAACCACCCACTGGACCAATGAATTGCAAAGATTTTTGAGAACAGCAGAGCTAAGTAGGAAGGAAACACATCAGGTGGAGGTTAGCCATAAAAAGGGTCAAACTAAACAAAGGTTCCAAGATTCAACAGTCCAAAGTGCAGAAAGTGGATATATATAAAAGGTCATCACTGAATGCCAACTGTTACACATGGACAGAAATAGGTCAGCAGCTGTTCTCATCAAGCCAATTTACAGATCCAATTCGATTGTAGCAAACCTATGGGCAATCCCAAAGACATGCTGTAGGTGGATAGGACACTCTAAATTGGCCCTAGATGTGAGTGCATGCATGTGTGTGCCCTCTGTGGAAGGTTGGGCTGGCAACTCGACACCGTAAAACTCCACTGCCAATTCTGAGTAGACAGGTGATCCGCTGTGGTGACCCCTAACCGGGAAAAGCCAACAGAAGAAGATACTCACTTGTCGATCTGGATTAGTGGACATTATTAACAGTTTAAAGTTCTACATGTGTAAACTGAATTTTAAAGTCATGTTTAAGGATAGAGTTAAAAAACAAAGAATTTAAGGAACTGTGCAGACCTAATATGTTTACTCTACATCTTCTTCTATTTACATAGGTTTTTGAGGTTAGTTGTGAAACAGCTATTAGACAACTATTAAACAATCCTTACAATAAGATTTATAATTTACCTAAAAATGTCTAGAACAAGTAATGATAGCTGATAAAGGAGGCACTACAATTGTTTCTAACACCATTTTCTTATTAAGAGGAGATGCTTGTGCTATTTGACAATCAAGAATTTTATAAATAAATGCTGTGAATCCTTCCCTATTAATCTTAAAGACCTCACCTCATACTGCTGATTCCATGCTCAACTTAAGGTCATCTCAAGTCTGAGTCAATTGGCAAGTGCTTTCCCTCTGGACACATCATCTAATCCCCCACTCTCCCCTTCACCAGTCAAGCCCCTTTGTCTTCCTTACATTATTTCCCTGCATTGATATGTGACACCTCTTCCACATTTTATATACTGCATATATTGTCTGTAGTTAACTTCTGTTTTCCCTTTCTTTACTTTTGCTGTATTTTACTTTGTGATTTATCCCTTCACTTTTTCAATATATTAATTTTCTTCCAACCTTACTCTAATCATAGATTCACATATTGTTACTAGGCTAATGACCTGGGGGGGGTCTTTCTAAGCCTACCCAAGTTTTCCCAAAAGAATATTGAAGTTCTGTATCCAAATGGATTGGATGGTGAAGTGGTGCAGCGGTAGCACTGTTGCCACACATCAGGAGGCTCTCCAGTTCGATTCTCAGCTGGGGAGCCTTCTGTGTGGAGTCTGCATGTCCTCCCTGTGTTCGTGTGGGTTTTCTCCAGGTGCTCTGCTTTCCTCCCACTTACAAAGACACAAGTCTGCAGTGTTTCTCCACTGAAAATTGGTTTTGTTCCAAGCCGGACTTTAACCGGTAAATAAATGTTAAATAAAAAAATGGGACACTGACGGCCGAACAATTAAAAGTGGGTGCTCGGCCCAGTGTAACATTTTCTATTCCCCATCCACTGTTCTAGGTTGCTCTTAAAATGGGTAATAAATGAACTCAGCTTCACGTGGATGGGAACTGGGAAGGTTGTTCCATAGGAGGGGCAGTCTCTGGGATGCATATTTGTCTCTCCAGTATGTTCTGTTTAAGTCACAGACAAAATTCATGTCCCTAGACCTTGTATTTCTGGTACTCTTTGACTTACAAATGTGCAGGAGATTCATAAGTGTGGGGTTTGTAGGTGCCTTTTTTTAGCCAGGCTTAAATCACCCCATCATCCCTTCCTGTTCTCCATTATGCTGGGTACTTTATAATTATTAATGATGTTGACGAATTGCTATGTTCACACAACATTTTGTTTGTATTCATGCTACTTCTTGTTAACTTGATTGCCTACTGTCATTTATATTTATCCAACTAAGATTGAAATAGGCCCATTTGTATTAATACTCTACCGTGATTATCAAACTGACTAACTAACTAACTAACTAACTAACTAACTAACTAACTAACTAACTGTGCCCCTAAACTGAATTTGACACAAATCTTCCAACTCACCATGTAACCACTCCAAATGAAAAGGATGCTACCAATGAACCTACTGTAAGATTTTTCCATCTGAAATTCCACAATGGCATTTTAAAGTATAATTTTACCAATATGCCATGACCAAATTTACAAAAATCGGGAAACATTGCTGAACCATTGCAACCCCTCTGATTTGCTGGAAATAAATGTCTTCAACATAAAATAATTATATCTTAGTAGATTGTCAATGCATTCTCCCAGAAATTTTATCTCACTATTTATTCACTACAGACTGACTCTGTTCCTAATTTTTGTGGTACAATGACTTAACATCTGCTGATACTAGAATGTCACTACTTTCAATATGAACATTTTTTTTCTTTTCTTTGAAATGAACTGAATCCCTCAAATAAGAAGGACATCAAGAAGCTAAAGCTTTTAAGTCAAATTTGGATATCAGTTCTAACTTCACTACCTCAAACTCACAGGCAGAACAATTTCTGGAATTTATTAATACAAGTACCCTTGACCAGATAGTGCAGACGCTCATCAGAGGTTCAAATATACTGGGCCTGGTATTCACCAATATGAGAAAGCACTGCACACCCCTCGGTGTCATGTCCTCACATGTGAGGTCAGACTACAAAGCTGTCTCCTTCAAAATAAAAATCAACTCAGTAACCCCAGCAAACACTATAACAGTTGGGACTATTCAAAGGAAACTTCATCTATTAAATGATAATTTGTCAAAACTTAATGCCCCTTCTAACCCAGAGTTTGCAGCTACCTATGTGTAATTGCTTATAGAGACCATGTACGACCATGTAAATGGCTGTATAGAGGCTGCTGTACTTACTAAAAGTAAGCCTAAAATCAACCCTAAAAATAAACCAGACTGCTGGAATCTTAACCTCAATAGGGTATATAACAAAAGGAAAAAAGTCATGTCTAAAATTAGGAAGATCAACTCCCATAATGATAAGAGCTTTCTAATTAAACAGGAGACTAAGAGGACTAATTAAGTCCAATAAGGTCAATTATGTGGTCAAGATAGAGTCAGACAGGCTAAAGATAACCACAAGGCCTACTATAGCGATGTCTGTGCCAAACTGGTGCTCATGGTACCATGTTAAGTGAGCAGAGTGACATATCGAATCTTCTGGCTGACAAATTCAGCTCAAACTTCACCCCCCACTCCATCCCGCCTCCTGCATGAAATACCTACTAGCATAACCTCCACCCAAATTATTAACAGGGAGCAGGTCCTGGTGTTTCTCTCCAAATCCAAAAATACAGCCTCAGTGATCCCCGGTAACATTCTGGGATGCCTCTTTTTTTTAATTTCTCCAATTCTTTTGGGTTTCTAATACCATAATGGGAATGGACTCCAATCCTAAGTCAACGTTTGATTAAAGTTCATGAAATTAGTATTGTTTCAATCTTTGATGTCAGCCAGAAGTGCTCTTTGCAGCACCCGCAATGTGCCCAGTAATAACTCATCTGCAATTTGTATGGGGTTACATGTATTGGTAACATATTGAAATATGATTGTAGATTCTTTTTTGTAAGACCTGTTGCTCCTACTACTATTGGAACTGTCTGGGCATCATTCTTCCACACTGCTCTCACTTCTGCCTGCAAATCCTGATATTTTATGACTTTGTGTCTGTCTGTCTGTACACAAGGCACTGTAGTCACTGGGTGTGGAAATTTCAATGATCAATGCTACTTTTGTCTTCATTTCGTGGACCAGTATATCCGGTTTTCTAGCATCTGTCTTTTGAGCTGTTGGTAATGAACTGTTGGTAATGGATGATCCCATGTAATGTAGACTTCATCCTTCTCTATGATGATTTTTGGCTCATGTTTCCAGTGTTTTTCAGCCACTTCAGTACCATAATGTTTGCACAATTCCCAGTGCAGCATTCTTGCCACATTATTATGCCTTTCAGTATACAGTCCTTCT
The DNA here is from genome assembly GCF_019279795.1 of Protopterus annectens. NCBI lineage: Eukaryota > Metazoa > Chordata > Ceratodontiformes > Protopteridae > Protopterus > Protopterus annectens. The sequence continues at coordinate 959,140,624 of NC_056730.1, read as the reverse complement.
GCCATTAGTATTTCAGAACCAGCAATGAGGTGTACAAATGTTTCCAATTCTGTTTTACAAAACCTACATTTGTCTGTTTCTCCCACATGTTCAATGGACTTTGTAAACCAACATGTATATAGCCCACTACCTTGCCTCCTAAACAGCTTGAAACATGACCTATCAGGACCACTTGAGTTACTTTACAACTGTAGCCTCAAAACAGGCTTTGTACCATGAGAATGGAGGACTGCAGTATTTACCCTACTTCACAAGGGTGGACCATCAACTGACCCCAGAAACTACAGACCCATTAGTCTGACTAGTCTGATACGCAAAGCCATGGAACGAATTATATAAACAAAGATATAGGCAACCTTCAGGCACTGGACCCAACCCAGTTTGGCTTTTGCAAGGGAAGGTCATACCTACTAAACCAATTGGACTTCTTTGAGAAGGTTACACAGGCAATGAACAAGGGGGAAATGGTATATACAACCTATTTGGACCTAGCTATGGTGTTCAATACAATACCCCATTTGGGTATGGATGAGAAACTCAACAAACTGGGCATAAACCCCTGCATAAATCTCTGGATTGCCAGCTGGCTCACAGACAGGACCCAGGAAGTCAGAATTGGTGAGACTAACCCGACTTAGAGACCAGTCACCAGCAGGTTCATAGGTTCATAGGTTCATAGGTTCATACTAGGCTATCTGCCCAAGGGCATTTATAAGCCTAGCCCATAGTTATTTGGCTTTCGCCACCCCTTTAGTTTGAATAAAACTATGCCTATTATTTTGCTGTGCCTCTGTTACCTCAGGGTTCCATGCTGGGACTGCTACTATTTGGCATAAACTTCCCAGAGGTAAAGGCTGATGTCAAGGGCCTTTGGCTGACTTGGTTCATAGATGAGTGCAAACTGGGAATTATCATAGATTCTTCCATGAAACAAAAGTTTTACAAGAGGGTCTAATACAGGCAAATGACTGGTGCCAAAGTCACAGATTAAAACACAATACCAAGAAATGCATTATAGTGTATTTTGGGAAAACAGTCATCCAGGCTAATTACTCCATCAATATGACCTCTCATAAAAGTTGATAGGTAGTTAGAGATCTGGGAACAGATGTAGATGGTAATCTGGACTTTGACCAACATTTGACCAAGGTAGTAAGAAAATCATTCTATGTCATTCAATGCATAAGTAAGGGTTTGGCATCCAGGTCCAAGGAAGTCATACTGCCACTTTATGTAGCCCTTAACAGATGCATCGTTGAGTGTAAATGCCCCTTTAGGCATGTACCTGACCAAACATATGCGACAGTTGGAAAACCCACAAATGTTCCTTACCAAGAGAATACAGGATATAGACACATTGTTCTGTACAGATTGCCTTAAAGCCCTATCTCAATACTCGGTCTCCTACAGGTCATTGAGAGGTGATCTATGCCTGGCATACAAGGCATCATCAGATCTAGCACTGATGGACGTTTTGCACAAATGCAAAATGAAAACAGCATGAAAACCACTAGATCCAAGGACTTAAATTTTGCTGGTGATATAAACAGGACATGCTGGTGATAGAGATATGTGTCTCATGGGATCTCCCATGCTCTTGAACAGGCTCATCAGCCATATGAAGCAGAGTCCATCTCTAACCCTATTTAAGCGCAACCTTCACCAAGGGATGAAAAATCAGAAATGTACCATGGGTTTGACCCCCATATCATTTATAGACAGAGGCAGAAGGTATGTATGCCGAAACTAACATACCCCCCTCAACATAACCTTTAGAAACTTCCTAACTAACATACCGCCTCCTAATAAATGCCTGTGATACATAGGGAGAGGGACTCAATTGGGTTGGTTTATGCTGCTAGGCTCATAAAGGCCCTGGTGGTCATTTGCCTAGTGTATGCCTATGAATCTATGAACCTATACCTATAAATAGAAACAGTAGAGTCCTTTTGGGCATTTCTAATGATTTGTCCCAGTATAATCAACTCATTTTGTGAGTGTCATCTGCACCTATCATTGAGCACAAAACAATGGATACAGTAATTCAAAGAATACCGAATATACAGTGCTACCTGATGATAGTGTATGTCAGTAAACAATAATGAGGAGTACTTAGATAAGCTACAAGGTATTCCTGATACACTAAAAGAGTGTAGGCCTTAAGCAAACAAAGAAAAGCATGATTTTTAAAAGAGGAAATCTCATACGGTGTAAATATTATTTACAACACTAAACCATGCAAGTCACAAGAGTAGCTGTTGCTTGTGCTAATGGCACACAAGCCACAGAAAGAATCACCAGTAAGATCATAGTTAGGACCGATAAACAACTTGTGAAAATTTCTTGTCTACTGCCTCCATTACTTTTAGCGCACATAGGGTCTAAATTGAAATGGATGTAGGACTGTGAACATACCTTCAGGAAAATGAAGAAAATTATCACGGTGAAGGTAATGCTTCCAACTTTTATACATCTCTGCCAATTAGATTGGTATGAGATATTTTATCTTATGGAAATTATGTGGTGTCATATAAACTCCAGCATGATACAGAGAGGCCCAATATATTTGCTTCAAGGCTACTGATCAAACAAATGCAAATTTGTTCAGAGAAGCTCTTAACCTGATCTTCGAAATACAGGAAATTCAATCAACAACTGTACAGGACAAGACTTGTGATGTCTGTAGGTCACCAGCCTTTGCTGGCCATATTTGACCCAAGAAAATGGGTATCCATGAGGACTGAAGCCAGGCTACAGTGTTGATCCCTGTTTCTAAGGAATCAAAGAGAACAAAGCAAAATGGATGAGTGTCTGAGTTGTCATGACTACTGTATGAAAAGCCTGAGGATTCAGTAACTGCATCCAGTAACTGCAATTATCCATGGTAAACATTAGTATATAATGAAAACCCAGGAAGGATCCAGTATTGTTGTAAGCATTTGATTTATTTGTAAATGGGTGGCCTAATGAGAAAAATATTATATATTATCTTTGCTGGTACAAAATAACAGTTGTTCATATTTTAAGGAATTTAGTCAAGTGGCTGTAGAGTGGTATTTACATCCTATCTATGTTCTAGAGTGCTAGATACTTACATTAGTTTGACCCATAGATAGCAAAAATGAAATTTCCTTGTTCAAAGTTTCATGTGGTATCTTGGAATTGATGAAGCTGTTGAGGACCTATTAGCTGCACTGCATGTCAGATGTTCTAAAATATACCACCAGCAGCACCCCTGAAACCTTGGCAATGGCTATCTGCACCTCAATGTATCCATACTGACTCTGGGGTGACAGTCTGGATTCAGTGCTCCTAAATGAAGCAGATGCATGCTCAATGTTGCCTGAAGTCACTTGAATGCATACCTTTCAACTTCTTAGCACAAGAAATCTGGACAAAGCCCAAAGTGATGGGGCAAAGGCCCAACAATAAGGGGCAGGTTTTAAATATTGCTCTTATAAACTTTAAAGCTGATATAATAACGGGTTTTGTGTTAGCAAGCATTTTCTGAAATATATGAAGTCTGAAACTCAAATGGATTTCATTATTTACTGGCTTGAATCCTCAGTGATTTTTCAGAAAACACACACTTTATAAGGATCAGATTAAAAATATGAGGCAAAAATCTGGACATCCTGTGAAACTCTGGACAGTTGAGAGGTATGCACATGGAGCCACTGACATTACTATTAAGTGCACTGTCTGCAAGAAATAGCTTGCCTGGATTAATATTTTAATGGAAATGACTCATGATTCTCATCAAAACAATATAAAACATTTATGAAACAAAAGAAAATTTAAACATTTTATGTTTGCACCTCAACATCCAACCATGAGGAGGCTATAACTAAAAGACCTGTACATTTAAGCAGACTGTGAAAGTCATGTTTCCCAATGTTAAACCCGAACAACTCAATAAAGATAATGTTTTTGCTCCATGATCTGCCTTGCATGGACCAGCCAGTAAAATAATTGCTGTATTATTATTCAACAGGAATTTTCCCTCCATATTGAACTGAAGGATGTCCACTGCATGTAAGTAATCACGCAACACACTCAGTTTAAATATATAAATGAGAGTCCATTTTGAAGTTCCACCACAAGACAGCAAGCATTGGCTTAGAGGTAATAGAGCCATTGAATGACAACTAGGCCAAATGTTTCAGGGACTGAGAATATGATGTAACCTTTTTATACTTAACATGGTACATGCAGAAGACATGTAAACTGGTTAGGCAGTGTTCAACAATATCATTTTAGTCTAGAACAAGTTGCTATGCAAATGAGATCTGGAGAACCACCTAAATTCTTAGTGAAATAGTTGGCAACCAAAGCAACACTGCAAGATAGACATCTGACCATCCTATTGACTGAAGAAAGATGGGTGATCAAGTACATTTCCAGATGAAATGATAGAGCAGTTTTAACACCCTAATTGTGATGGAATTCCAGACCTTGGATCAGAGAGAGATAGATGTATGATCAAACTCAGTCAACATTACCAAGTGACCAAGATTCTGTCCTATCATCATTCCAATAGAGTACACCCATGAAGGGGCTAAACAGGTCCATGTGTGAAGCCAGGCACATTATAAAGATGGTATCCTGAATATCTGAAGGCAACTCACTGGTAGCTACCTGTATGACAAGCATAGGAAACAGCACATATATTAAGGAAAAGTTGCAAGTGATACTGAAGGATTATGAGAAATTATAGCTGACAGCAATTTAAAGCATTACTAAATGGTATAATATATTTTATTATAACATTTTGAGAATCAAAGCAGTACATTAAATAATTAAACACGGAGATACTTGGAGTCCAAAGACTTTGTCTCAGAGACACACCTGCCAAATGCAGCTAGGCAGTGTGTGCATCTAGAATATGTGTAATGAAATGTACAGTATTAAGTACTGCACCTACTATTAATATGATATCTGCTTCTTCTCTTCTAGATTTAAAAGTAAAGAAGGCTGGCAATGTTATGTATCAGCACTCATTGAAGGTACATATATGTCTTATAGCTTGGCATACCAATTTACTTCCTGAAACAGTAAGTAAAGGCTGCACATATGTTGCATACACAGGCATATGTTCTCATTCAACATGCCATTGTACCTCCTGAAGCAGTAAGTAAGGGCTATATATATGGCATATGCATGGAAATGCCCCACCTCAGCACACGACTGTACCTCCTGAAGTAGTAAGTAAGAGTTATTTACATGGCATACACATGCATATTTTACACCTCAGCACACCACTGTACCTTCTGACATAGTAAGGGTTACCTACATGGCCTACACATGCATATGTTCCACCATGGCCCACCACTGCATCAGCTGAAGTAGTAAGTCAGGGTTACCTATATGGCATATACATGCATATGCACTACCTTGGCACCCAACTGTATTTCCTGAAGTGGTAAGTAAGGACTGTATGTTCAGCAGCTGTGACTGTAGTATTTATGAAAACAAGTTATTTAATGTTAATTTGTGCAAATACAGAAACAGTATTTGTAGTGCTACTGTTTGAAACTGTAATATTTAAAATGTCACTGAAACTAATTTGTCTGCTATGCTTTTGACAAGAAGATAAGCTTTATTACAAATAAATAATGTACATTATACCCTACTTGCTTACATATTCTAATATTAATTAGTTACACCGGATATACTCCTACCCTTTCTGATATAACTTTGGAGTCCGGGTCCACTGAAGTAAATTGCTCAAGGAAACATGGCATGTATGTGAAAACGTGGGTATTGACAACCCTTCCCAATACATGACTGAGTTTAATCCCACCATGTTTTGTTGATTGAATTAAGCTTCATATTGTCTGCATAATCTATAATAATAAGGCTGCAAGACAATCCGATATTAGTACTAGACTGACAAGTGAGCTGTGCTCCCTGAAATTATTCTGAGCTTTCAGTTTTAAATCAAACTGTTGTATATAATCTTTTCAATAATAGTTTTCCAGTTACTCTTTTCAAATCTACATTTCTCACTTGCTAGAAGAATTTATAGCCAAGTTGCATGGTATCCAAGGTACTTTTGTGTGTTTCTTGGCAATGCACAGGGTGTTTCTGATTCATAAACTGTAGCTGCACAACCACTCAGCAGCTTATAAGCACAGTATGCAGCATATGTAACTGTGCACATAAGTAAATGCAGATGCTAAGATGTAGGGAAATGAGTGCATAACAACCAGTAAATGAAACATATAAAAGTTGTGATTCATAGTCATCAAGGCATGCAATGCACAACTTGATGATGCAATGATATATAAGGCAAAATGTATGAAAATAGCCACAACTTGCAGGCATGTTTGCAGTTGCAACAGTTCATGGGTTCATAGGTTTATAGGTGTGTACTATGCTAATGGCCCTGGAGCCTTTACAAGCCTAACCTATAGGATTACCCTGACATTGTGCCACCCGACCTTAGTTTCCAATGCCTCTGTCGAGTAGAGCCGCTGGAGTGATCCCTGGGGTGAATTTTCTATTTCACATCCACTCATCAAGATTTCTCTTGAAGAAGGCCAGTGAGGTGCTCTGCTTGACATGTATAGGAAGTCTATTCCATAGCATGGGCAGTATCTGGATTATGAACCTGTCCCTCCAGCATGTTCTGTTGATTGTGGTAATGAGGTTGAGGTCTCTGGAGCATGTGGTGTGGAGGGATTGGGATTTCTTTAGATGTAGCATTTCTAATATAGCTGTGTCAGACATGGCTTTGTAAGTCAAGCAGAGATTGTTTTTAAGTAGGTGATATGAGACAGAGAATAGTTGGAGTTTTTTGAGTCTATCCATATAGGACAAATGTTTAAGGCCTAGGATCCTCTTTGTGAGGTACTTTTGCGGCCTCTCCAGTTGTTGCAAGTGTTTAGTGAGGTACATGCCAAATGGAGCTTTGTACTCAGTGATTGGCCTAATGAGGGAAGAGTAGAGTGAGACAATGACCTCTTTCTTCTTGGATGCAAAGCCCTTAGTAATGAGATGTAAAATAGCACTGTGCTGCTCTAGCTGGTGCATATGTTGAGCTGGATGTGTGTCCTTACAGATCTTTGGCTCACCATCATTTGCACAGGGAACTAGAGAATACAGTAAGACAAGACTGTCAACAAAAACTGGGTGGGAGAAATAGGGTAAGGTGCTGGCACAGGATAGCATTTGCAAAGGGGTAAGTGGATACTGACACAAGACTGTCAACAGGGGAGGGGCATGGGACATGTTACTGAGACAGGATGCTGGGGGTGGTACCACTGGAAGGGCAGACAATGTCAGAGATTATGTCCTCCTGTGACATGGAAACATACACCCGTGTTTTGGTGTTACTTTGCAACTGGGCTAGGTCAGGGTTCAAACATTCCTTTGGTATGGACAGTGCTGTACTTTGTGACATTTTCCTATTGTACCTTTGCTGGTCAGAGTGGTCAGGGCTCATAACCTTATGTGTCACGGTTGATGTGCAACTGTGGGACCTGGACCTCGATAAAGTTTTCTTGTGAAGGGTGCCAGTCTTGGTGGTTGGTAGTCCTGTCTGTTGAAGTTGTAGCCACTCATGGCAGGAGCAGCAGGACATCTGATAGCTTCAGTAATGGCTGCTGAATGTGACCGTGTGATTGCCTATGCACATGACCACCCATGTCTATACCCTGCCCATCCAACAGACATTGCTGACAATATGGGAGGATGCAATGCCCCTGGTAATTCTTTATAAGCTGGTGTTCACTGCAGCACTGCTTTCCACCAAACCTTTACCTTAAACATCACGTCATAATGTCTGGTTTTCATTTCTTCATGTAACTGGGCATCATCATCACAAAAACCATATAACACACCTACCAACTCCATTAAGGACTATGTGGCAGAAGACTGCCCCTGGATTACACTTTTGCACATCTACTGATTAACTCACAGTGCTGCCAGCACGTTGAGGGCAACTTTGGTACTTAATAGCTTTGGCTATCCCTGTGTTGTTGGGCTATGGTGGATATGCTCACTGAGGCAATACCATGCACCTCTGAAGTTGGAGCTTTGGTCACAGCTGGAACACTTCTGAGGTTCTCAACTACAGATAAGTCTTCCAACACAGGAGATGGTGTGCACTCAACTAGTACCTTAACAGAAGTCCCATTGTCTTCAGCCATACATACACAGGAGATGGTGTACGCTCATGCAGTACATTCACAGCAGTACATTATCTTCAGTCATATATATATATATATATATATATATATATATATATATATATATATATATATATATATATATATACCAGTATATCCACAGGGGGCTCATTATCTACAACCATATATAAACAGGAGATGATGCATACTCAACCAGGATCTCCACAAAAGGTCGGCTGTCTTCAGCCATACATACCCGGGGAATGGTATATGTTCAATCAGTACATGTACAAGGGCTACCATTTTCTCCTGCCATATATAAACACTAAATGAGTAATTCTACAGAGGTCCTTCTATCTTCAGTAGTACATAGACAGCGGTTGGTGTACACTCAAGAGAGATTAGTTAAATCCAGGGAAGGAAAACAAGAAGTTATAAGTTATTAGTTAGTCTAAACAAGCAGTCTTAGTGAGATAGATGTTTTGGTTAACAGAAAATATGAATTAGCAATAATGTCCAGTTCACAGTGTGGCTTCCTACTGAAATGTCAGCACTCGAAATGATGAGGAATGACAAGTCAAGAAAAAAGACAGAAAACACAGGAGAAGATAAATTACACAGAAGAACAAATTTTGAAAATTGCGCTTCTCCTTAAAACATATTTTTTTTAATGGGGGGGGGGGTCAAGAACGTGCCAAGAAACTTATATGTACTAACTCTGAGATTACCATACTTTGTAGAAAAGGGAATATTCCAAGAAATGGCATTTTGGACTTAAGTCCGATCTTTTGGCCATTCAGTGTCTGTATTTCTAGACATGTTCTAGTAGGTCCCAGCATTTCAAATGGTTACCTCACAGTGGTCATAAAGGCAGGGACTACCAAGAAAGTAAAATATACAGGTTTAGAATGTATAGATGTTGTACACAGTTAATACATTACACAGGCTAGAGTTTAGCTAAGAGAAAGAGAGAAAGGAGAGATAAAAAGATAAGAAAATTGTGATGTTTCATCAGCTTAAGGTTTTGAAGAAGAGCAGAACTGAATAACATTTTGTTACACTGATTAAACTGTCTGAACATTAAGGCCTTGCTGACTGTTAAGTTTATAGTTACTTCTGTTTTGACCAGAATGTTGCCTTATGTGAAAGTAGCTACTTTCTTGTCATGGATAAAACACAGGTGCTAACACACAGACCCCAGTAACTTTAATAGTTTTTGTGAAATAGTAAACAGCTTGGATTCAGAGTAAATGCATTACTTGAAAAAAATGCTGTTTAGCATAACTTATTTATAACTACTGTTAGTTGCTCAAAAGTAAATGTTAGGTACTACAGTGTCTCATAAAACTAATATTCAGGTTCAAACCACTGATTGTCAGGCTGAACAATTGAATTAACTTAATCTCTACTGTTTTTCATTACAAAGGTGTATGGAAATGTCCCTTAAAAACATACTTCAAATCAGATACAGAATGACCTTATTGGGAAATGTTTGTGGACATTGGCTTATCAGTCAATTTATTTGTAACTGTGTATCTGTTGGTATTCATCCTGGTTCTGAGTAGCTGGCCTGCGTAACCTGTCTCTGGACATTTCCTGCATTTGGATAGATAAACCATATTTTTGGAAGTGCACGTAAATGAACCCTGTACTTTAAAACTTCTGTTCTGTGAAATTGCTATGTTGGAAGCTATACAAAGCATGTGACATGTTTTTCATCTTGGAAGGCTCCAGGGTTTTGTGCCATTCTGGACAATATTCTGTTCTGGTCTAAGTGTGCTTCTGACTAAAAGATTTTTTAGAATTGATGGTTGTTTTACTGACAGCTGTGGGAATGCTTGAAAAATGCCACTCAACTTGTCATCTTCACTGAACTTTGTTTGGAGGTCCCTTACAGTTTTGTAGAGTATTTTAAGCCCTGGATGACAATTTGTCACTAGTGGAACTCTGTCACAGGGGTTCATGCCTTTATATTGAAGCAGCTGTTCTCATGGTAGGTGTATTGCTCTGTCTACAGCTCTGTCAAACTCCCTGACAGACAGACCTTGAGCTAGCATGGCATCTTTCAGCTGTGACAACTGTAATTCTCTTTCTGCCTCACTGGAACAAATGCAGTGATATCAATGTGCTTCACTATAAATAACTAAGTTCTTTGTATGAGTGGAATGATTGCTGCTTCTCTGCAGATACATCTGATTGTCAGCTGGCTTCTTACAAACACATGACTGTAATGTCCCATTTTGTATAGTAACCTTAGTATCAAGGAAGGTTAGACTTGAAGTTAAATACTCCAAGTAGAGTTTAATAGATGCTCAAAACAGTGTGTTGCAGAGAAGTATGTATGACACTAAAAAAAGTCACATTAAAAACTTTTACTAATACAGAACGTGAGCACGAGTGCTTTTGTCTTACACTGAAGACCCCATCTGACAAATGACAAATAAGAATACATTGCCTTAAATACATTTTTCTTAATTATATGACCACTGTCATATCTTTATAAAAACCTAACAACCATAAAAAATGTAATATATATGATATCAAGTGCAAAAAGTATGCAAAAAGATATAAAAAGAATAACATCTGTTATAAAGTTTCTTAATTAATGCTGGTCTAAAATTTATAGTGGCATTCAAACCTAGTAAACACATAGCATTGATTTTGACCTGCCATAAAGTTTCCCTTTATTGAGGTTCACCCTCCCTTTTACTCCTGCTCAGTTCTTGTTGACTCAAAAAGTACACAGAACACAAAAGTTTTATATTTGACGCATCTTATTGAATGCCTATACAAGGCATTCATTTCACTTTTAACCTGAATCATGTAATAATCCTCATATATTCTTTCAACTTCCATTTTGTTTTTCCAGTTTGGAAACATTTACATCCTAAATATGTTGCAGCATAAACTGCAGCCTGTGTTACAAGAATGCAATAATTTTGCCTTATAAAGTTTTTTCTGCAGATGAATAAAATGAATGTTCTCCTTATGCAATGTATCTACACGAATTACAGTTTGAAAACTTGTATGTACCTACTCTACTTAATATCTTTACATATAAATTGCCTTCTTTTTCAAAATATTGCTTCAAACATTTAGCCATCTTGTTAACAAATAAAGGTTTATGCCTTAGAAGCTGATACGCTGCAGAATTTGTCCTAAGAATTCTGCAGTTGTTATAAATAACAGTTTTAATATTATCACTCTCTAATGAAAGTGTTATTTTCATAGCAGCAATCCATTTCTTTTCATTCTCAACCATCATTTGTCAACCTTTGTTTATATTTCTTCTATAGAATCCTTAATTACCCTATTGGGATATCCCATCACCAAAAATCTATTATGGAAAGATATGAATAATTCACCAACTTCTATTTGTTCTGAGGTCGCACAGCATATATTAAGAAAAATGTAGTTTAGAATCAGGTAGTTAGAATCCAAAAGTTGACCTCAGAACAAATAGAAGTTGACAAATTATTCACATCTTTGCACAATAGATTTTTGCTGAGGGGGTATCCCAGTAGGATAATTAAAGAAGCTATAGACATACAAATGCAAGTTGACAAAGAGATGGTTGAGAATGAAAATAAATGGATGACTTCCTCCCTCACTTTTGGAAAGGAAATTGGCTAGGCATAAAATAGTCCACTGGGGCAGCCAGCCCAGTAACTACATATAAACCTATAACCTATAGAAAAATAAACATTCAGTAGACAGTGAAAAAATTAAATCTGTTATTTATAGCAATTGAAGAATTCCTAGTGCACATCTGGAAGTTTCTCAGCTTCTAAGAGATAAACCTTTATTTATTAAGATGAAGGATAAATGATTGAAGCAATATTTTGAAAAAAAAAAGAAAATATATATGTAAATATAGGAAGTAGGGTATGCACATATAAGTGCTTCAACTGTAATTCATGTAGATACATCGAAGATATGAAGATTTCCCTTCCACATAGAAAGAACTTATAAGGCAAAAGGATAGCATTCTTGTAAGACAGACTAGTTATGCTACAACATGTCTAGGATGTAAATGTTTCTATATTGGGAATACAAAATGGAAATTAAAAGAAAGAATGTATGAACATTATTATATGATTAAGGTTAAAATGAAACGAATGCCTAGTATAGACATTCAATAAAATGTGTCAAATATATAAAGTTTGAGTTCTGTGTACTTGGCAGAGTCAATGAGAATTTGGTGGGGAGAAAAAGTTGAATGAACCTGAATAAAGGGAAACTTAATAGCAGATTAAATTCAATACTATGTATTTTCCAGGTATGAACACTACTATACATTTTAGACCAGTATTAAGAAATGTTACAACATTTGTTAGGTTATATTCTTTTTATAACTTAGAACAACATAAGCACTCTAAAGCTGTTTAAAATAATGATGACAGGAGTCCACCAAGTAAACATCAGAAAGAAGAGTTCTAAAGAAGTCCTGTGATGCAGGATGAAAGCGCTTATTAAACGTTTTACTTGGTGGACTCTTGGTCGTGGTTTTGCACTCGTTCCCAGTGTTTTGGGGTTCTTTTTATAAGTTGTTTTTACATATTTTTTGTATTTGATATCATGCATTACATGTTTTATGGCTGTTAGGTTTTTATAGAACAGGATGTGAAAGTGGTCATATAAGTAAGAGGGATGCATTTAAGGTAATGTATTCTTCGTTGTCCTTGTCTGACGAAGTCATCAGCATAAGACAAAAGCATTCATTGTATTCAGCCTTTGTGTCCATAAAACTTTTAATGCAACTTTTGCTAGTGTCAAACTTCTCTGCAACACAGTGTTTTGTGTTTTTTTTTCCTTTGTGTGGAGGGTATGGTCTTTAGTATTCTTAGAGTTTAATAGATGGGTAGATTCTGTTGCGTCCTTGATGGAATTCTTTCAGGAAGTCAATGTTATGTGTCCAAGTTATTAATAAGTTATCAATAAAACAGAACTAAGTGAGTGGTCCATGTGTGCAATGTCTAGGTTTGCTGAGAAAATGTTGGCATATTGCAGAGACATTTTGGTCCCTATTGCAGTGCCCATATTCTGAATATAATGGTTCCCATTAAAGGTAAAACTGTTATGTGGCGGAATGAATTCTAGAAGTTGTCCCACTATACCTGGAGTAATGTTGTGATGATCTATTTTCTCTTGTAAGTACTTGAGATAGGTGGCAATGTCATTCTCATTTGGAATGCTTGTGTAAAGTGATGTAACATCCACTGTGGATAAAACAGTGTCAGATAGTAGTTTACAATAACGTGACAGAATGAAAAGAAAATGAGAGGTGTCTTGAATATAGCTGGCACCTCACTGAATTTCTTCACGAATCCAGAAATTCCTTCTGTCATTGGTTCCTTTACCTGATAGTATTGGTGTTCCTCGATTTCACGGTTTATGTATTTTTGGCAGCATGTAGAAAATTGCTGACCGATAAAAGGTATTACATCTTGTCTGTGTTCCATTGTCTTTGGATTTTCTGTCAGTGGACTAACACTGCATTTCTGTTATTTTTTTTCTTTTCTGATGTATGCTACTAGCTCTGTTGTGTCTGCCAGTCTGATTGACTGTGGCAGCCCACACCTGTGGTGTATCTCACTTCTAATCTTCTGTGTCTTCTACTTGGCACAGCTGTGCATGTCAATAAAGTGACAATGAACCTGGTGCATTGAACAGTTTTACTAGCCCAAAGCAGTTGTGTCCTGCAGAACACAGCACCCCATTTAGTCCTGTAATGTTGAACTGTGCTCTGTTTATCCACCATTTAAATGCCATGCTCCTTGAGTGCCTGAATCAGAATGTTGTTTTCAGCATCACTGAAATGATCCAGCCTCTGTCTGTTTGTGTTTTGGATATGCTGCAGCCTATTTGTAATGTTGAAAGCAAGAATATATGTTACTAACAATATATGTAATGGTATTGAGAATCCTGATCCTTGTGCAGCCCTGCACAAACACACAATCACAGTATGCTGGACTTATTTGTTCCACTATGATACCATAAAAATGTTCCCAGCAGTATATAACATGCACGCTCATTTGCTAATATGGTATATGACCCCCCCACAAAAAGGGTATTACCAGTATTCACTGTTATATGTTCAGTTATAGTATCAGATAAGCAAAGGTGGCTTCTAGAACTGGCTGCTGGGCTGTCCCCCCCCCCACATAAAAAAAAAAAAATGATTTCTTATTTTTCTTCTGGTTCTTTTAACAAAATAAGCTTTTTTCTTTTGATTATTTAACAAAATAAGTTTTACTATGACTGATATTGGAAATCTGCCCATGTGAATAGGTGGACTTCGGATATCTTTAGAAATTCCTTTAAGGGAAAAAAAAATAATTTGTCACAGTCTGCTTGCTGCGCCATTTTCAAAATAGTGCAGCACTGCTTGCTCTCCAAAATTGCAATAAGGTGATCACACCTTATCACACATCTTCCTATCTTCTGTGGAAGTCAGAAACATTATAAGAAAATGTCTGATTGGGCTGCTGCATAAAGCAGCAAAGAGCAATTTCAATTGCTTCAGGCTGCATCAGGTGACTGACTCAGAATTTATCCACAGTTTGTCTTACTTTTCATTTTTTCCTGCATTCATTCAACATATTTTAAAAAAAACTATTTTTTTACTACAATAAAAATAAATACTGTATATAAGGGGGAGGGGTTATAAGGGCTGAAAAGGTGCCCCTGCTCGAGCAGCACCCTAGGCGGCCACCTAGTTGGCCTATGCCTAAGGCCAGCTATGTGTATGTATGTATGTGTGGAGGCATGGATGTTATGAACTGTCCCTGATTTTTACAGAATATGTTTGACTTTGAGTCATATTTTTGTCTGTTGATTGCAGATTTTGTGGGAGGGGGTTATGTGCATGGCAAACAGTCAGGAATGTTAGTCACTGAATAATGACAGACGTTTGTGTTTCAGATTTCGGGTGGCAGCAGTGGTGCAATGATTAGCATTGTTGCTTCACAGCATGAGCTTCTCTGGTTCAATTCTTGGCTCGGGTGCCTTCTGTGTGAAGTCTGCATGTCCCCCCCTGTGATCATGTGAGTTTCCTCTGGGTGCTATTGTTTCTCCCCACCTTCCAAAGACATGCAGTAGGTGGATTGAACACTCTAAATTGGCTCTAGGTGAGAGTGAGTCATATGAATGAACTACTGTGGCATGGCTATCCACCTGGTGCTGTAAACCTTGGCTTGAGATGACTGCCACTGCAAAAGTAACACCCTAACCCCATATGCAAAATGAGAAAAAGGGTTGAGGATGGAATGCATGGATTTGAGTTTCAGACTCAGCATTAAAAAAAAAACTACTAATGCAAATTCTGTTATTCAAGCAATGTTATTTATATATATATATATATATATATATATATATATATATATATATATATATATAGACAATATATTTCCCTTATTTTGTTTTTTACCTCCCATTATTTTTTTATTAGCTTCCTGCCTGATTCTTAAACTTCATATTTGAGAGATATTTGGCTGTCATGGGTTGCGCACTATATTTTGAAAATAGTGAGCTGTGTGGCAATTTATGTAGTTATTCATTCATTTGATCACAAACGCATATTAGAGGTCTACAATCATAGTCTTATAAGATGATGTAATTGATTATCGTGTGTGTGTGTGTGTGTGTGTGTGTGTGTGTGTGTGTGTGTGTGTGTGTGTGTGTGTGTGTGTGTGTGTGTGTGTGTGTGTGTGTGTGTGTGTGTGTGTGTGTGTGTGTGTGTGTGTGTGTGTGTGTGTGTGTGTGTGCATGTATGTATATATATGTGTGGGGTGCATAGATGCTTTCAGCTGTATCTGATTTTGCCACATTTTTTTGCTATGTTTCTTGAAAAGTATTTGAATTTCTGGTAAATCACTGTCGGTTATGGTCAGCCAATAAAGCCAGACATTATAGTTCTTATTTTTCAGAGAATGCATGCTGATGGACATTGTCTTGCTCTATTAACTTTTTAAGTGAATTATGATTTTTGTTTAAAAATTGTCTCTGATTTTGGTCTTTGATCCTCCATTATTGCTGGCTTTGTCCAGAAGTTTTGAACAGAGAAGTTTCCATAAAAGCTCTTCACTGTCATAGCTTTTGCCTTCAAGTTTGATGTGTGTTCTGACAAATCAGTGAAGACTGCAATTACTAAATAATGACAGATATTTTAGTTTCAGACTTCATGGCCTTCAGGAAAAGAACATTACTGCAAAACCTATTATTCAATCAAATATCTGCCAGTGATTTTGGTCCTTTGTCACTCATTATTTCTTAGATTTCTCCATGAGTCTTGAGCTAACGTGTTAAGAGGTATTTGGCTGCAGTCTGTCACACACTGTATTCTAACAATAGTGAGCT
Source organism: Protopterus annectens (assembly GCF_019279795.1). NCBI lineage: Eukaryota > Metazoa > Chordata > Ceratodontiformes > Protopteridae > Protopterus > Protopterus annectens. Next base: position 959,124,134 of record NC_056730.1, on the reverse strand, counting down.
GAGAAGGTACATTTCCATGTGGAATTTTTTGCATTTATATAATAATTTTATCACAATCCTACAACTGTTTACAGTCACAGTCAGGAAAATGGCTGTAATTGATGGTTGCATACACGTGCGAGCATGCATGTGTGTGTGTGTGTGTGTGTGTGTGTGTGTGTGTGTGTGTGTGTGTGTGTGTGTGTGTGTGTGTGTGTGTGTGCGTGTGCGAGTGTGTGTGTGTGTGTGTGTGTGTGTGTGTGTGTGTGTGTGTGTGTGTGTGTGTGTGTGTGTGTGTGTGTGTGTGTGTGTGTGAGCCCACACATACATGCATGCATTTGTCTATAAATGTATGTATGTATGTGGGGTAAGGCATAGATGCTCTCGACTGTCCCTGATTTTGTTGTGTCCCCTGAAATGTGTTTGATTTTCTAGTAAATCACTGATAATTACAGTCAACCAGTTAGTAAAGCCATGTATTTTAGTTTTGTACTTCTTATTGTTCAGAAAAATGCATGCTGATGGAAAACCTCTTGCTCTATCAACTTTTAAGTGAATTATGATTATATTTAAAAATGGCTACTGATTTTTGGTCTTTCTACTTTAATTACTGTTGAAAAAAATATTAATAAAAAGGTGAAACTACTGTGCCACACTCCAATCACGAAAAGTTCTTTAGCATAAAACTTCTTTATTCAATGCTTTCGTCAACAAGACTTCCTCAGAAATAATGAACATTCAGTAAACCACAACACATAAATAGTCTAACAAAAAGGCATAATTAAACACAATTAACAAGATATTAACAATAATAATTTATCAATTAACTCCTAAAATACACTATATTAAAATACTCAAGTTTAAAATTACTTATTTACATACACTACATCGTTTAAACCTGGTTTTTGTCTGAAGCGTGTGTGTGTGTGTGTGTGTGTGTGTGTGTGTGTGTGTGTGTGTGTGTGTGTGTGTGTGTGTGTGTGTGTCTCTGGCTTTACTAACTGGTTGACTGTAATTATCAGTGATTTACCCTCATTAAGGAAACCATGGTAAATAATTTCTCCAAAGTCAACTTCATGCTTCTTAAGACAGAAGTGGTGAACTTCATGACACCCATGCAGATGGAAAATACAGTTACGACTACTGAATCCTACACAATTGCACTTTATAAGCACTTACATAAGTGCATGGATCGTTCTATCCCAAACAGAACCAAGATGCTATCCTTCAAAAAAAGGAAGCCAATCTGGTGGTCCCCTGCCATAAACAAACTGTACAACAGAAGGAAGAAACTCTTGCAAAAGAGAGTAAAATCCCACGAGTGGAGGAGCTCCCTAGTCAGCGTCAGTAAGAAGATACGATCCCTGATAAAATCCTCCAAAGCTAGTTACGAAAACAAAATTGCCACGGATTCTAAAGACAACCACAAAGCATTCTATAGCTATGTCAAGAATCTCAATGGCAATACTCAGATTTGCTTTGAGTTACAGCACAATGGCACTAAATATACAGACCCAACTGATATTGCCAACATCCTGGCAGATAGGTTCAGTGCTAACTTTACCCCCCTCTCACCCCCTAAAGAGCCCATCTCTATACCAGAAGAATGCAAAGTTCCTGTAATCACGGCTGCACAGGTAAAAACCACACTCTCCAAAGCCAAGAACACAGCATCCATGGGGCCAGACAACATCCCAGGCTGCGTTCTATATGAACTACAGAACAAACTGGCACCCCACCTAAGTACCATGTTCAATCATAGCCTCACATCAGGCTTTGTGCCTGCTGAATGGCGCACAGCAATGGTTATCCCACTCCACAAGGGGGGAGCCACCACGGACCCTGGGAACTACCGCCCCATTAGCCTGACGAGCCTGGTCTGCAAGGCCATGGAACGTATCATCATGGAACTTATAAACAAAGATATTAGTAATCTCCAAACTCTGGATCCCACCCAGTTCGGGTTTGTAAAAGGCAGATCATGTCTCTTAAACCTGATAGACTTCTTTGAAGCAGTCACCAAAGCCATAGACAAGGGTAAGGTGGTTCACACAGCCTATCTAGATCTTGCCAAGGCTTTTGACACCATCCCCTACTCTGGAATTATAGATAAACTCACTAAACTAGGTATAAATCCCTATGTCGCAAGATGGGCCAACTGGCTCACTGACAGAACCCACACTGGGAAAGTAGCAGACTCCAAATCCGACTTTAGACCAGTGACAAGTGGAGTACCACAGGGTTCAGTCTTGGGTCCTCTCCTGTTTGGTATCTACTTCTCTGAAGTACAGGCTAACACAGAAGGTCTTTGGCTAATGAAGTTCGCAGATGACTGCAAACTAGGAGCCATAATCAAAACTCCTAACAATGTGGACATCCTACAAAAGGGCCTCACTGAGACAGATGCCTGGTGTCAAAGCCATGGTCTCAAGCTCAATGCCAAAAAGTGCATTGTCACCCCCTTTGGTAAAAACTCTGTACCTATGAACTACAACATAGGTGGTAGTATACTTAACATTGAAAGTGTGATAAGAGACCTTGGGACACAGGTGGACAGTAGTCTCTCCTTTGATAATCACATCGCAACAGTAGTCAGGAAACCCTTCTACGTAGCACACCTCATCACAAAAGGTTTCTCATCCAGAAAAAAAGAGGTCATTGTTCCCCTCTACTCATCACTCATTAGACCCATTATAGAGTACAATGCCCCTTTTGGTATGTACCTCACAAGACATCTACAACAACTGGAAAGGCCACAGAAATACCTCACAAAGAAGATTACCGGCCTCAAACAGATGCCCTACGCAGACCATCTCAAAAAACTCCAGCTTTACTCCGTCGCATATTGCCTACTCAGAGGTGATCTCTGCATAACATACAAAGCTATGTCAAACCCAGAGCTGTTGAACATGCTCCACTTAAAGAAATCCCAATCCCTCCGAGCTACATGCTCTAGGGACCTAAACCTTGTCACCACATTAAACAGAGCATGCCAGAGGGATAGATTCCTGTCCCAGAGACTTCCCATACTCTGGAATAAACTACCTATCTATATCAAACAAAGCTCCTCATTAGCACTCTTCAAGAAAAATCTTGATGATTGGATGGGAAATAGGAAATTCACCCCGGGGATCACCTCTGTGGCTCTGCTCGACAGTGGCACAGGAAAATAATTTTCTTGGGTGGCAAAAGCCAGGGTACCTTTTTGGCTGGGCTTGTATAGGCCCCAGGGCCGATAGCCTAGTACCTACCTATGAACCTATGAAGTTAACCTAATTTGCCATTTGACATCTCTTTGCTTTAAATAATTCTTAAAGTCTCCCCCTCTTAAACTAACCTTTCCTTGTTCAAGGACTGAAAAACATTTTTTTATATATCAAAGTGTGCTTAAATAAGGTATTTGTTTTTTCCTATATGAAAAAAAATGTTTTCAGTCCTTGAACAAGGCAAAGTAGGCTAAATTCGGACAAAAAAAACAGGTTTAAACGATGTAGTGAATATAATGTGTTTTTTAAAGAATCGTAGGGTGTATGTAAATAAGTTGTGGTTTACTGACTGTTCATTATTTCTGAGGAAGTCTTGTTGATGAAAGCATTGAATAAAGAAGTTTTAAGCTAAGGAACGTCTTGTGGTTGGAGTGTGGCACAGTAGTTTCACTTTTTTATTGGTTTATTTTAACTACTGAAGTATGTTTTATCCTTTCATTATCGCAGGCTTTGTTTAGAATTCTTGTGAAAGAAGTTAACATAGAAGTACTCTACTGTCACTGATTTTGACTCATATTGGTCTATGTTCTTTTTTTCTTAACATCTTTATTGAATTATCACTTAAGACAAAGACAAACATAAATATATATAAACAAAAGCAAACCATATTAACATGTTTATAGCTACAAACATTATATTATCACAGATATATTTTTATGTAATTATTACCAATCCAACATTACATAACTTGATCAATTCCTTGTCTGTCTTCTTGTACAGTTTGTGGTTTTCTGGCATATCAGTGAGGACTGCAGTTTCAAAATAATAAGAGATTTGAGTTTCAGACTTCATAACCTTCAGAAAAAAAAAAACATGCAAATGTAAACCCTGTTATTCTAGAAACATTTTTTGTATATAAAGGCAATAATCTCCAAGCTTTTAGTCCTTTATTCTTCCCAATTTATATTTTTTTATCTTTCTTCTTGATTCTTGAGCTAACTTTGGTCCTTTTCTGCTCATATGTATTTAATCTTTTTCCTTGGATCTTGAGCTAATATATTGAGAGGTATTTGGCTGCTGTGGATCACACTCTATATACTGACAGTAGTGAGCTGAGAAGATAAATTGCTGTAGAGCAGTTATTTATGCATTTATTCACTTATTTGATTACAATCAACATCTGAAGTCTATATTCACATTCATGCAAGTGTCTGGTATTGATGCTTTTGCACGCGCACGCATGTGTGTTTGTGTGTGTGTGTGTGTGTGTGTGTGTGTGTGTGTGTGTGTGTGTGTGTGTGTGTGTGTGTGTGTGTGTGTGTGTGTGTGTGTGTGTGTGTGTGTGTGGCATAGATGCTCTCAAATTTCCCTGATTTTTAGGTTTATAAGTGTTTACTAGTCTAATGTTTACAAGGGCCTTTTTAAGCCTAGCCATATATCCCAAATCTCTGACAAGTTCTGATACCCTTGATAAGTGTAAACAGGGGTTTGGGAGATGAAACATTTACAAGCAGGGCCCAGGGAGAGTAAACATTTACAGGTTGCTTGTGTCCATTAGAGACATAGGTGCCAAGCCAGGGATGAATTTCCTATTCCCCATCCAATTGTCCAAGTTGCACTTATTTATTATTTATTCATTTACATTTGTTGACCGGGAATGTCCGACTGGACACAGGTCCATTTTCAGCAGAGGCCCGGGGAGAAAAGCTCCACAAATTAAAATATTACAGACATAGTTACAGATGAAGAATCCTAGCAATTAAAATATTACAGACATAGTTACAGATGAAGAACACAGTACATTCAGTAGATAACTAGCATCTGTTCTATCCACGAAGTCATAGCAGATATTAACAATTGTTACAATAAGAAGTTACTGCCATATAATAAGTAGATAACTTGGGTTAGGGAGGAACTCTGCTTCATATGAATTGGGAACCTGTTCCAGCAATGGGGTAGTCTGTGGGATACATACTTGTTTCTCCAGCAGGTCCTATTTATATCACATGCAATGTTTAAGTCTAGAATGGATACTTCTGGTGCTGTTTATATTGTGGATATGTGGGATGTCCATCAGAGTGGGGTCTGACAATGCCCTGTCATATTTTGGTCTAGTCCTCATAAAGTTTGAGGATTCTTTGGAAAATCAATAATGACTGCAGTTAGGAAATAATGATGACAGATGTTTCCATTTTAAACTTAACAGCTTTCAAAAAATGTGTGAATGCAAAGCCTGTTATTCTAGAAAGTTTTTAAATATAAAAAGGAAATTGCTGTCCCTGATTTTTGTCCCTTTGTCCACCATCATTTTTAGCTTCATACTTAATTCTTGAGCTACGAGGTTGAGATGAATTTTGTGGAGGGATTGCATTAATTTGTGCACTGTATCCTGACAGCAGTGAGCTAAGAAGATAACTGCCTGTGTGACGGTTATTTATTTATCTGATTACAGTCAAACATTATAGGTGTACAGCTACAGTTATAAATATTGCTGTAATTGATGGATACATCTGAAAAATTATATGGTGCTGCTTACTGTGATGGATTTGAAGTCTTCTTAAGACACCCAGTCTTGCTGGCTGGATTATGCTAAAATCAAAGTCTGGTTATATTTGCATTCACAGTCTGTTGCATACAGAAACTTGCAAAATATACACTGATGAGAGAATATACTTTGTAGCATCAACTTAGAGCAGTAACAAATAACTTTTTATAATAAACCAGATGGACTAACGTTGCAGCTTAAAGTACTGTTTCACTTTACTTCTCATATAGTACAGATGATGTGAGTCATATAACATTTATCTCGGGACAAATGTGTCCCTACCAATACCCCTAACATAACTGGATTAATACAGATCTTTATATACAATTTTAGTCAGGCACACACATATACATTTCCTCTTGGTATTCTATTTTGGAGAATTACTCATACTAATTGTTGCAGATGCTGACGCAAATGCTGACTTAATAATATTATTTTTAAGCTTCCTTGTTTAACAATGTCTTATCACATTTTTGCTGAATTTATAAGAGGCCAGCTTTTCTGACAGTGTGAGCATCCTGTATTCTATTTGGATCTTTGTATAAGAACATCTGTTCTTATGCCAATGCTGATGTCCTGTTGTCCATTCTTTTTATATGCAGAAAAACATGTTTTTAAGGAAATCACATTGTCACAGTGTTCTTTAAAAGCAGATTTTGCATTTTTGCTCTTGCATACATCCTGTTTTTAAGTCTGTAAGGGAAAAATATTCATTCAGCAGATTCCTTATTTTCCAAGCCAAAGCCATTTAGTATGGATTCTGATCACATATTACTAAACTCTGTTTCTGCATTTAAGCAAGCTTTATTTTATACATTATTTATGTTACATATTTGTAACAGAATTACTTTCAACCTTAAAACCCTGTTGATCATAATCTTACAATTCCCTCTTTTTATTTTAATGTACTCAAAACACTTTATACTGATATGCAGTTTGATCACATTATATAGAAAACACATTAAGAAACAAAACCTTTAGTCTTCTTTTGATACAAGTCAAAATGCAATATTACATAGTTAATATAATAATATAAATGTATTACTACCAAAACTGCCATTTCACCTAAATACCTCCATGCTTCCACAGATATGTTTAATGAAATCTTGGAAAGTGAGAGGATGCCTGAGGAATGGAGAAAAAGTGTTTTGGTACAGATTTTTAAGAATAAGGGTGATGTGCAGAGCTGTAGTAACTACAGAGGGATTAAATTGATCAGTCACAGCATGAAGTTATGGGAAAGAGTAGTGGAAGCAAGGTTAAGAAGGGACGTGATGATTAGTGATCAGCAGTATGGTTTCATGCCAGGAAAGAGCACTACAGATGCGATCTTTGCTCTGAGAGTGTTGATGGAGAAGTACAGAGAATGTCGGAAGGAGTTGCATTGTGTTTTTGTAGACTTAGAGAAAGCATATGACAGGGTGCCTAGAGAGGAGTTGTGGTATTGTATGAGAAAGTCAGGAGTGCCAGAAAAGTATGTAAGAGTGGTACAGGATATGTATGAGGGTAGTGTGACAGCGGTGATGTCTGCGGTGGGAGTGACAGATACATTTAAGGTGGAGGTGGGGTTACATCAAGGATCAGTTCTGAGCCCTTTCTTATTTGCAATGGTGATGGACAGGTTGACAGACGAGATCAGACAGGAGTCCCCGTTGGCTATGATGTTTTCAGATGACATTGTGATCTGTAGTGAGAGTAGGGAACAGGTGGGGGAGACCTTGGAGAGATGGAGATATGCTCTAGAGAGAAGAGGAATGACCAACATTGTTTTGCCAAAAACATATTAAAATAGTGAATAGTGACCAGTCTTGTTCAATTTTGTACATATCTTTACTCTCTCTTGTATAGCTGTAATAAAGTAAATTTAAGCCATCTCTTGTTTTTTAAACCATCTCTTGTATAGCTTTACAGTTTAACAGGTTGTAAATACAATTTAATACTAAACAATACAATAATCTATTAACAACTTGTAAAATATCTTATTCTGTCAGGTTTAATCCAGTTTACCAGTATTTCTAATACACTAATACCTGTTTTTCCCTCCCCCCCAAAAGAGTATTGTCAAGAAGGAATGAGATATTTCTTTCTGTAGCTTTATTTTAGACCCTTTTGCAATACATACTGCTCACACAGTCAGTGTAAAACTGAGAAAGTACCCCTCCCCCTGTAGTATTGCACTATTGTTTATCTGCGTTATGCTGTGAGAATAGAATGTATACCAACCCAATACTTTGGTTACACATTTGCTTTATTAGGTTACTAAACTATAGACCCCTGTCTGATTTGATCATTTTTATAAAGCTTTTGCTGTTTATTACCACTAGTAGGCATTTACACCCTCCTGCACAATTGATTTGAACTGTATGTACACTACAGCCCATTTGCTGGCTGTACTTGATGCAACTGAGTTTTTTTTTATCTTTTAACATTTACTTGCAAACAGATTACAAGTGACATCTATGCACAATTGTGACATTTTATTACAATTACTAAATAGTTGCATGTAAACATTTTAACAATTATGTTTTAATAACAATAATGCTTTAGAAAAACTCTACTTTTCTGGCAATCAGTCTTGTTTATCTTATCTTTCCAACATTTCCTGTAACTATTCATCTAGTCTAGGAAGGTCTGAGCTCACATTTTATGCTCTATAAACTATAGTTAATTATTTTAGTATTGTTCTTTAAATTATCTGTTAATACACTTAAAGTTTGAAATTAGAATGTAGTTTTAAAACATTTAGAAATATAATAAGTATTTGTGATTTGCATAACTATGCATTTATAATACATAAATAGACATTATTTTACAATTAGCTTACATGGATTTCAGTATTTTTATTTATTTAACTGCTGTGCCATTCATTCTACAAAGACTGTTTGACTAATACCATCTGTGATTTTATTTTTTTTAAAAATTCAGAACTTTAACTGTTTGGTGTGGTGTTACTATACAATTATATAAAAATTGTAAAAAATAAAATAGATATTAGCTTAACTAACATGTTTATATTTACATTATTTATATTTGTTGTTGTCTGCCTTTTGCTTTTGTGCATTGTAAACAAATGTACTCTAGATGAAAAGAAAAAACATGCATGTCAGTCTTGTATCTTTATATCTTTATTTAAGCATGTCAGTCTTGTGACTTTAAATCTTTACTGTTATTATTAACTATTTTCATTTAATTTTATGCACTAGAACAGTTTAGTGTAACTATTTTTATTTAATTTTTATACACTAAAACTGTTGTGTTCCTTTTGACTATGCTATTAGAACAGCAGCTATATGGTCTATTTTACTGTACTACTAATACATGTCTTGCTTTAACTGAATGAAAGTAAAGCATTTAAGAATGATTTGTCCATACATCAGATCTTAGCATGTGTGCTTAACCATTTTCAAAACACAAACATATTATAAAATATATTTATTTTGCACAGATTAGCTTTGTATGCAGGAAGTTCCCAGTCTCTGTCAATTCAGCTAATTTATTTCCTTTATCCTGCAACTACTGTTGAAGAGTTTCCTGTAATGTTGTATGGTCTTTCTGATATTTTTCAGTAACCTGTTCTGATGAATCTAAAACTCCTATGCACTTTTGAAATAATGTATCTATAACTTATCTAAGCTTCCTGAACTCATTGTGTCTGCCTTTTAAAAGTGTATTGCATTCTTTTGTAACAAAATGTGCTAGAAGTCCTGTCAGTAACTGATTTGACTCACATGTGGTGACAGGACATAACTGTTCAACATCTGAATATAATAGAAACACTTTACCCTTAATTAATTCTGTATCATGGATATATCTGTTTTCACAGTCTATTATTTTAGCAATATGATGCAATACTTTTTATGGCATAATACACAAAATGCAATTTTTGTTGAATCACACAACAAACATTTGTCATACCCCACATGGTTTTCTTTGAGATGCCAGTCAAATATTGTAATACACTTACATAATGCCTTACTATCAACCTGCCCTAATAAGGTTTTACATTTACTACTGTGCTGTGTATACCAACATTGCAATTTACTAAAGCTTGGTTTACTCCTACACGAATTGTCTAATAATATCCATACTGTCTAATAACATCCAAACTGTCTAATAATATGCAAACTGTCTAATAGTATCCATACTAAAAATGTGATGCAGAAAAAAAATCTTACCAGTTAGCAAGAAAACAGGTGATCAGGCTGTTGTTGCTGATGATTGGAAACTTTTCAGAGTCACTTGAGAAGCTGGGGAAGCAATACAGGCAGCGGACTGCTGTACAAAGTAGATATCCTCCTTTTCTTGGAGAATTTATGGTACTGCAACTTGAACTTCAGTCTCACTCCAGATGTAGATGTCTAAAAAACTTTACTACTGCAAGCTGCATAAACTGGAATACTTCTGTTTAGGATTTACACATACGTACAAATGTTAGCTACTGCAATTTGACTGAAGTGACCCTCTGCAGGGCTTATCATCACTCCCCCTGTGTTTGAAAGCAGATTTTTGCATTTTTGCTCTTGCATACATCCTGTTTTTAAGTCTGTAAGGGAAAAATGTCCATTCAGCAGATTCCTTATTTTCCAAGCCACAGTCCTTTAGTATGGATGCTGATCACATATTACTAAACTCTGTTTCTGCATTTAAGCAAGCTTTATTTTATACCTTATTTATGTTGCATATTTGTAACAGAATTACTTTCAACCTTAAAACCCTGGTGAGCATAATCTTACAACATCTGTGTGTGTAGGTGTGGGAGGATGAAATTACGAGGGCCATTTGTTTTTCTTACAGTCTGATATCTGAGGTTTGCACAGTCAGTAAGGATGGCTTTAATTGCTGGGTATAAGAGCTGTTTTTAGTTGAAGGTGATTGACACTGTTGTCATTTCTTAAAATTAAGCAGTCATTAATTTGGATGTGCAGAATTAGTGTACATTTATTTGAAGCCAGATGAAGTACTTTACTGGGTCTGTTTGTAACATAATTAGATATCTGAGTTGCATAGTTAACAAAGTGCGTCTAATTAGTGAGTATGGTGATTGCTTGTTATGAAAATGGTTGTATTTGTGTGGTGAAGAGTTACAGTGTATCTAAAAGCCGCACATTTGGCCATATATATATATATATATATATATATATATATATATATATATATATATATAGATATAGATATAGATATGTATATATATATATATATATATATATATATATATGTTTTACTTTGCATCACTGTCAGACATTAGCACTGTACTCAATCAGTGGTTGACTAGGACAGTCTGGGCAGCATGTGTATGATATCAACTGATCATTGGCAGTGCTTGGTTCTCTGGTTGTATTTTTGGTTGTGATATCTTCTTTGTGGAGTCTGCATGTCTCTGTGTACACTTTATCTATGTGCTTTAGTTTCTTCTTACAAACCCTTAGTTATATAATATATGCCTTTGGCCATATGTGTTTTTACTTCTATCCCAATCTAATAGCATAGGGGCACATAGAAGGTAATCTTTTTTAGCAGGGTAGAAAGGTAGTCACTATTCTTAATAATATTTATATATCCTTTTAAGAAATTATCTTTTTAGTTAATTGGAGAACTACTATTTTGTTGGCTTTGAACATTAAGTTTTAGGCATAACTTATTTTTCATTGAAAGAAAAAAGAATGAGACTGAATTTATTTCTTTACTTGAGATTTTTTGTTCAGTCCATCATTCGAACAAAAAGTTGGTAAAAAAAGCTGCATGATGCATCACAGAACATCTAGAACCATATGATTTATGGGGGCCTTGTGGTCCTCTGACCCACAGCTTCATTCAGTCAATTTTGCCAAACTTATTATAGTCGAGTCATACACATGAGAAGGCACTAAGAAGCAATGCAACATATGAAAAATCAAGGCAAAAATAATCTGTCTGAATGGTGTAGGGTCAAGAAGAGAAGGAAAATAGGGGAGAGGGCACTGGGAAGGAGCAGGGGGGGTAGTGTGCAACAAGAGCCCCATGGAGCCTTTTTCTAGGGCTCCATATTACTTAAAGCTGGCCTTGTTGGTTGCAGTCAGATATCTGAGGTGCATATATTCAGTAAAGTGGCAATAATGATTGAGTACTAAATGGAGCACTCTATAGATGAAGGTGAATGACACCATCTGTTGTTTGATCATAGGTAATGATCCCTGACCTGCTGTGAATAGAGTTCTACCCCATTTCAGTTAGTCCCACCCATTAATTTTCTTCCTGCAGCCCCCCCCCCCCTTTGCTTGCAAGTCACCAGCTCCCACTGCAGATAAAGCTTTTTGATACAGGCTAGCCATTGATATTCTGCTGATAAGCTCCCTTCCTAACCCAAACACTTTTTAATTACTACTTTATTTATTTGTTTATTTTCTTATTTATTTTTTTATTTATTTGACATTTGTTAACCGGGTTGGTTCAACTGAGCTCAAGCTCATTTTCAGTGGAGCTCCAGGAGAAAAGCTCCAAATACTTATACAATTATGTAAAGATAAGCAAAGTACAAATAAGTAAGGAGACAAAGAAGAAAACAATGACAATATATAATAGTTGACAAATTTGAGAAATTCAAAACAATTATAAACATAATTATGTTACATACAATAGACCAACAAATGAGAAGTAACTTCATACATGTACATATTACATAAGGAATTGGGCGTAATGCTGTTTAAGCTTTAACATCATGAAAATGTTTGCAGGTAGAAGTAGCAGAGCAAAAAATAAGTAAAAGAAGGAAGAGGTAAAGGTTTACGTGGGGTCATGACAGGGGCATATCCATGATTTAGCTAGAGAAGTTTTTTAGTTATTTTTTGAAACTATTGGAGTGTGTAATGCTTCTTATGTTGAGTGGGAGTTTGTTCCAATTATGGGATATGAATATTATATAATACTTATATAATATATACTTATATAATATGTAATATCATTAAAACACAACAGGTGAGGCACAGTGCACCAGCATGTGTCATATACATATATACATATATATATATATATATATATATATATATATATATATATATATATATATATACCCTGTTGGAAACATGCTTACTACATTTTTATGATATCTGGGCAATGATGTGAATTGAAAACATGCAACTTAGTAGCAAAATATGTATCGCTACAGCTATAAGAACTCTCATAATGATCAATCACTGACCCAGGTGACAATATCAAGCTAAACTTATTTAATAAATTAGTAAATAAATTATTAAATTTAATCCTTTTGGCACAGTACACAGGTAAACAAGGTGAGCTATCATGAATTAATGCTATAGGCAACAACACATTAATCACAGTTATACAGCATTCCTAAGTTCCTAAGGTAGATGCAGGGGGTAGGTGTATAACCATACACTGACCAAATGAGCAGTGAATGTTTGCATACAGCAAGGATATTGGTCATGTTTATGTCTGTAAATTGCTGCAGCTTTGCTATATTATATGGCATTTGGCATCCTGTAAGGCAGAGATGACCAGCAGCACTTACAAACAATGTTTCTGCATAATCCATGAATAAGACAAAAAAATAGTTATCTCCTTCACACCCACTTCAGGCAGCAACATCTGGTCTTTATGAAGGAGGCTTATAAAAAGCGGATTCCTTGCATAAACCAGACCTCATGCTTACCAAACTTGCAGGTATCCAACAGTCTAATGAGCTAAGTCAGCACCACTATGCTGACTTAAAGGACATGCAGGAATGGGAAGCTGAACTGTAAAGCGAGCTCATAGAGATGTAGTGTAAGTGTGATGCCTTATTTATTTGTTTTTATTCTTTTAGTTTTAAGATAAATTCATAAAATGTATAACCACAAGAGTTACTAATAATGTGTGCACTTTATCTTTCAGCTTGTGAAGTGATACATCTCAGCAGGGTGGGATGTCACAGGAGACAGGAATAGCTGGTGACAAGACGAAGTTTGTATCTTTGCTGTTTGCCTTATAGCTCATGTGTTTTAATGACATGTCAGCCTAATGGCAATTTTCCACTGTCTTTCTACACTGCAGGTCCATACAATGCAACATGAGAAGATCAGCAGGCCATGACACTTTCACTGCTGTATTCTTCTGCAGTGACTTATGGGGGCTCATGATGGAGGTGTGGAAGGGTCAACAAAGGGGGGTAAAGACCCCCTGTGGTGGACACCCATATCTCTCAGCCTGTTGAACAAACACTTCTGCAGTGGACAGTTGAGACTGCTTTAGGGGATGCATTCAAGCACCATGTTGACCAGCATCTTGGCCATATATAGTCTCACCTGTGGCAAATTGCAGATTTGCTGAAGCTGGAGGCCCTGATCATCAGGCCACCAGTGGGTCAGGGATGAGCTGGCAGTAATTACATGAGATCAGCAGCTGTTAATGGTCCAGTATAGGTAGCTCTCTAGGCCACTTTAACATCCAACCATGGCCAGCACCTTACTATCTCTGCTTCCTGGTGAGCCCCCCCATATGCAGTATGTGGGTTCAACCCTCTCCATTACCATTATTCTACCTTCTATATTCCTATGTCCAACCTTTCTTGCTCCAAGATTGTGCTTGCATGTGTGTGTGTGTGTGTGTGTGTGTGTGTGTGTGTGTGTGTGTGTGTGTGTGTGTGTGTGTGTGTGTGTGTGTGTGTGTGTGTAAAACCACTCCTTTTCTCTGAACAGCTTTGTTTTTACTTACCTCCATACCCTATCCTAAACCTTCTTTCTATACCTACTTGTCTCTTGCATACTGTATATGTCATTTCATTCTGTCATCATACGATTTAAGGGGGTATTATCCCCACAAAAATGTACCCTACCATCTACTCTCCATCTAACACTGTCACATTTGTCCTTGTTTATTTTTCTCTGCTCACTCTGCCCACGTTCATACTATCCTACACACTATAGCATGATAATAGTGGCCATGCCATTTTGGCCACCTCTTTGACTATATTCATATACCGCACTTCATCAGAAAGCAAGACTTTGTAGTGGTTACTGGCAGGAAGTCTCACATATAGTTGTAAACAGTTACATGGACTATATGTTACCCAGCCTTATATATTGTGGCAGTTTAGTTAGGAAGCATGCCACTGATGCATTGGTATTTGCCTGATCTCATTGTTCTGCTATGTACTGCAAGAGCTGTATAATAAGCCACACTTGCTCTGTTATATCATGCTTGGTTGTCATATCAGAGTTGTGTAGGGCTGGATGACCTGAAGGACAATGTCTTGGATGTTTATGTGTACTGAGCATTGCTCACTCAATGTAATGGTGCCTTCACGTGCAAGCCTTGTTCAGATGCACAGCACTTCTTTATTAATTCCAGCCACAGAATGTAGGTAATTTTATTTAACAGCTAACCAGTGCAGCAAAAACAGGCGAGACATCATTGGATTTGTGAAAGCTTTATTAGTTCAAAATAACCATGGACAAGCAGAAAAAAGGTAAATTTAAATCCTGTTGTTGCAGTTGTAATTAAATAGCACATTGTTTTTACTGTGCAGTTTTAATCCCACTTCTCACTCGTCCAGTCAGGATAAAACAGACGAACAACTGCGGGTTCGATTCAAGCAGCTTTATTACATACAAACACATCAGAATTGAGGCTTAGTAACTTAAACTTGATGTTAACACACTGGCTGTTCACTCAAAATGGTACTGCTGCCTGCACATGCTCTCTATTTATATGCACGTGCCCTTACTTTGAAATGCTTCTTAAAGTCACAACACACACTGATCTACAACCTCCCTCTTTGAGAAATAAGTCATGCAGAATAATAATGACAATAATCATTGATATCCAATTGTACAGAAATAATCCTTTGAAATGCAATTATACAGAACTAATTACAAGTGAAACAATCATGCCCAAGTTGCTGTGTATTTTACACTGGATCTGGAAATACGACCTGATCATGTGACATAACAATTATGACTGGGTTTAGCAACAGGGACTGTCTTTAATAAATGTTCAACTTCAGGGACATCTGGGACATCACCAGGAATGGGAATTGGTACTAAGAAATGTCCTTTAACAGGAACATCATCTCTGTTGATCTGAGATCTAGGGTCTGTATCACAGGTATGATACTGCGATATTGATTCAGACACTGGAAGAAGACACCTGAGATTTCTTCTGTATTCTATACTCTCAGATTCTACTAAGTAAGCTCTCAGGTTGGCACATACACATCTCACTTGACCAATTTGATTAAAACCTTTGTTCTTTTGCATCCTCGCTATCTCTCCTTCTTTCAATGGGCGAAGAAATCTGCTCATTTTATCATAGTTGGACTTCTGGAATGAACGCTTTTTAAATAGTTGGGCTTTGATTGCTCTGGTGTCTTTAGCATTAGGCAACAACAAACTCGAACTGATAGGCAAGGTTGTTCTGGTTTGCCTAGACAGAAGTCTCTGAGCAGGTGAGCCAAGTCAATTGTCACAGAGTATATTTCTGAGATTAAGCCAATTCAGGAAAACATCGGTATTGTCACACTTCAATCTCTCTAGTAATTGCTTTACATTTGTACTGCACATTCAGCTGGGCCATTTGACTGTGGGTACTCAGGACTACTGGTAATATGGATAAAGTCCCACTCTTTTACACATTTTTGAAATAGCTAACTGGTAAACTGGGCACTGTTGTCAGAAATAACTTTGTGTGGACTACCATGGACTGAGAAATGACTTTTCAACTTAGTAATGACAGCACTGGATGTTAGGTTTGGTAGAAGATAAATCTCAAACCAATTCAAATAAGAGTATACCAACACTAAGTAATGTTGACTATTCAACTCGAATATGTCAGTGGCTACTTTTGACGAAGGCAGGTCAGGAATCTGATTTAGCTGAAGTGGCTCTTTTTGCAAATGTGGTTTATTACTATTGCATACTGAAAAACATGAGTACTTTATCGATATCTTTTGACATGCCAAAATATTAGTCCCTTCTTTTAGTAGGTTTGAAACCTGGGTGGCCATGATGCAAAATCTGGATGCAGCCATGTTGTAAGGAAGTAGGAATGACAACTTTAGAACCTTTGGAAATGATACCATCCTCCACCAACATCTCATCTCTGTAATGAAAATAAGGTTGCACTTCTGTTGGTACACAAGATTGCTTTGATGGTCATCCAACACTGATAAAGTGGTTGAGCTTTGCAAAATTGGATCAGTCTTTGTATGATTTCTTAGCTCGTCAAGTCTTGTGGTAGAAAAAGTATGCACTTCCATGACACTGAAGTCAAAATTCTCTGCATCAAGCTTTTCTGTGGTATTTCTGGGTGATCTGGATAAGGTATCAACCAGATAAATAAGTTTGACTTTTGTATAGACCATTTTGAAGTTGTATTTTTGTAATCTGAGCATCATTCTTTGTAGTCTTGCTTGATCTGTATTCATAGGCTTCTTTAAAATAGTGACTAGAGGTTGATGATCAATCTCAATCTGGATAGCTCAGCCATAAATATAATCATGGAACTTCAAACATATGAACACAATTGCCAAAAGTTCCTTCTCAATCTGAGCATACTGCATCTCAATTTGGGTAAGAGTTCTAGACACATAGTTCTACTGGTCTGCCCTCTTGAAGAATAACTGCATCAAGACCAAACTTTGAACCATCACAGGAAAGAATTACTAGTTTATGGACATCATAGTAACTTAATGTAGGTGGACTGGCAATTTTCAGTTTCAGGCCATGAAATGCTCTCTGGTGTTGTTTCAACCATGACTAGGTAACATCTTTGCATGTCAGCTCTCTTAAGGATGCTGATAATTCACTGAAGTCTGTTATAAACTTGCCCAAATAGTTAACCATACAAAGAAAACAGTGTAAGGCTTGGACATTGTCTGGAGCTGGCATCTCAAGAATGGCTGTTTATTTGGAAGGATCTGGTTGTAAGCCCAAACTGGTAAATAGATAACTGACATAAGTAACTTCTCGTAGGCATTTCAGAGGATTGAGTTTTAGATTCACTTCATGTGCTCTTTCTAGAACTTTCCTGAGGTTTTTGTCATACTCTGCTTTACCATTGCATCCAACTAGTAAATCATCTACTATTATAGCACATGGATAGCCTGAAAATATTTGCTCCATTGCATATTGAAAGACTTCACTGGCAGAATTTATTCCAAAAGGCATTCTGGGAAATCTGTATCTACCAAATGGAGTACTGAATGTGATCGGTAGTGAAGATTTGCGATCAAACATTACTTGCCAAAATTAACTCTTTGCATCTAAGACATAAAAAACAGTGGCATTTGGCATCAGGGTAGCAACTTTCTTGACTGTACGCATAGGATGGTGTGGTCTCTTTAATGCTTTGTTTAAGTCTCTTGGGTCAAAACATATTCTGATTTCATTTGAGCTTTTCTTATGAGCAACTGCCATGGAAGACACCAATTCAGTTGGTTCTGTAACTGGACAAATCAGATATTGCTGTATGATTTAATCTAATTGGACTTTGACTCTGTCCTACATAGCTATTGGAACTCTTCTCACTGGTCTGACCACTGGACTGACCTCTGGGTCTAATTTCATAGAGTACACAACTGGAAGTTTACCTAGCTTGTCTTCGAAAATATCAGCATACTCTGTGAAAATAGCATAGGTGAAATTGGAACTAAGACATATGCTTACATGATGGGCTTCTTTGGTAAAAGAAAGCAGTTTCATTTTTAAATGGTCTCTGAGACCTAATAATGACTGTACATGTCTTTTGACTACATAAACACATCCACCAGATAAAGAAGTTTGACTTTTGTATAGACTATTTTGAAGTTGTATTTTTGTAATCTGGGCATCATTCTTTGTAGTCTTGCTGGAGCTGTATTCATAGGCTTCTTTAAAATACTGACTAGAGGTTGATGATCAGTCTCAATCTGGATAGCTCAGCCATAAATATAATCATGGAACTTCAAACATATGAACACAATTGCCAAACATTCCTTCTCATTTTGAGCATTCTGCATCTCAATTTGGGTATAGGTAGGTACTAGGCTATCTGCCCGAGAGCATTTATAAGACTAGCCAGAGTGTGTCGGCTTTCGCCACCCCATTGATTAATTAACTGATGTCTGTCAAGCAGAGCCAATGAAGTGATCCCAGGGGTGTATTTTCTGTTACCCATCCACTCGTCAAGGTTTCTCTTGAAGAGTGTTAGTGAGGGGCTCTGCCTGATATAATTTGGAATTTTGTTCCAAAGCATGGGGAGTCTCTGTGACAGGAATCTATCCCTCCAGTATGTTCTATTTATTGTTGTGGTGAGGTTTAGCTCACTAGAGTGCATGGCTCGCAGTGACTTGGATTCCTTTAGTTGGTGCATGTCCATCAATTCTGAGTTGGACATGGCTTTGTAAGTCAGGCAGAGATCACCTCTGAGTAAGCGATATGCCACTGAGTACAGCCGGAGTTTTTTCAGTCGGGCTGCATAGGACATATGTTTGAGACCAGTAATCCTCTTGGTGAGGTACTTTTTTTGGTCTTTCCAGCTGTTGGAAGTGTCTTGTGAGATACATCCCAAATGGGACATTGTACTCTATGATGGGTCTAATGAGTGATGAGTAGAGGGGCACTATAACCTCTTTATTTCTAGATGTCAACCCTTTAGTAATTAGATGGGCCACATAGAAGGATTTCCTTACTACTTTGGCAATATGATTGTCAAAGGAGAGATTACTATCTACCTGGGTTCCCAGATCTCTTATTACCTCTTCTGTATTAATGGGGCTGCCACCTATGTGGTAATTCGTGGGTGTTTTGTTTTTCCCAAATGGGATAACTATGCATTTTTTGGCATTTAGTGTGAGGCCATGATTTTGACACCAGGTGTCCGTCTCAGTAAGGCCATTTTGGAGGATGTCCATGTCAGCTGGAGAGTCAATTATGGCTCGCAGTTTGCAGTCATCAATGAACTTGGTTAGCCATAGTCCTCCTGTGTTTGCCTGTACTTCTGAGAAGTATATGCCGAACAGTAGGGGTCCCAGGACCGAGCCTTGTGGGACACCACTTGTGACTGGTTTAGAGTTGGACCTGGAGCCCGCTATTCTTACTGCGTCAGTTCTGTCTGTAAGCCAGTTGGCAACCCATGACGTAGGGTAGGAGGTTGTCATAATGTTTAAGGTGTTTACCTTACAGTTGGGAGGTTGGCATAATGGTTAAGGTGTTTACCTTACAGTTGCAAGGTACAGGGTTTGATTCTCACATAGGGTAATTGGCTAGGCTTAAAATGGCCCAGAAGGGCTGTTAGCCTAGTACTAATCTATGAACCTATGAACCTATAAAATTGCAAGTTGTAACTGTTCCCAGCTGAATAGCATGAAAGCACTACTGAGCTTTTGGTCTGAATCTCTTCATCTCCATAAGCAGCAAGCTTCACACAACTGGCCAAATTAAGCTGTTCACCAGCTCTTACTCTGCAAATGTTTCTGCCAACATAACTTTGCACTTTAAACCAGTGTCCATTTTGAGCTATGTGGGTTTACCATTAATCAGGACAGTACAAAATACTTAATTTTTTGCCAACACATCTATGCATTAACCTTTTCACCAACCACTGATACACCATCTACGTAGAAAGTAGAGTTTCAGATTTCTATATGATAAACTTACTTTTTTGAGATACCTTTCTTAATAAATTAATGAGGCTTGCTTAATTTACAAAGCTTTTGAAAGTGGTTCCATTTTTTACACTTGTGCCACTGCTGACCAAACACTAAGCACCATTCTGTTTTGGACTCATGACTGGCACCACAATTATGATAGTTAACAATGAGACTTGACTTGGGTTTTGCTGACTCAACCTTGTGCTGCACTGAGCATGTCCGTTTTACTGAGCTAGTCTTAGAACTTGCAAGAAAGGTACAGCTTTCCTTGGAAATCCTGCAGGGGCTGCAGCTGCCACTTAGGCCTGTTTCTGTTAGCTATGTGCTGCATGATGTCTATAGGCAGCTGAAACCATGCTCATCACTTGCAAGCATATATGTGTGCCTTTCTGTAAGCTAGTGTATTTGACAAATCTCTATGGCTTTGCTCAATGTTAAGTCACTGTCTCAAAGCAAAATCTTTCTCACTGCAGCATTAACACCACACACAACCCTGCCCTTTATAAACTCATCTTTCAAATTACCAAATCTGCACATTTTAGCTTTGTTTCTCAAGTCAGTAGTATAAGCTGCAAAAGTTTCTCCTGGCTTTTTGTCTCTTGTATAAAATAAGTGTCTCTCCAATGTAACATTTGTCTGGGGGTTACACATTTCTCTAAATTTACATTTCAATCACTCAGTGTTCTCCCTTGATTCAGCTTGTACAATATGATGGTTTTCCCCTTCTCTTGCATATACTTCTGATGCATACACGAATGAATGCTCTCTTTCAATGACTTCTGACCCCCCACTAGATTAAGCAGAATAAATGCCCTTGTACGTGCATCTTTATCAGAAAAAGCTGCTTGGATGAAAATATCATATTCCTGCTCAAATACTTTCCAGTTCTCTGCAATGTTATGATCAAACAGACTGGGTCTACAAAATGCCTTTGCCATGCCAACTCAGAAAAACTCAAAGAAAAAGAGCTTTAAACATCTGAATTTTTATTGTATTTTGTATAATATATTATTTTTAATAATGTAAAATTCAACATTTTCTAAAGTTTTTTGTGTGTATATTTAAAGTACAAAGGTTTTTAGTGTTTTAGTAACTATGTCTTTAAAATTGTGGGAGAATAATTGACTAATTGATTGTTTCATTGCATATAAAGGGTGTTGACTTGGAGGAATGTAATTTCTTCTGTTTCTTTTTCTGAGGAAGTCCCCGAGGTGTATATTGGGGAAGAAAGCACTTAACAATAAAGAGACTGGAGTGACATACTTTTTGTGAGAATTTTGTTTCATGTGTTGGGCTTATGGTGCAGCTACTTGCTCATATTGGCACCTTTGAAGTTTTATTAGTAGTTTTTTGATGCCTTATCAAATGGATTTATTGTTGTTATTGGTGTTTGAAGTCTGTTTGGCTTTGAGCAGTGCTTCACGGCCAGCACAATATTTGAGGCTCGCAACAACAGGTATTTTGTAGCTAAAATTGACTTTGTACTGTGTTTTTACACTTTTGGAACAGCCACCTGTTGTTTTATTTCATTTTGTTCTGTAATTGAGTTTTGAACGGAACAATGGATGAAACCAATGATGTTAATGGAGGAAGGGGATCTGTGTCTGTGTTAACAGATGGTTTATTTTGTTCTCCGGTCAACACTTCAGCTACCAACAGTGATCTAGCTTCCCATATTGCTGTTTTGTCCCAACAGGTTGCCGATTTGACCAAGAGGGTGGATGTTATGTGCAACAATACTTTGAATACATCCAGCCAAAATGATGTTCGGAGAAAGGATTTTTCACTTATTCACCCTAGGCTTGTAAACCAAGGTGACTTTTCCGATAAACCACAAGAAGGCAGTATAAGATCACAAACAAACACTTCAAACAAACCTAACTCAACAGGCGGCCATGCTAGGCACGGAAATCAAGCTGTTGTTATTGAAAATCCATAAGAGGGTAGTATACGATTGCATAACAGTGACGAAAACATTTCCAACCCAACAGATGGCCATTTGGCATCCGTTTTCTTTAAAGATGGGATTATGAGGGACATTTTTTTTCCTGTAAGAGACACACAGCAAGTTTGTGGATTAGAATATAAATCCTTTAATTCCACCATGAGGGACTTTGAGAACACTATGTTGAAGATACATGCCATACAATGTGACAATTTGTACTTACAAGAAAGCCTTAAGAAAAGGCATGTCTCTAAAGGGCTTAGACTATATAACTTTCCTAATGGCATGGATGTAAACAATTGTGATAAGATGAACTTTTCCTCTATTTGACAGCTTTGGGTTAGAATTGATGAAATTTATTATAAAAACAAATAACAAGCGTATTAAAATAATGCTTGATGATTTAGATAAAATGAATAATATGCTTACAAATGATTTATTGTTTGATGTTAATAAGGTGCAATATGAGAGAATTTTTGAAAAAAGTGGACAATAATGTAAAGTTGAACTTAGAGCGTAAAATCAAGAAACTTTTAAGGGATGAAAATGACTATTTAAAAAACAAGTGTATTTTCTACCAAAATGGTTTATTGGTTCACAAAATGGTTTTGAACTGGCGGGTTACAATGGAGGTTTTGACCAACATTTACCACCATTAGGTGAAGATATACAGACCGATGAGAATACGAATGCTTATGACCAAGGTGTAGACCAATATGAAGCCAATTTTCCCGTATTGAGAAGATCAGAACTTTAGAAAATAAGAATAGGCAGAGCGCTTTTTTAGGAGAGACTCATGTACAAAGAAACAACAACAGAGGCAACAAAAAGGGGGGCTACAGAAACTAATACAGGTAAATGATATCGGCATACAGTCTAATATTGTGCTGACTAATAATGGCATATTAAATTGAAAAAGAAAAGTTGTTTCAATCCACCACTGCACCCCCTTATTCTAGCTTTTGAAAAATATTGTGAAGTAGATATTCAGAATGAGTTTAAACACTTTGGGCTTGAAAAATATTTTGAGTATTGAAGAACACACTTTACTTAAACAATTTAGAACAAACAAAGAGCTAAGAATTATGAAACCCGATAAGGGTAGGGGGGTTGTTTTGTTTAACAGTATTGATTATATTAATAATCTTACAACGATTTTTGCTGATGATGAAAAATATCAGGTTGCATCTAGAAATGAAGTCATGTTAGCACATAGAAAAATCCAACTATTCTTAGAAGATTCGCTGTTACAAAGAGCCATTTCTGAGGATTTATTTAACTTCCTGACTTCTGAACATCCACTTATCCCAACAGACTGGCATCCCAAAAGTACACAAGTGCATAGATGATCCTCCATTTAGGGTCATTATTTCAGCATGAAATAGTTCCACATATACCCTTTGTACATTTGTAGATAGAATTCTTAAGGACATGATTGGTTTAGTGGACTATTTGCTAAAGGACTCTTGGGACTTTCTGTCTAAATTTAATGAGTCTTGGTACAACCATATCATTATTTTTTCCACTGTTGATATAGTGGACTTATTCACTTCCATCCCTCACAAGGAGGGTTTGGATTTATTCTATGAAGCAGTTAGAGAACTCACTACATTTTCTGATACTATGCTGAATTTTTTAATGGCTGTTATGGACCACATTGTGTCCAATAATTATTTCACATTTGAGGGTGAATACTATAGGCAAATACAAGGGGTAGCAATGGGGGCAACACGTGCCCCCATTTATGCCAATTTGGTTTTATATGCATGGAAAAAGAAACACATCTTCACAAGTGCTTTTAAACCTTTATGGTGTACATACTATCGCTTTCTGGATGACGTGTTTATTTTATGGAATGATTCAAATGTGGACCTTGATGGGTTTTTGGACTACATCAATCAGATATGTGTATTTTTTAAATTTACAGCCAAACATTCTAGTGAGAAAATAGAGTATTTGGATGTGATTATTTCTAAGGATACATCCAACAAAAAATTTGGATCTAGAATATTTCAGAAAGACACCTTCTCCAACAGCTACCTTGATTTTCAGAGTAGTCATCCCTTTCATATGAAGAGAAACATCTATAAGGGGCAGTTGGTAAGGGCTGCAAGAATGTGTTCTACATATGACACCTTCTTGGAAAAAGTTTCTAACATAACAAAAATGTTTAGGGTAAGGGGATACCCAAAAGGACTTCTTGAAGAAGTAACAAAAGGAATGATGGAAGAATGGGGTTTAAAATATAAGCCCTTATTGGGAAATGGTATGACCATTCAAAAAACGGGTAGTCAACATACTCATAGGGTCAATTTTGATACTAGTATGGTCATCCCTTATGGTTCAGATGAATGTCCATTGAGAGAAATTATAAAGAAGAATTGGCATATATTCAAAGGAAACGTTGATATTTTCACACACTTGGCGAGACACCAAACTTTATATACAAAGCTGGGAGAAATTTTAAATATTTGACAGAGCATGCTTTCATTAACAAGACTATGTTTATCAAAGGAACTACTAAATGTGGTAGTTGCAATCAATGCCCCTACATCTTAGATAGCGATGTGGCCCTGATAGCTGGGCATGGTAGGGGCATTCCTTTACACAAGGGTAATTGTAATACAAGAGGTGTTATATATATTTCAGTTTGCCAAACATATTCATATTACCTAATTGGCAAAACAGAAAGGAATTTTAAGACCAGAATATATGAACACCTTTATGCCATTAATAAGGGGAATGTAAATAATGCATTGTATAGGCACACACTAGTATGTGAGGGAGATGCAAGATTTAAGTTTGGAATTTTAGAAGTTGTCCCAAGGAATTTTAGAAGTGGTTGGTGGGAGATTCAGGTTGATCTTAGAGAGTTTTATTGGATTATTAGATTAAATGCCACTGCTGAACCAGGGTTGAACGACTATATTTCCCTGGTTCCTGTTCTAAGAAAAAGAGCTTTAAACATCTGAATTTTTATTGTATTTTGTATAATATATTATCTTTAATAATGCAAAATTCAACATTTTTTAAAATTTTTTGTGTGTATATTTAAAGTACAAATGTTTTTAGTGTTTTAGTGTCTATGTCTTTAAAATTGTGGGGGAATAATTGATTGTTTCATTGCATATAAAGGGTGTTGACTTGGAGGAATGTAATTTCTTCTGTTTCTTGTTCTGAGGAAGTCCCCGAGGTGTATACTGGGGAAGAAAGTGCTTAACAATAAAGAGACTGGAGTAACATATTCTTTGGGAGCATTTTGTTTCATGTGCTGGGCTTATGGTGCAGCTACCTGCTCATATTGGCAACTTTGAAGTTTTATTAACTGGCCAAATTAAGTTGTTCACCAGCTCTTACTCTAGCAAATGTTTGTGCTGGCATAAAGTTGCACTATAAACCAGTGTCCACTTTGAGCTCTGTGGGTATACCATTAATCAGGACAGTACAAAACACTTCATTTTTTTGCCAACACATCTATGCATTCACCTTTTCACCAACCACTGATACACCATCTACATAGAAAGTAGAGTTTCAGCTTTATATATGATCAACTTACTTTTTTGAGATACATTTCATAATAAATGTATGAGGCTTGCTTGATTTACAAAGCTTTTGAAAGTGGTTCCATTTTTTACACTTGTGTCATTGCTGACCAAATGCTAAGCACCTTTCTCTTTTGGACTCATGCCTGGTACCACAATTATGATAATTAACAATGAAACTTAACTTGGGTTTGCTGACTCACCCTTGTGCTGCATTGAGCATGCCCATTTTACTGAGCTAGTCTTAAAACTTGCTAGAAAGGTACGGCTTTCCCTGGAAATCCTGCAGGGGCTGTAGCTGCCATGTACTTAGGCCTGTTTCTGTTAGCTATGTGCTGCATGCTGTCTATAGGCAGCTGAAACCATGCTCTTATCACTTGCAAGCATATTTGTGTGCCTTTCTGTAAGCTAGTGTATTTGACAAATCTCTATGGCTTTGCTCAATGTTAAATCATTGTCTCAAAGTGAAATATTTCTCACTGCAGCATTAACACCACACACAACCCTACCCTTTATCAAATTGTCTTTCAAATTACCAAATCTGCACATTTTAGCTTTGTTTCTCAAGTCAGTAATATAAGCTGCAAAAGTTTCTGCTGGCTTTTTGTCTCTTGTATAAAATAAGTGCCTCTCCAATGTAACATTTGTCTGGGGGTTACACATTTCTCTAAATTTACATTTCAAGCACTCAATGTTCTCCCTTGATTCAACTTGTGCAACAATATGATGGTTTTCCCCTTCTCCTGCATATACTTCTGGTGCATACACAAATGAATGCTCTCTTTCAATGGCTTCTGACCCCGCTAGATTAAGCAGAATAAATGCCCTTGTACATGCATCTTTATCAGAAAAAGCTGCTTGGATGAAAATATCATATTCCTGCTCAAATACTCTCCAGTTCTCTGCAATGTTATGATCAAACACAAGTAGACTGGGTCTGCAAAATGCCTTTGCCATGACAACTCACAGTAATAAATACCCTTGGAATTAAGTACGAACATACACACATAGATGTTAGAAATTTATGCCAGAAACTTGTAATTATGCTCAACAGTGCAAGAGACTCTTTGAGATAACTACACTTTGTGAAATAAGCCTCCGTAGCACAAGAACACTTTGAAATCACTGTACTTTGCTAAACCACTCTTAGTGTAAACACTTCAAAATGACTGCACTTTGCAAATGAACTGTACACAGCATAAGGAACTTCTTGAAATTACTGTACTTTGAGAAATAACTCTGTACAGTGTAAGAAACACTTTGAAATTACTGCACTTTGCAAATGAACTGTACACAGCCCAAGAAATTTCTTGAAATTACTATATTCTGACTGCACTTTGTGAAATAACTGTACTTTTCATGCAGTAAACTCTTCGAAATAATTGTACTGTAATAAAGCACACACTGCAAACACTTTGCACACTCTGAGGTACTTCAAACAATTCTAGTTATACTTTGAATAGCTTTAGTCAATGCAAAATAGTAGCTCATATCAAGAGATGTGGTCATTTACTAAAAGATGCAGTTGCTTTGCTTTTCCATGCTCATTTTGCCCTTTTATTGTACTCGTTATGCTTGTTTGACTTTTATCATGCTTGTTATACATTCCCTGTGCTGGTTTTACTTTTAACATGGTTGTTATGCAAATCAGAAGTAATTCTGAACTCTCTCATAAGTATTTCAAATAATTCTATCAAATATCTTGGTTTTGAACATTTTGCTTAATCAATAATGCTTTTTGTGCTTTTCGTTTGATTAATAATACGTTTTGTGCTTTGCAAATGCTTCCTGTCACTTTCTTTATGAAATAAATCATTTATGCAAGTTACCTGAAATTCATTTTTGACCTTTTTTCAATAGTTTGTGGAGGTTAGGATGAGGTATTCCTCTATATACCTCAATTTTTAACTGTGCCCCTCATGGCTGGACTTCTGGCTTCTTGTTGCTCAGACATCCCAGTTCCGACACCATGTCATTCAGGCATGCCACTTCTAACACCATGTCATTCACACATGCCACTTCTAACACCATGTCAATCAGACATGCCACTTCTGACACCATGTCACTTGTCAGGTCAGGATAAAACAGACAAACAGTTGTGAATTTGATTCAAGTAGCTTTATTACAAACAAACACATCAGGATTAAGGCTTAGTAACTTAAACTTGCATAAACTTATAAACAGACTGACTACTGCACTCATACATGTTAACATACTGTTCACTCAATATGACACTTCTGCCTGCTTATGCTCTCTATTTATAGGCACATGCCCTCACTTTGAAATGCTTCTTAAAGTCACAACACACTCTGATCTACACCACTTACTAGGTGTAGATGAATAAAAATAAAGTGGATACATGAAGGATGGAAATAGCAAATTTTGTGTGTGTGTGTGTGTGTGTGTGTGTGTGTGTGTGTGTGTGTGTGTGTGTGTGTGTGTGTGTGTGTGTGTGTGTGTGTGTGTGCTCATGTGCACACATTGATGGTTGTGTGATGAGATGCAGTTTTGATATAAATTATGATATGCCTTAGCTTCTGCAGAACAAAGGAAAACTGGCTCAGATATGTTATAGTAACATGAATGTAAGCTACAAAAGGCACAGAGGCAATATTACTAGGAAAATAAGCATTTGAATTGAGCAGTGGCGTAATTTGTTTACAAAAGCATCCTCATGCTTACCATACAAAAACTGAACCAATCAGCTAATTTGTAGTTTGGGCATTCAGGCAAAACCTCTGAGAAATAAATTATATATCAGTTTTAGAACAGTATAGAATAAGGGTACCATCTTAATATAACCATTATCCATTAATCTTATCCAGAGTAAGCTGTTCTAGCACTGAACACACATCAATGTGTTGGTTTCTTTGTGTATTTTCCTCGGCTCACTCCCCACAATCATACTGTCCTGTACACTTGTGGCCATGTCATTTGGGCCACCTCTTTGGCTATATTCATAAACTGCACTTCATAAGATGTTTTAATGGATGGTCTTGTTTATTTTGTCACATATGCTTATTGCCAGGCAGAATTACTTCCTGCCTCTGATAGTCATGTCCATATGTTTTTTTTCCACAAAGGCCTCTAATCCACATTGAAGTATTACCTCACTCACATTTCAGGTGTTTGTCTAACAAAGTTAATGTAATTGTTTTTCATCAAATGCTGCAAACAGGTTTTACCCTCTATAGTCTGCCACCTCAGCTGCACCTAGTACCCCTCTTCCAGTCAACCAAGGTAAAAGTCTAATTTTGATGAACTTATATCTTAGAAGCATCTACAGTAACCTACTTAGAAGCATTACCTACCAGACTTACATGCCTATATAGCCTTATAAACACCTGACATACTAATACTCACAGAAACCTGGCTAAAACCAGGTACTAAAGATCAAAGAATTCCCCCAGGATAAAACATGCTTAGACATGCCAGACAACATAAAACCCTTTCCTAGTGCAGAAATAATCCCCTCTCTCTCCTGCAAAACAACAAATACAAGAGCATATGCATCGCTGCCATCTATATCCCTCCTGGAAACAACATCTAATTACTAGAAGAAATACAGTTTTGGATCTCTCATAAAATCAACAAGGAAACCATCATCATAGGTGACATTAATATAGACTGCCTACTTATCAACTCTGACTCACTCACTAAATCTATCAGTCTCTTTGGTTTTACCCAAATTATCACTACTGCTATTTGAATAAAAAAATGCAGTAACATAGAGTCTACATTAGACTGAATCCCCATCACCAACACTAAGAAAAATAACACTTCTCGCTGCCGACCCAACACTGTCAGTGGCTATCTAATGACCTTCACTGTGAGACAGTCTAATCATATATATAAACACATAGTCTATAACAATGTGTATACACTCTCCTCCTTCAATAATGACACCTTCATTAGCTACCTCAACAAATACAACTGGGATATGCTAAAATATCCCTAGATGACACTGTAACACATTTTAACAACACATTTCTTAACATTCTAAACAAATTAGCTACCATCAGATCCAAATGATGATCAAGTCCAGCCCCACCCCATGGCTCACAAGAAAAACCCTGCATCATGGTTCACAACAGAAACCAGGCGACTGAGATAAAGCTTGGAAAGCATGGTCTACTGACAAAACATCACAAAAATGTCAATATTTTAGACATCTTAGGAATCTTTCAAAACTAAAAGTCATATCAGACAAAACTTGAATACTTTTCCAGGCTACAAGACAGCCATCAACAGAACCCTAAGCTTTTCTAGAACATAACCAAAAGACTACACCCAAGCCAAACTACCACTCCTTCACCAACTACCACCAATAACTCAGACAATATAGCTACCCAGTTCAATTCACATTTCATGCACTCTGTTCTCTCCCTACTTTACAACAAACCACCCACCACACCAAAATCCTTTCTCCCTCCATCCAGTGTCTAGCCCTTCTATCAAAAAACTCCACCTAAAACTAAAAAATCCCTCCTCACCTGCTGATAACCTGCCACAAGAATATCTTAAAATCACTGCAGATGCCATCATGTACCCTGTATCTATACTTATAAACCAATCAATTACAAAAACGATGTCACCTCCATCTGCAAAAATATTCCACATCATGCCTCTGTACGAAGGGGGAACATCAATTGACCTCTCTAATTACTGACCTATAGATGTTCGCATCTATATCACCTTATTATAACCTTATATTATTAAAAACATAATGATTGGCACCAGAATGTCGGTCCACTAAACTATCGAAAGCTATATTTGTAGAAACTGCTAACATTGAAATGTTATGGTTGGCCACTTTGCAGTTCCTGCATTTGTGCATGTAAAGCAGAATGAATGACGTGACACAGTGTGTCAGTGAATATACAAAACCAAAAGTGCTGTTTATATTAACTAACTATATCCCTGTATGCAGTTACTTATAGAATCCAGCTAACTAAGGGAGTGATAGTGGCATACTTTATTATTACAGAACTAGTATAATGTCCAAGTGAATAAAGTAAACAAAAGAAATGTACTTATGTGATAGGTGCGTTGATGTTCAAACTGAG
Source organism: Protopterus annectens (assembly GCF_019279795.1). Classification (NCBI taxonomy): domain Eukaryota; kingdom Metazoa; phylum Chordata; order Ceratodontiformes; family Protopteridae; genus Protopterus; species Protopterus annectens. The sequence goes on along the minus strand of NC_056730.1, from coordinate 959,093,252 downwards.
TATATTTAAACTTTTAGAAGCATAACGACAGCAGTCAAAAACTCCTTGGAAGTATATACCAAACAATTTTTTAACACTGCTTACATCCTGTACTATTTTTCAATTGTTTTTCTTTTCTTAGGTGATGTAGCAGAACCTGCCATTACTTGCAAACTCACTTCGTTTACTCTATTCTGTTCCCAAACCAATACATCAAATACAGCAGGAATATTGCATACACGTCTGCCTAATAAACAGCGTACATGCCTGTGCCATCCTTCAACATGGTTCTGTGTCCTCGGTAGTGATGATTCATTCAATTTAGAGGCATTCCAGAATGGAATAGGAAAGACAGGAGGAAACCGTGGACATGACGTCGCTCTAGTTTGCACTTTCCTTGGACGGCCTAACACGTACACATCAGAGAAGTATGTGAGCAAATCTTTTCCCTCAACTGGATAGCTTTTAGAATAGGTCTGAAAATTGGAAAGTACCTCACTGTCATCAAGAAAAGCTAATGCAATTAGCATTTTCACTGACAATTGAAATTGTACACAAGTGCCATAAAGGGTAGCTAGACCAAGACTCAGCACTTTACGCCAAATAGCCTGGGCAAAATGAAATAAACATCCCTTGCTTATTAATTAACTGAAGTTCTGTTTCACACTTTTTATAGCAGCCATCTTGAAATCTGTTAGTATATATTTTACAGAAGGTTCCAAAGTAAAAGTTGAGAAGAAACTAAATACACACTCCCACAAATAATTATACGATTTTAATGACTTTTTTGTCATTAAGCAATACAGGAGAGGTACACATTTTCTATTATCTCCCACTGCATTGAAACCATGTATAGTATATAGCTGTCTACAAAGTTGAGCTTTGGTTAGGAATATACCATCCATAAACCATATAACACTATTACCAAGATCCTGTAAATTTTCCTTAGTGTTGAACACTAAAATGTGTGTTGGTGTGTGTCTACCATTCTCTTCTGAACAAATGTACCACATTTTAGAGGATATTGTGTAGTGTCTATGCTATTCAATGAAGTGGATACAGTAGTGTATGATAACATTTTACGATGCCTAACCCGATTAACTTGTTGCAGCATTGAACTTCTAGTTCGTAAATGTACAGTACTTTCAAAAGATGCACTTGCTACTATGTTGTCAACAACCAAAGCTGGAGTGTTTCTACATGATCAGGCTGCTTCTTTTAAACTATGGCAGGCTTTGTACCTATCTACTTCAGTTGGATCAGGAGCGTGATCATGTGTTACTGACGTTAACAAACGTTCACCATCTCCTTCAATAACAGTGATAGCTCTACCTTTACATCTGTTTACTAGTTTAAATCTACAGCACCAATAATGTTTGCTTTTCACAGTTTTTTCTAAATTGTAAAGATAACCATCTATTTCTAACATTTTGCAATTTCTTTGTGACATAAGTGCCTGGTAAGTTTTATCTAACATGCCAGTACAGGATTGTGAAGTTTCAGCCATTGCTATAATGCCAATGTAGTTTAATGCATGAAATGGTTTGTGGTCTTGGGAAATGTATAGAGGAAATACTTGTTACTTCTGTATAAATAAATCATTGTCAGTGTTAATTATTAACATACACAAAATATGTGTAGTGCAAGTACTTTGTGTAATCAGTTTAGGAAGACAGGATTTAAATATTTTCTTGCTAATATTTATTACTTTGTACACTTGAACTGATGGAATGTCGGTTTGACGTAGTACATCACAGGTTGTCTCTAGGCCAACTATTGATTTTCAGCAACTGTTATTTTGACAAAAATAGCTTTCACTATTTTAGAGGATCGACATTTTGGTGCCGATCATTATGTTTTCGATAACATGAAGTTATGATACGATGATATAAATGCAGATGTTCTACCTCCACTTTCCAAAATACTAGAAAAATGTATTAATTCCCAACTCCTATCCCATCTTCACAATAACAATCTCTCTGCAACACTCAGCAAGGTTTCTGACCACCACCACACCACTACTGCTCTACTCAGGTTTACTAAAATCATAAACTCTGATGAAAGAGCTGTCAACCTAGCATCCTCTCTCCCTTCTTAGGCATGTTAAAAGCATTTGACAGTTTCACACCAAAACCCACAGCTATCTTGTCAACAGACTTGAGGCTGTAAAATGGAAACAAGAATTCTCTTCCTTTCTTTCTGTCTCTGTTGGCCTACCTCAGGAATCTATTCTTGGTCATTTACTGTTCAGCACATTCACTAATAAACTTCACAACGCTGCCAATGAAGCCTCCATAGTACAATACACAGATGATGAGACTCTCATATGCTTTTGCTCCAAGTCTACTACTACTACACATGAGGAACTGGGACTTTTTTTTCCCCACTATTGAGGCCTGTCTAGATGACTAGCAACTACTTTTAAATGATGTTGTTGTTCTTCTTTCGGCTTTTGGGTTAGGGGTCGCCACAGCGGAACTCCGGTCCGCTAATGATTGGCAGTAGATTTTTACAGTGCCGAGGCAGCTCGACGCCCAACCTTCAATGAAGGCACACCCATTCACACATGTTTTTCGAACGCCACTCGACCACGAGGAGGACATGCAGACTCCACACAGTAGGGGCTCCAGCCGAGAATCGAACGGGAGAACTACTTTTAAATGATAAAAAAAATAATGCTGTTTTTGCTCAAATCTCTGTCTGCAACAAAATGATGCTTTAACATCACATCAACAAGTAATACCACAATTGAAATAACTTCCAACACTAAGCTTTTCGGGGTCATAATTGACGATAACTTAAAATATGGTTAACACATCCCTCAAGCCATCAGCAAAACTCACCGAAAGCTGGGATTCCTCAACTGAAACAAACCCTTTCTCACTGACTCCTCTAGGAATTCTTTAGCAAAATCTTACCTTCTCCATTCACTTCTCTATGCAGCACACCCATCCTGATTAATCTTTACTCCACCTTAAAAAATAAACCAGAGGTTTGCTACAATAAAATAGCTAACTGTTCACACCACTGCCTAGCACTAAAGCAGTGACACTGCCTCAGACTACCTAATTACCTTACCTACTCCTAACTGATTGCTACCCACAAAATAATACACAACACCAACACCTGCCCATCATTACAAAGCATCCTATAACAATACTCCCCTCCTAGGAATCTCCGCTCATGGAACAAATATATACAGACCAGGACCAAGTCTCATAACAGTGCAGATGGCTTACCTTACTCAAATGGAATTCAATCCCATCTATGCTAAAATAAGACAACATTACCACACGTTTCAAGCACAACCTGAAACAACAGCTAACTTC